>NC_051182.1:139718418-140064524 GCF_013339695.2 Rhipicephalus sanguineus | reverse complement strand
CTCTCGCACGATGGCTCGGATCGTTTCGCGCAAGTCGTCGGAGCCGAGGGCATGAGCTCCTGCGCTCTCTTGGAATGCGCGGCGATTGTACTGCCGAGTGCGCATCTCGAGCGTCTTCTCGATTGTTGTTGCCTCCCGAGGAATTCTTGGATGGTCTTGGGTGGGTTTCTGATTAGTCCCGCGAACAGCTCCTGCTTGATTCCTCGCATGAGGAAGCGAACTTTCTTCTCCTCGGGCATCTCAGGTCTGCGTGGCGGAACAGTCTCGTCTTTCTTCTGTGAAGAGTGCCACGTTTTCGTTGGCAGCTGCACGCGGGTTTCGAGCAGAGCCTCGGCCCTCTCCTTGCGGACAACGCTGGTGAATGTTGCCAGGAACCTGCTGCGAAAAAACGTCCCATGTTGTCAGGGTTCGCTCTTGGTTCTCGAACCATGTTCTAGCTGCGTCCTCCAAGGCGAAGAAGACATGCTGTAGCTTGTCTTCACTGGTCCAGGAATTGAAAAGGGCGACTCGGTCGTAGGCTTCGAGCCAGCTTTCCGGGTCTTCGAACGACGATCCGCGGAAGGTTGGCGGCTCCTTGGGCTGGCGAAAAAGGATTGGCGCAGGCTGCACGTGGTCGGTCATCGTCGCTGTGGTCGATGTTGAGATCTGCGGCTGCCTGGGTTTTTCGGGAAGGAGCCCGTGCTCTGGCTGCAGTCCCTTCTGTCTGCGGCTTGTTCGACGATCCGGGACTTCCTTGCCGTCGTCCTCGTCGCGGCTTGGGCTTGGGTCAGCGCTCCGCGGTGGCGTCCGGATCATGAAGCAGCACCTCAACAGATGTCACGTGGTCGTGACGTCGACGAAGACAGCAGTCGGCGTTTGCAGGATGAAACTGTTTATTTGGCCGAACTTGTTGGCCGGAAAATGAGAACTAGCAATACAGCAATACACGCTGTACAATGATAGCGGCGAACAGGGCGTCGTCCGTCGATCAACTGACAGCGGTCAAGTGCGTCGGCTTTTATACATGCGCTATGGAACTTTCCAGCGATATCGCTGGTGGCGGTGTTATCTCTCGACAAAGCTGGAACATTCGCGTGCGGCGCGCAATCTTAACAAACGATCTACCAAAATCGTGAAGCTTCTCGAACACTGCTTCGGGGCCAGCGTCGAGCGTTGATAACCGTCCTTGCTGGTCAAACTCGAACACATCAAAATAAAAGAAGAAGCGGGCGTGGCAGTATAGTGGCCAGTATCCCCGCCTGTCACGCGGGAGACCGGGGTTCGATTCCCCGACGGGGAGCGTTCTTTTTAAAGACGATAGTCTTTCTTGGGGAACTTAAACGCAGCAATTTTGGTCTGTCTGTCTGTCTTTCTGTTGTCGGCACGCCACCCGATTCAGCCAACCGGCCAAAGTTGACCACTTGCTTACCGCCCACCCATCTTGAACTGGTATGACTGTTCATACTTGTGAACGTTGTCGATCAAAAAGTAAATATTACGCATATCTGAGGTGTAACATCATTAGATAAGTATTAGGTGGTGTGTTCCTTTAATAGAAAATACAAAGATACGAAATTTTAAAGACCTTGATGGTATGCGTTTAACGTTGAGACAGTAACGCGTTTATTAAAAGATTGCCACACCTGAAGCGATCAGCGGTCCAAGCCGAGCAAGCGCGAGCGCCAACAACAACCGTCTTCGTCTTCTTCTTTCGCAGGCGTTCTTGTCTGCGCCCTACCATGTTACAAATCACTCCCCCGCGGAAAAGGAGCCATCCTGGCGACCTAAGGAACAGGTACAACTGGTGGGTCATAATGCGGCTTCAGTCGATCGACGTGAACAGTCTCGCGGCCGCGACGACGGCGGTCCGTAGATGATTAAACAGGCTCAATCATATAGTTAACTGGGGATGCTTGACGTAGGACGCGGTAGGGGCCTTCGTACTTAGGCAGTAGCTTTGTGGAAAGGCCAGGAGCGGAGGAGGGAACGCGAAGCCACACCAATGTTCCAGGCGAATACGACTGAGGAGGCAGGTTTTCGTCGTGACGGTCCTTCTGGCCCTACTCGCCCTACAATGTTACAACCCTAGTTTCTTAAGGTGCGCTGAAAATGCGACTACGCTGAAACTTGGTCTTCCTCCGTGCCTCTGCACAAGCTCATGTTGTGTTTCGGTTTCGGTTCAGTATTGCATTGTACGAATGACAGGGGGCGCCGCTCTGGCATTCCTGTTTTAACCCAGGCGACTTGTAAGTAAGAGAGGTTTGTGGAGAGTACTCGTTGAGTGCGGACGTTTCTTTTCCTTCGGCGCATCGCGCCAAACAGCGTGTTCGGGCTGGCCGGCGTCCCCACCGGTCGCGTTGGTCACCGCCGGTCTTCGCCTGCCGCTGCGCCGGGACTACCAGCCCGCAACACAGCACTCATATTTTCGGACGTATTGCCAGATGGCGTCCATATCTCACGCAGCACCTCTTCTATCGTCTTTAGACGACATTTGCAGCAAAGCACGCAGATACGCGGCCAATTTTTATTGCGATAGCAATTATATGGACAGTCTCGGCTGGATTTTGCCGTCGCCGTCGCCGTCGCCGCCGTCATGCACCGTATATGTATAAGTATGTATATATATATAAAGGCCCCAAAGAAAAATAACTCAGAAAAAATGCTTCCGAAGCGCGGAATCGAACCAAGGACCTGTTGCTCCGCAGCGAGCGGCGCTATCCACTACGCCACGAAACGCAGATCCTCCACGTAGCTAACGGCGAGCGTTATATACACACCATTTAGCGCAGGACGGACTCGGAGACAGCAGGCGATAATAAGCGTTTCTTCATTACCAGCGAGGTGGCGCTAGGAGCCCGACGGGCGCATTTAAAAGTCGTCGGCGAGCTCGCTCGCTTCTTCTTATATTTGCGCATGGGAGAAGCTTGCCGTTCCGCTGTCTGCTCGCGCGGTTTTCTCGTGGCGAGGGGTAGAGGAATGTTTCACGCTTTCACCGTGATGTCCGCGCTCATGTTACGGCGCGTACGAATGTCACTCGAGCTCAGGGACGCCGCCAAACGAACAAACAGAAGATGAGCGCGAACTATCAAGTGTCACAGCTCGACACTTGAAGCACGCTAGTTTCCTTCGCTGCTTCGGCCGCCTTTGCAACAGAAGCGCTGTTCAAACTGAGAGTATCCATTGGCGAGCCTCACTTCGTATAGCATTAGTTCCTTGCTATCGCATTCATTGCTTCGCCCATGCGGCGAAACTGTGACTTTTTTTTTTCCTTTCTTTACTCACCTATTATGCTGCGCTTCCTGTTATCACTTTCCTCTCCTTGTCTACCTCCGAAGCTGCTGACGTTGAGCGCAGCATTTTGCACACCTGATCGCAACGTGACAGTCTCTGTATCCACCGGCGCATCTCCTCGTTAGTATAGTGGCCAGTATCCCCGCCTGTCACGCGGGAGACCGGGGTTCGATTCCCCGACGGGGAGCGTTCTTTTTTTTTTCCCTTTCTTTACTCACCTATTATGCTGCGCTTCCTGTTATCACTTTCCTCTCCTTGTCTACCTCCGAAGCTGCTGACGTTGAGCGCAGCATTTTGCACACCTGATCTAAACGGACAGTCTCTGTATCCATCGGCGCATCTCCTCGTTAGTATAGTGGCCAGTATCCCCGCCTGTCACGCGGGAGACCGGGGTTCGATTCCCCGACGGGGAGCGTTCTTTTTTTTTTTTCCTTTCTTTACTCACCTATTATGCTGCGCTTCCTGTTATCACTTTCCTCTCCTTGTCTACCTCCGAAGCTGCTGACGTTGAGCGCAGCATTTTGCACACCTGATCGCAACGTGACAGTCTCTGTATCCACCGGCGCATCTCCTCGTTAGTATAGTGGCCAGTATCCCCGCCTGTCACGCGGGAGACCGGGGTTCGATTCCCCGACGGGGAGCGTTCTTTTTTTTTTCCCTTTCTTTACTCACCTATTATGCTGCGCTTCCTGTTATCACTTTCCTCTCCTTGTCTACCTCCGAAGCTGCTGACGTTGAGCGCAGCATTTTGCACACCTGATCTAAACGTGACAGTCTCTGTATCCACCAGTATCCCGGCCTGTCACGCGGGAGACCGGGGTTCGATTCCCCGAGGGGGAGCGTTCTTTTTTTTTTTGCTTTCTTTACTCACCTATTATGCTGCGCTTCCTGTTATCACTTTCCTCTCCTTGTCTACCTCCGAAGCTGCTGACGTTGAGCACAGCGTTTTGCGCACCTGATCGCAACGTGACATTCTCTGTATCCACCGGCGCATCTCCTCGTTAGTATAGTGGCCAGTATCGGATTCCACTTCCGGCCGCTGAAGCGAACGGACGTGCGATGGCTGGCTCCAGCGGAGCGGTGACAGCGGCCCATTTAAGCCGCGGAAACAGGTCTTTTGAAGATGATAAGGACTATGAAGTTGTATTGCCAAACCTTCCTACAGGGCGTATTGTTTTAAATACGGTGTTTTTGCACGCTGACGTACGAGCCCGGCCGTATCGAGTGGAAGATTTCCGTGACACTCTGGCAAGCCTGCGATTGCTCCCCGAGGTGGCTGCGTTGGGGGCGTATAGGATGAGCCATGTGTGGGCGGTGACTTTCAAGAACATGGACGCAGTCAAGACGATCCTGGCGCACGGAGACATCAAGGTTAAAAAAATTGGCCGCGTATCTGCGTGCTTCGCTGCAAATGTCGTCTAAAGACGATAGAAGGGGCGCTGCGTGAGATATGGACGCCATCTGGCAATACGTCGGGAAACACGAGTGCTGTGTTGCGGGCTGGTAGTCCCGGCGCAGCGGCAGGCGAAGACCGGCGGTGACCAACGCGACCCGTAGGGACACCGGCCAGCCCGAACACGCTGTTTGGCGCGATGCGCCGAAGGAGAAGAAACGTCCGCACTCAACGTGTACTCTCCACAAACTCTCTTACTTCCACGTCGCCTGGGTAAAACAGGAATGCCAGAGCGGCGCCCCCTGTCATTCGTACAATGCAATACTGAACCGAAACCGAAACACAACATGAGCTTGTGCAGAGGGCACGGAGGAAGACAAGTTTCAGCGCAGTCGCATTTTCAGCGCACCTTAAGAAACTAGGGCTGTAACATTGTAGGGCGAGTAGGGCCAGAAGGACCGTCACGACGAAAACCTGCCTCCTCAGTCGTATTCGCCTGGAACGTTGGTGTGGCTTCGCGTTCCTTCCTCCGCTCCTGGCCTTTCCACAAAGCTACTGCCTAAGTACGAAGGCCCCTACCGCGTCCTACGTCAAGCATCCCTAGTTAACTATATGATTGAGCCTGTTCAATCATCTACGGACCGCCGTCGTCGCGGCCGCGAGACTGTTCACGTCGATCGACTGAAGCCGCATTATGACCCACCAGTTGTACCTGTTCCTTAGGTCGCCAGGATGGCTCCTTTCCGCGGGGGAGTGATTTGTAACATGGTAGGGCGCAGACAAGAACGCCTGCGAAAGAAAAAGACGAAGACGGTTGTTGTTGGCGCTCGCGCTTGCTCGGCTTGGACCGCTGATCGCTTCAGGTGTGGCAATCTTTTAATAAACGCGTTAATGTCTCAACGTTAAACGCATACCATCAAGGTCTTTAAAATTGCGTATCTATGTATTTTCTGTTAAAAGAACACACCGCCTAATACTTACCTAGTGATGTTGCGCCTCAGATATGCGTAATGTTTGCTTTTTGATCAACAATGTACACAAGTATGAACCTATTCAGCCGTTCACGATGGCTGGCCCTTGGGCAAGTGGTTCAACTTTGGCCGAGTGGCTGAATCGAGGGACGTGCCGACAAACAGAAAGACAGACAGAAGACTAACTTTTTCAAACTCTCAGATGTTCTGACATTCAAACGCGCATTTAACATTGATTGTTACTTTTCGTTCGCTAGCACGCGTTCGACCGGCGTCGGAGTTATTGTTTTTAACCGCAGCCTTCTGCGTGACCACCATGTCACTTTCGATGCCTTTGGACGCGTGCTGGCGTTCGACTGCACGTTTTTTTCTTTGCGCATCAGATTTGTTGGCGTCTATGGGCCGGCGGTGTCCGCAAACTCTGCCGCTTTTTTTCGCTCCCTCGACACTTACCTTTTAAATTCTCGACATTTGGTACTTTTAGGAGATTTCAACTGTGTCTTAGACTCCCACACTGACGTCCGAGGTCCAGGTCGAGGCCGGTCTAACTGGAATGCCAAAGAACTTGAGCGTCTAGTACAACAGTTGTCACTGACAGATGTATATGACCGTACGTATGGCGGGAGGTATGTTTATACTTGGCGTCGCGCGACGTCGAGCAGTCGACTTGATCGAGCATATGTATCCCCCGGCCTCATGGCCTTTGTACGCAATGTTGAGGTGCTGTCACTACCACCCACACCCGTGTATATAAGTGACCACCGCCCGGTTTCGCTGACCTTACACCTGCCTGCGGGGACGCCGGCGCTTCAGAGGCCATGGCGTCTGGATTGCCGCGTCCCTTCAAGACTTTCAAGCGGCCCAAGGTTTGTCCCGAGCACTACACGCATCACTTATTGGCGCAAATCTCACTGACTGGGATCATCTGAAAGAACAATGGCGTCACCATTGCAGTGCGTCGGGTAGGGCACTTCGCGCTCGTGTGACGCAGGACGCCAACGTTTTAATGCAGAAAATCCGCATTGCCCACCGGGACCCGTGCCCCTCTCCCGTCATGCGTGCATGGCAAGCAGAGCTAGTAGACAGGTACCAGCGTATCATGCGCGCCTCTTCACTCTCAGCGGCAGCTTGGCGCTGTAGACGTGCGCCATGTGCACACCCTGAGGTCCTCCGGTATGCACGCCGGGCGCTCATCCGTCCGTGCGGCTCGCCTGCTCACACGCTAAGCCCCATAGCTCCTGTCCCTACTGGCTCACGCGACTTCCAGGCTTTCACGCGCCACTTTGAATTTATGGCTCAGTCAGCTACTAGCGTAAGTTCTGCCGCAGGGGGTTCTTTGCACTCCCTCCTACAAGATTTACCCCGTTACTCCGACGCGGATTCTGACACTCTCCTATCGCCACCATCGGATTCTGAAATCAAAGATGCCTTAAATGCAATGAAAAAGGGTTCGGCCCCTGGACCCGATGGCCTCCCCGTCGAGTTCTACATCGAGTTTTGGCCCATTATTGGCCCATTTATGTCACGTGTCATCAGGCGCTGTTTCCACGATCTTTCCCTCCCGCACTCTTTCCGTAGCGGCCGTATCAAACTTATACCCAAGAAAGACTCCCAATCCATGCGACCCGAAGATTGGCGCCCCATTACCCTTCTCAATGCGGATTACAAACTCCTGGCTAACATTCTGGTACGCCGCATCAGTCCGTCTCTTCCATCGCTAATAGCTCCCCATCAAGTCTGTTCCATTCCAGGCCGCGACATTCATAGTCATACCTGGCTCACGCGTGACATAATACAGTACACCACTGGACGATGCGCCCAGGGGTTACTGGATTTCCTTAGATCAGGAAAAAGCTTTTGACTTCGTTGAACATACCTATTTATTCAACGTCTTACAATCATTTGGTTTTCCTGACAAGTTCATTCGCCTCATTCGTGCTATGTACGCTAACTCCGAGAGTACCCTTTTCCTAGATTCGCGCGAGAGCCGCCCATTCCAGGTTACACGAGGAGTCCGTCAGGGTTGTCCTCTCTCCCCTGTCTTATTCGTCCTTGCCTTAGAGCCCTTTTTAAAGGCTATCGAACGAGATCCACAGATTCGTGGCTTACCCCTTCCTGGCCGCACTGAAGTTAAAGTAACTGCCTATGCCGATGATATTACTCTGTACATACACAACGAACAGTCACTGCAGCACGTCCTGAATGCCTTTTCCCATTTCGGTGGGATATCCGGTGCTCGTTTAAACTTGTCAAAAAGTCAATATTTCTTCATTGGAAACCCTGCCGGACGTATTAACATCACGTTGCCTTTGCAATGGTCCCCCACCATGGAGATACTAGGTGTCACTTATAATGCTTTCGGTATACACGAAAATATCTGGGCATCTGTTATACAATCTCTAACAGAAAACATAGACGCTGCTAAGCACTTCGATTTTCCCCTTTTAGAACGCCGGTACTTGTCGCAATCGGTTTACCTCGGCAAATTTTGGTACTTATGTCACACCGTCAAACCCCCGCTCCGCGTTTCACAGAAAGTTCAGCGTTTAATCACCTCGTTCTTTTGGTCTGGTGGTACGGAATTATTATCGCGCCCCACGTTAGCGCAACCGCGCAGCCGAGGAGGCTTCGCGTTCCCCGACGTGGCCGTTACGGCTTCCATCCTGTCCCTCCGCACTTTATTGCGCGTTTTAAATAATGATGGTACGCCTGCGCAGACACTCGCGCGTTACCACCTGGGCCCATCCCTACGTGTCCTAGTGCCCGCTGGTCCTTTCAACTGTGGTCCGCAGTCCTCTCATTTACCGACTGTGTATCGTGCCCTCCTAGCCTTCCACCGCCGTCTAGAGACTACATGTCCCGAGATCGATGTAGCCGAAGCGAAAGTAGTGGACACAATGGCCGCCCTAGTGCAGCCTTTAGTACCCCGACACCGGCAAGCGGTAATGAGTCGCCCGTGGAAGCACATGACTGCAGCGGCGTTGCCGGGTCACCTTCGTGACTTCGTTTGGCGATGGGGCTGGGGCTTGCTCCCCACTCGAGATCGGCTGCAACGATGGCAGGTGGTACGCAGCGCCACTTGCCCGAACTGCGTCATGGTTGAGACCAACCGGCATGCGACGATCGAATGCGTGGTCGCCCGACTTTTTTGGCGTGCGGTCCATGCTGGTTTTCGTGGACAAGGTGTCCGAGGGTTCGTGTCCGGCGGGGGGTTCCCACGAGGGCACTTCGCGGCACTTTTACTAGTTGCCGGCCTGTTCAGCCTTTGGCGCAATCGCTGCGAAGCCGTCGCTGGGAATTGCCGTCGACGTGCTTTATGGCCGATATTGGGGCGCATGAGGCGTGAGATCCTCGCGTTCCTCTCTGAGGAGCTTTTCTTCTTGGGGGAGCGCGAGTTTCTGCGCCATTGGTCATGCCCTTTTGTCGGCGTTGAGCGTGATCGAGTTCAACTTATTTTTCGGCCGACATGGTGCTAGGCCGCACCGTCGGTTCGGAGTTTATGTGCTTGTCTTCTCGACCTTTTGATCTGTGTTCGCCACCTTGATATCTCATGTCCTAGTGAATCTACCACCACGGTGATGTACACGATGGAAGAGAATGGTCACCCGCCCATTTACCCTTCTCCCCTATTCCCTATTGTGTCAATTGTGAGCTATGCTCGTTTGTTGTTATGTTGATCAGACTTCTGCTGTTCGCCCTATGTGAAAGTGTTAGTTTTTGTGATGTACAATTGTGAAAATGTGAATGTGTCCCTTGAACACTGATATGTCACGCAGGATGTATACTCTGTACATAGTGTAAATAAATTTTTTCTAAACAGGACAGACAGAAAGACAGACCAAAATTTCTGCGTTTAAGTTCCCCAAGAAAGACTATCGTCTTTAAAACTGCCGTTGTCTCGTCATAGATCCGACAAACCAAGATGTGCGTATGAAGGTGCACTGGCTGCTGCACAACGTTCTTGATGAAGATGTGCGACGTGCGTTCGAGCCGTACGGTCAAGTGACTGACATTAGCAGGGAGCGATGGCGTGTAAACGGCATCACCGAAAAAGGCTCCACGACCCGCATTGTGACACTTCGGTTGAAGGTGGGCGTTAAAATTGATGACCTGCCTCATCAAGTGAACGTAAGCGGTGAGGAGGCTTTGGTGGTTGTAGCAGGCAGAGCGCCAGTTTGCTTACGTTGCCGAGCAAAGGGGCACATACGGCGGGATTGCCGTGTACCACGACGTGGTATCTGCCGAAGGTTTGGCCATGGGGATAATGACTGCACGCTGTCTTATGCCACCGTTATAGGTCCCGCGACAGGCAACGACCACACTGAGTTGTTCATGGATGAGCATGAAGCTGAAGAAGCAGCAAGTACGACCGGGAAAAAAGAACAGGTTACGCCCCAACTGGCGAAATCAAGTGAGCCCAGCGGTATAGCAGACAGAAAGGTCGTGGAGAAGCCGTCTGAGCCAGAGCCACTGAAGCCAGAAGCATCAGTCTACGCGGAACAGCACCTGCCTACTGTAAATGATCCCAGTGACGCCGAGACACTGAAAGACGACATGGAAGTCAGCGAAAACACAGGCAGTGGACTAGCTGGAAAGCGACCGAGAGACAATGGGGGCGAAGGCGAGACTTCCTCCGGGGATTGTGGTGGTGGAGAACCACCAACTAAAACCTCAGGAATTCGGCGTCCGACTTTGAGGCCACGGCCGAACTTCCAGGCCAACTCATGGGCGGAGGCCAAGCAGCTTCCGCAGCATACGCCATCTGGGACTTGAGACTCTTGTGCTTTTTTCCGGACAGAAAGTAACCCGTAAGTGAGCATTGTTTGCCCAGCAATATGCCTGTAAAATGTTGTGAGCCTGGTGTGAAAATTTTGCAGCTGTTTTTTTTACAAGCGTTCACCTGAAGTAGGCACTCTGTTTTTCGCACGCTCAAAAAGATAAAAGCATGGCTTACAAAATAGAAGCAGCCTTACGTGTCGCTACATTTAACGTTAGAGGCTTACGTTCTAGGAGGCGGCAGTATCAGTTACGTCGTTTGTTTCTTGAAAATGACGTTGATATTGCCGCCGTGCAAGAAACAAAAATTGAATCTGAAGAGCAGATGGATACTATATTTTCGACTTTCCGCTCTAGCTACAATATATGTGTAAGTCATTCTTTAGGTATATCAGGTGGATGTCTTCTCTTTATAAAGAACACAATTGGTCTTGTTGAAGAAAGCGTACAAACTGATAATGAAGGACGATTAATAGCATGTGATTTTCTTTTTTCGGGTGTGAGTTGGCGCGTTGTTTGCGTATATGCGCCAAATAGACAGCATGATAGGAAAACGTTCTTTGAAAGTCTTGAAGTGCATCTATCGAGTGATAAGACAGCAATAATTCTAGGCGATTTCAATTGTGTATGTAATGCCGAAGACAGGGCATGTAAAACGCCTATACATGACTCTAGTGCCTTGTTTTTGGATTCGATGGTTCGTGAGCGAGATTTGGAAGACGTGGGATATGTGCTATCGCAGGCTACCAACTACACACATTACCAGTTCAATAGTCAGGCCAGGCTCGACAGAGCCTATGTGTCTACGTCATTGCTTCCCCTGTGCCAAGACTACGCTGTGAAGAATGTCTCATTTAGTGACCACAGTCTAGTCATGTTCACCATTAATAAAAAAGAAAAGCCCAAATTTAATTGGGACCTCTGGAAGTTGAACAATAAGTTACTTGAGGATGAAAAGTTTGTGGAAAACATAGAGAAGGAAGTAAAAGAAGTGGTCGAGGGCAACACAACCAGTCTAATTCACGCATGGGAGTGTTTCAAGGAAAAAGTAAAAATAGATGCGATTGGAAGGTCAGCTTCAATAAAGCACACCAAATTGAAAGAAGAAAGGCAACTACAGTGCGAACTCGATTTTTTGCTCTGTCAAGAGTGCACGCAACCTGGCATGCGCAGCAAAGAAATCAAAGAAGTGAAACAAAAATTAGAGGCTGCAGATGTGGAAAGAACAGAGGAGCAGTAGTACGCGCACGCGCAGAAAGACTCTGGTGTGGCGAGGTTCCTACGAAACGTGCAGTAGCAGATGAAAAGAGCTACGCGACAAGAAATGAAATCCGGGCGATAGAATACAAAAATGAAGTTACAAAAGATAAAACGCAGATTGAGCATGCGTTTGTGGAATATTTCCAACAGTTGCTGGGGGGCTTAAAACAGGACGGAAGCACGTACGTTCGGCATTTCTTGTCACTTATGCCGAAGATTGATGACGACGCGAAAGCTAGATTAGAAGCACCCATCTCTGTCAGAGAAATTGAAATGACCATTGAAAAAATGAACAACGGAAAGACGCCGGGCCCAGATGGACTAGGTGTTGCATTCTATAAGAAATTTAAAAGTCTTGTGGCAGAAGCCCTGCGGAATATGCTAGGTGAAGCATACGAAAAGAAAGAACTACCAACATCCTTCAGAAGAACGCACATAGTGTTAATCCCGAAAAGTGACGACCCTACGAAACAGCTGTCTGTCAAGTCGGTACAGACCAATAACCTTAGCGAATGTTGACTACAAAATATTCATGGGCGTGTTAGCCAGGCGGATCCAAACTGTGATTAAAGAAATAGTCGGACCTCATCAGACTTGTGGCATAAAAGGCAGAGCGATTACGACGAATATTCACATTGCAAGAAATATTTTAGAATGCTGTGATGAGTTTGAGTCTCGAGTAGCTATGCTACAAATTGATCTCGAGAAGGCGTTTGATCGCGTGAACCACGATGTACTCTTGAACATTCTTGACTACGTCAACATAGGAACTGTGGTGCTAGAAGGGGTACGAATGGCGTACACGGGGTGCACTACGAGGATTGTGATAAACAAACAGCTTAGCGAGAATATACAAGTCTTATCGAGCGTAAAACAAGGATGTCCTGCGTCTGCACTGCTTTTTGCTATCTATTTAGAACCTCTATGTCAGAAAGTGCTACAGAATGACCAGGTGCGAGGGTTTCGCTTGATGTCCGCGGAGGTCAAAATGCTGAGTTACGCGGACGATATTGCTGTGTTCTGCCAAGACCGGGAGAGTGTCAGAGCAGCACTAAACGACGTGAAGTCCTTCTGTGAGTGCACGGATAGTAAAGTAAATTGGAGTAAGTGTCTTGGAATATGGCATGGAAACTGACACAGCACACCATCATTATATGAAAACATTACGTGGAAGGTCACATCTGACAAGTACTTAGGTGTACCTCTCCAACACTACAGGGACACAACAGAATATTGGAGAGAAGAAACGGAACAGCTAAAAATCAAGACGAAAAAGTGGGGTGGGCGAGACTTTTCCATTTTTACGAGGTCAACAGTCAGCAACATATTTCTTATTTCACGAGTGTGGTATGTTTTACAAGTGTTATTTATGTCACGCGTTGCTGTACAAAAGCTCCACAGAGTGTTGGCAGTCTTTATCTGGGCTTCGACGTGGGAGAGGACAAGTCGCACAAATCTGTTCCGTTCTGTGCAAAGTGGGGGGCTAGGTCTTGTACACTTGTTCCTGAGGCAGATAGTGGCTAGGTTTATTTTTTTACGAGATCAAGGTGATTGTTTTTTGAGAACGGTGATACATGTGCGGTTGTCCAAATTTTTGCCTGATTTTATTGTAACCACAGTCAACGGGGCGACAAGGCGACCTAGGGGTTACGTGCAAGAAGTGATTGCGGCTTTGGAAATTTTGAGAGTGCGATTTTCGATGGAGTATCTCTCTAAGGTGTCGTGAAAGAGACTGTACAAGGACCTTGTAGAGATCATGTTGCCAAAGCCTCTGTATAGAACATTGTACCCCAATGGGCCAGGGGATGACGTCTTAAAGAGAGTAAAAAGATGCCAGTTCGGCCCTCAGTTAATACATTCTTTTTCAAACTTCATAGTGGCACACTCCCTACATTACCTTGACTCCGTGAAAAAGGAATATTTGTCCCTTGGTCAGTAGACTGTATTATCTGCAGAAAACCTGAGACAGTTGACCACATTTTTCTTGACTGTACTGATGCAGTCTTTCTCTGGGACATCCTTCAAAGGACCTTGAAGAAAGAACTGCCCGTTACACCGTATGGCATTCGTTTTCTGTCTGTCATAAGCGTATGGGGTGTGCCCTACGATATGTTCATGGCACTGGTTCTTCACAGTGTGTGGAGAACACGGATGGCAGTGCGAAACGTAGACGTGAATCCCCGGCCTGCTCGAGAGTATTTCATTGAAAGTGTACAATATTTGATGACTGCATACGAGGCACAAAATGATAAGCCAGAGTGGTTCCCCTGTTTGGTTGAATTGGTTGGCATGAAGCGTCTGCCTTTTTAACTCCCATGTGCTGAAAGGTGGGGCAGCACTTTTATATGTGACACTGCAATGTATTTTTATATGTTGAGTTGTACTTTGTTTGCTAAGCAAGCAATAAAGAAAAAAAATAGTGGCCAGTATCCCCGCCTGTCACGCAGGAGACCGGGGTTCGATTCCCCGACGGGGAGCGTTCTTTTTTTTTTCCTTTCTTTACTCACCTATTATGCTGCGCTGCCTGTTATCACTTTCCTCTCCTTGTCTACCTCCGAAGCTGCTGACGTTGAGCGCAGCATTTTGCACACCTGATCGCAACGTGACAGTCTCTGTATCCACCGGCGCATCTCCCCGTTAGTATAGTGGCCAGTATCCCCGCCTGTCACGCGGGAGACCGGGGTTCGATTCCCCGATGGGGAGCGTTCTTTATTTTTTTCCTTTCTTTACTCACCTATTATGCTGCGCTGCCTGTTATCACTTTCCTCTCCTTGTCTACCTCCGAAGCTGCTGACGTTGAGCGCAGCATTTTGCACACCTGATCGCAACGTGACAGTCTCTGTATCCACCGGCGGCATCTCCTCGTTAGTATAGTGGCCAGTATCCCCGCCTGTCACGCGGGAGACCGGGGTTCGATTCCCCGATGGGGAGCGTTCTTTATTTTTTTCCTTTCTTTACTCACCTATTATGCTGCGCTGCCTGTTATCACTTTCCTCTCCTTGTCTACCTCCGAAGCTGCTGACGTTGAGCGCAGCATTTTGCACACCTGATCGCAACGTGACAGTCTCTGTATCCACCGGCGCATCTCCCCGTTAGTATAGTGGCCAGTATCCCCGCCTGTCACGCGGGAGACCGGGGTTCGATTCCCCGATGGGGAGCGTTCTTTTTTTCCCTTTCTTTACTCACCTATTATTCTGCGCTGCCTGTTATCACTTTCCTCTCCTTGTTTTTTTTTTATTGCCTGCTTTGACATACACATCGGAACACAAACACAATCAGAGGTAACACGTAAGAATACATATTACATAAGTGCGTAAAGTGGGCATGGATAAAACGATCAGCCAAACTATGGCTGAAATGTGGTGGCTAAAATCGTTTCATATACATGAGTGGCTCGATCCTCGATACCCATTCAGGTACCGGCTCCGAAGATTTGTGTGCTTCCAGGAACCTGCCCACTGATTCACGCTAATACTCCTGTGCCGACCTTGCATCTACATCGACATGACGTGCGGCCATGCAGGCCTTCCATATGCAGTGCAATCCCATGAGCATAACTGCGTCAAATGGGACGCCGTCTTCATTTTCCACAGATAGGAAACGGATTCCTCGCGGGTCTAGGGGAAGGTCTTTTTTCAGCGTTCTTTGCAGTATGTCCCAAAAGAACACGCCTTCCCAGCATTCTAAAAAGACATGCTCAATGGTCTCAGGCTTTCTACATATAAAGCAGTGCACACCCCAAGGTACATACATTCCCTTTTCCTTTATCCATGTTTTAACCTCTAGTGTCCCGGTGTGCAACCTGAAGAAAAAAGGACTTGGCTCCTGGAGCAACATACATTCGTTTTACACGCTTCAGAACATCGCTTCCTGGATTGGCACTATACATGGCGCGATACAGAGGCACAGGAAGAAGTACATCGACGAGGTCCTTGTACAACTTCCTTCGTTTCACTTCCGACAAATATTCACAAGAAAATCGAGCACGCAAGAATTTATAAGCCGCCACAACTTCCTTCAGGAAACCGAAAACCCCTCCTGCTATAAATTCGGCGGATACAACAAAATCAGGCACAAGTTTACTTAGTCTAAGCTGTAGTACAGTACGTAAAAAGGGGTCCTTCACATCACGTAGGAAACAGAACCGGTTCACTACTTGCCTCAGGAATATATGCGACAGGCTGAGGCCTCCATCACGTACACGTCGGAACAGGTTGATACGGCTTGTCCTCTCCCAAACCGACCCCCAAACAAAAACAGCCAGAATTCTGTGCAACTTCTGTATGTTAGTGCGAGAGCAGTGCAAAACGCTTAGCACATACCATAATTTCGTAACAAAAAAGACATTGCACACAGTGCTGCGGGCAAACATAGACAATTCTGACCCTTTTGTCTTCTCCGCCCTTGCGCGCATTTCCAAAACTTGGTTCTGCCAGTAGGGTTCACTGTCGCGATAAAACTCTAAAGGGACGCCTAGGTATCTCGTGGGTGTGGAAACCCATTGCATGTTGGCAAAGCGTGTTGGGTGTCACTGGCCAAGCTCCATGCCAGATTCCGAGGCTCTTGCCCCAGTTAACAGCGCTGCCGCTAGAAGCACAAAAACGCTTCACAATTTCCACGGCATTCGTGACACTGGCGTGGTCCCCGCAAAACACTGCTATGTCATCCGCGTATGCGAGTAGTTTTACCTCAACGTGCTGTATTTTAAAGCCATTTATACAACTAGCTCTTATTACACTGAGGCACAAGGGCTCGATATATAAAGCGAAAAGTAGCGGTGAGAGGGGGCAACCCTGTCGCACCGACCGCTGCACTTCGATAAGCTCTCCCACGGACTTGTTGATTATTAGCCTCGTCGTGCAGCCCTGTACGCCATTGCGACTCCCTCTGTGATAACGGATCCCACGTTTATATATTCCAGAATCGCAAACAGTATTTCGTGCGGTACGCGATCGAACGCTTTCTCTAAATCGAGCTGGAGCATTGCGACTTGTTTGCCTAATACGTCACAGCACTCCAGTATGCTTCTCGCCGTGTGAATGTTAGTGAAAATGGACCGGTCCTTTATACCGCACTGTCTGGTGCGGTCCAACTATATCCTTAATAACCGCTTGTAGTCTTTTCGCCAAAACTTTCATGTATACCTTGTAGTCGACATTCGCTAAGCTGATAGGGCGATATGCCGTTACCTGCCTTAACGTGTCACGATCGTCTGTTTTTGGGATCAGAACTGTGTGCCTGGACAGGAATGAAGGCGGTAATCGCTTACGTTCATATGCATCTTCTAAAACATTAGCTAGTATAGGGGCTACTTCGTACTTGAACGCCTTGTAAAAATCAGCTCCTAGCCCATCGGGCCCAGGAGATTTCCCCGGTTTCAAGTCATCAATAGCCACCGCTATTTCCTCGGCCGTAATCGGGCGCTCTAAAGTCTCTTTTGAACTGTTATCAATCTTTGGCAATGAAGGCATGAAGTCTGTCTTGAAACTTTCCGCGTCAACCGGGCTACAGGCAAACAACTGCTTGTAGTACATCGTGAACACGTGTTCGATGTCTGTCTGTTCATTCAAGATAAGACCGTCTTGTTCTACTTCGTAAATTACGTTCCTGCGGGCCCACTTCCTTTCCTTTGCGAGGGCTCTTTTAGTTGGTGCCTCACCTGTTATCATTGCATCTACTCTAGCTCGGATCAACGCCCCGCGATAGCGTTCGATATCCGTCTGCTCAAGCTTCTGCTTGAGCGCACAGATATCGTCCCTGAACGTCCCAGGAGCTAGGCTTTCTTGATATGTAAGCATTTGCAAGCTTTTCCGCAGGTCTGCCTCGTATTTATTCTTCTCGTGCTTTATAGCGCTGGATCGTTCCAGTGCCTTCATTTTCGTTTTTTGTTTGAAAGTTTCCCATTGTTCGCCTACTGTTGTGTCTGCTCGGTTCTTAATCTCTTCAAGCGAGGCTAACACTTTTTCGCAGAAAACCTCATCGTCTAAAATCTTCGCATTGAGCTTCCACAATTCCCACGCGAACTTATTTCTACTTTCCGCTTTGCTTTTACTATCAAACGAGACTAGGCAGTGGTCGCTAAATGAAACAGACTGCACTCGGTACTCTTGCGCAAGCGTTATCAATTCGCCCGGAACGTACACTCTGTCAAGCCGGGCGTGGCTGGATGCTGGAAAATGCGTGAAGCGTACATTTCGGCCGCTATCCAAGCATTCCGCCACGTCCTCGAGCCCATATTCATCAATTATTTTGCGAAGCTCAGCCGTGCTGGCGTCTCTATATGCTGTACCACTCGATTTATCGCGTGCTGCCAGTACACAATTAAAGTCTCCCATAAGCACCAGATTCCCTTCAATATTGCGATAGTTTCTAATACTCTCGAAGAACTGTCTTCTTTCATCGAGTGCGTTAGGAGCATAAAGGCATATCACTCGCCAGTCTACTGAACCAAAAACAATGTCACAGACGACCATGCGTCCTGCCGAGTCTGACCTCACAGCCTTCACTTCAAGGCCTGGGTGTTGGCGCACAAAAAGGACACACCCCGCGGATCTCCCAACGGCGTGACTAACAGCCGCGTAGTACCTTGACGTGAAAGGAAGCACCATACTCTTGGTCTCGACGTCACCTTCAATTTTCGTTTCTTGTACGGCAATGATATCTAAATCTTGTTCCATCGTCAGTCTATACAACTGCAATTGCCTTCTCCTAGCTGCAAGCCCTCTAACATTGATTGTGGCGAAGCGCAAGGGTTTGTCAGGCAGTGCCATTGCAATAATATAGTATAATAGAGACCCAGAGTATGGGGCTTACCCTTGACGACAGATTACCGTGGGGCTCGATACCTAGAACGGGGCTTCCTAAGCTTACTGCTATGTAACCGGTGGCGGTGGTGGCGGCGTCGATGGTGTCGACGCCGTCAGCCTCCGGTCTATTGGGATGGTCGGCCTTGGCCGCAACGTTGCCCGACGCTGGGGGGCTGCTTTTGGTGGTGGCTCTCCGGCGCTGATCAGGTCCGTAGAAGAACCCTCTCCCTCGACGCCTTCGTGTGGTCGCTTATTAGTCGCGGCGCCTTCCTTAGAAATGTCCATTGCCTCCTCCGCTTCCTTCTTGCCACCCGCCACTGGCGCTTTGCTCTTCTCATCCCTGGCCAGTGCTGCTTCTGAGGCTTCATCTGTAACCGGTAGTGCGCCTTCGCCTTTGAAGTTCGCCGGCCCCGCTCGAACTTTCTCGCCCGAGATTTGTTCAGCCGGTGCACTGTCCGTCGTAGCGCTTTCTGTCTCAGCACTCGCTGCTGCTTCCGAATCGGCGTCATCCATTAGCAGCTCCGAGTTGTCGTCACTCCCCACGGGCCCCGCGACACTGGCGTAGGTACGCACGCATTCTGTCTCGGTGTGGCCAAAGCGACGACACAGCGTGCAGCGCGGCACCTTACAGTCCCGGCGAATGTGCCCGGTGCACTGACAGCGAAGGCATAGCTGGTGCCCTTCCCGGCACTACTACAAGGGCAAGCTCACCAGCAATCCTTATCTGATGGGGTATATCCTCTGGCTTGACTCCTGCCTTCAGGTTCATTGTCACGGTACGTGTCGTTGAGGCCTTGTCAGACACGCCGCTAACCTTCCAGCGTTCCTTGACTATATCCGTCACTCTTCCGTAGTTCAGCAAGGCCGCCCGTACGTCGTCGTCGGGAACGGTAGGCAGGAGCCAGTTCAACTTCAACTGCAGTTCCTTCTTCGACGGGTCAATGAGGACGCAACGCTGGCCCTTCACTTTCACGTCGGCTTTCTCGAGCAGCCTCTTCGCGCCTTCCGCACACTTGAACGTGACTGCCCATACGTGATTCATTTGATACGCCCCCAAGGACGAAACCTCGGGGAGCAATTTCAAATCACTCAGCGTATCCCTGAAGTCTTCTACACGATAGGACCGGGCCCTCACATCCCCATGCATGAAAACCGTATTCAAAACTAAACTTCCTGATGGCAGACTAGGCAAAACAACGTGATACTCGTTATCCGAGGCAGCAGACACCCTGTTTCCGCGGCCAGAAACGGCCGCTGATACCGCTCCGACAGAGCCCATTCCAAATGCGTCCGCTCGCTATCGCGGCCGGAAGTGGAATCCCAGGCTCGCTAGCACACCACAGCATAACCTCGTATTGTATAGTGTAGCAAAAGAGTGGAAAACGGAAGTGAGCGTGAGGAGGAGACGTGAAGGCATGAAGGAGGAACAGGAGGAGGGGAGAGATGGAAAGAAAGATATAAAGAAAGAGAGAGGGAAAAATTCTTGCCGAAAAAAATACTTCTCGAGGTGGGATTCGAACCAGCGTTCCCTCGTTCCGAAGACGAGCGTCCTAACCACTCGACTATCCAGGCTCGCTAGCACACCACAGCATAACCTCGTATTGTATAGTGTAGCAAAAGAGTGGAAAACGGAAGTGAGCGTGAGGAGGAGACGTGAAGGCATGAAGGAGGAACAGGAGGAGGGGAGAGATGGAAAGAAAGATATAAAGAAAGAGAGAGGGAAAAACTCTTGCCGAAAAAAATACTTCTCGAGGTGGGATTCGAACCAGCGTTCCCTCGTTCCGAAGACGAGCGTCCTAACCACTCGACTATCCAGACTTTTTTTTTTCTTTATTACCTGGCTTTGGTACAAAAAACAGGGCACTAACACTAGTTGCTATAAAATCACCCAAAGCACACTGTACATGCGATGACTCTGCAGTCAACCAGCATCATGCTGGTATCGTCAGATTAAAATTCGCGTAAGGTCACGAGCGGCTCTACTCTTGAGAGCCACTCGGGTGGTTCCGGTGACGCCTTATGTGTTTCCAAAAACCAATGCATACTTTCCCTGAAATATGCTCGCGCAGGCCGCGCATGCTTATCAAAGTGATAGCCTGCCATACGTGATCGCCACAAGGAGTGGAGGCCCAGGAGCATAATTGCGTCGAAAGGAACGCCATCTTCATTTTCTACGCTCAAAAACCGGATTCCATACGGGTCCAGAGGAAATTCTTTTTTGACAGATCGCTGCAAAACATCCCAAAAGTAAACCCCTTCCCAATAATGTAAAAAAACATGATCAATTGTTTCTGGACATTTACAAATTAAACAATGAGTGCCCCACGGTAAAAAGCATCCCTTCTTTTCCAAAAAAGCTTTAACTGGCAACGTGGCTGAATGTAGTTTAAAGAAAAAGGTTTTTGTTCCAGGCTGCACCTGCATTTTTTTAACTCTTTTTAAAACGTTTCTACCTGGCCCTCCACTGTACAAGGATCTGTACAAAGGCACTGGAAATACCATCTCACACAAAGCAAAATAAAGCTCTTTTCTCTTCACATTTGAAAGGTACTCTGCTGAAAAACGTACCGTAAGAAATTTTACACTGGTCACTATTTCTTTAAAGTAAGCACCGATTCCTCCAGCACACTCTTCCGTTGACACGACATACTGGGGGAGCAGTCTGCTTAGCCGTAATTGACATAAGGTGCGGAGGAACGGGTCGGTAATATCTCTGAAAAACAAAAACCGGCTTACAATCTGCCGTAGGAACAGGTGACCCAGTCCCAGCCCTCCATCCTTTACCCGATAAAAGAAGTTGGTACGACTGCAGCGTTCCCACTCCGAAGCCCAGACAAATACAGCAAATATTCTATGGAACTTCTGGACATTTGTACGTGAACAATGCAGTACCTGCATTACGTACCAGAGCTTGCTAATAAAAAAAAGATTGCAAGTGGTGGCTCTGGCAAAGATCGATAAGGCGGCACCTTTCCACTTCTCCGTTTTTTCCCGCATATCCTTAGCTTGCGATTTCCAAAATTGATCGCTCTCGCGGTAACAGTCGAGCGGGACGCCCAAGTACTTGCCCGGGGTAGTTACCCAAGGCACGTTTGCGAAGTGGTCTGGTTTCGCTGGCCACGATCCATGCCAGAGCCCAAGGCACTTAGACCAGTTGACGCCACTACCGTGGCTTGGCTGAAATTCCGAACAATTTCGACACCCTCTGCTATACTACGCTGATCTCGCGTGAAAATCGCTATGTCGTCTGCATAGGCTAGCAGCTTCACTTCTGCTGCTTGTAACTTAAAACCAAGGATGTTATTGTTAATAATAATTTTCCTACACAGAGTTTCAATGTACATGCAAAATAACAGAGGGCTTAGGGGGCAACCCTGACGTACCGATCGCTGCACGTTAATGGGGGCCCCCAGACTCTTATTTACAATCAACCTCGTCGTGCAGTTTCGATACGCCAGAGCCACTCCCTCACAGATAACGGAACCAAGGTTAACATGATTTAAAACAGAAAACAAAATGCTATGATCGACACAGTAAAAGGCCTTTTCGAGGTCAATCTGAAGGATGGCAGCTCGTTCATCTAAATAGTCACACCATTCAAGTATGCTGCGGGCTTTGTGGATGTTGACAACAATAGACCGTCCTTTGATCCCACAAGTTTGATGAGGTCCGACGATGTCTTTAATCGCAGTCTGAAGTCTTCGAGCTAAGGCCTTCATATATATCTTATACTCAACGTTAGAAAGAGCTATTGGCCTGTACCCAGAAACGGATCTTAACTTATCTGCGTTGTCTGTCTTTGGTATAAGTACCGTGTAGGATGACCTGTATGACGGCGGCAATGTGTTTAATTTGTACGCTTCATTAAAGATAACTGCGAGGATAGGGCATATTTCGTTCTTAAAGTGTTTATAAAAGGCAGCGGTAAATCCGTCTGGCCCGGGCGATTTTCCAGGGTTAAGCTTCTCTATTGCTACTTCAACTTCAGCAACAGTTATTGGCCGTTGCAAACTGTCTTTTCTTTCCTCGTCCAGGCGGGGCAAAACTGGTAGAAATTCGTTCTTGAATTTTTCAATGTCTACATCATGCAAGCCGAATAGCGCCTGATAATACTCAAAAAAAAGCTCTTTTGATGCCGTCTGTATCAGTCGATACGGTGCCACGCCATTCTATTTCGATAATGTGATTTTTCTCGGCTCGTGCTTTTTCCATGCGCAACGCACGTTTCGTTGGCATTTCACCGGCAGCTGTGTCCTCGGCCTCACAAGCGCGCCCCGATAACGCTGTTCGTCTAGTTGCTCTATCGTCTGTTTCACTTTTCTTATGTCTTCAATCCATTTACCGGGGGCTCGGCACTCCTGCTTTAGTAATTTATCAAGGAGCGCCTTTAACTCCGCCTCCTTCTTTCGCTCAGCATGCCGAATACATGTAGCCCTTTCGATTGCTTTTAATTTTAAGGATTCCTTGCATAATTCCCATTGCTGCCAAATATAAAGGTTTTTTGCTGGGGTCTAATTTGCCGATTTCGTCCATTACGGATAAATTAAATCTTCGTCCTGCAGAAGTTTACTATTAAATTTCCATAATTCCCAGGAGAATGACCTATTTTTCCTTGACCTTCCAATAGAGCACTGGACTAAGCAATGATCTGAAAAAGAAACGGGGACGACTTCGTATCTGCTACATTCCGGAAGGATGTCGAGGGAAACATAAAGACGATCAAGTCTAGCGTGACTAGGCCTTCAAAGCGAGTGTACTTTATTGCACTCGTACTTTGGAGACTTTCCGCAACATCCTCTAGGTTCCACTTTGCCACAATGCGTGTCAGGATATCGGTGCATTTGTCTCTGAAAGTACGAGTGCTCGTTTTGTCTTGCGCACTGAGTACACAGTTAAAGTCACCGAGCACTATTAAATTTCTGCCGTCAGCCATTCGTTCTTCTAATCCGAGAAAGAAGAGGGCCCTTTCCTCGACCTTGTTGGGCGGTATATACACACAATACGCCAATCGACGTTGTTCAGTGAAAAGTCAAGAGAAGCACACCGGCCAGCCGCACACGAAAAATGAGCATTCACCTGAAGCCCAGCCAACTTCTTCACAAAAGTATGCAGCCAGCCGATGTGCCCACTGCGTGACTAACGACAAATAAAATCTAGACGCGAAACGTTGCACCATGCTGCCGGTCTCTTCTTCACCGTCAACTTTCGTCTCCTGAACTGCCAGGACGTCAATGTCGCGTTCCGTTAGAAGTCGGTAAAGCTGGCTTTGCTTTCTCTTCCCTGCCAATCCTCTAACGTTTATAGTGGCGACAGTTAACGGGGAGACAGACGCCATTTTTAACAGAAAGAAAAGAGACCAGCAGCATTGTGCCTACCTGTCGCGTTCAGCACGGGGCTAGACGGCGCCATTGCCGGCGGTGCCGTCCGGCGGCACTGTCGGGACTTGCCCTACGGGCTCCACGCTGCCGGCACGCTTGTCGGCCGTAACGTTCGGGCGCGGCCGAAGAGACGGCCGCCGTCCCTGAGCAGTCTTTGCGGGGGGTTCGTCGACTCCAGGCGCTGTTGCTTCAGCACCATCAATGCTCGCCTGAGGGTGGGGCCGCTTCGAGGCCGCGGTGGCACTGGTCGTTGTGGGGACGCCGCTCTTCTCGGGCGGCAACTCGCTGGCACTTTTAAGCTCGCCGCCCTTCGGTGGTGGTGGGCTCGTCGTGGTCTTTACTGTCGCCTCGGATGTCCCAGTCGAGTCGCCCGCTGCTCTGTGAAGCGTTGGTGTGACGCCCTTGCGAGCGTCACCACTTGTAGCCTCCGAGAGAGCTTGCGTTTCCGGCTGCTTGGCCTTCGGCCCAGACGAGTCGCCTGCTGCCTGGTGGTCCGCCGCAGCATCCGCCTTCGGGGCGTCGGAACCGGAAGGCGCCGACGCGTCCAGTGGCCCCACCTGCTTTTTCGCCTCGTCGATTCCCCGGGCTGCCTCCTCAGCCTCGGCAACGTCCATTAGTTGTTCGTTGTCGTCCGCCCTTGGAAGTCCGGTCGCCGACGCGTAGGTACGGACGCAGTCCGCGTCCGCGTGCCCATAACGCCGGCACTTCGAACACCGGGGCACCCTGCAGTCGCGGCGAACGTGGCCCGTGCCGTGGCAGCGAAGGCACTGCATAGCCCGCCCAGGCACAACCACGAGGGCCAACTCTCCGGCGACTCGGACCTGATGGGGAAGGTCGTCCACCTTGAGTCCCAGCTTCAGCTTGAGCAGGACGGTTCTGGTTGTGGACCCTTTTTTCCTCATTCCTTGGACGCGCCACCGCTCACGCGTCACCTCGGTGACGTTGCCGAAGACTGCAAATGCCGTCCGGATGTCTTCGTCTTGGACGCCATGAAGCATCCAGTGCAGTCGAAGTTTAACCTGTTGGTCCTCAGGGTCGATCACAATGCACCGGCGACCTTTGACCTTCAATTCCTTTAGCGCTGCCAGTTTCTTCGTGGCTTCGCCGGTGTTCAGGGTCACCGCCCACACATGGTTGATTTGGTATGCCCCTAACGCCACGACGTCAGGGAGCACACCAGCCGTGGTGAGGGCGTCTCTGAAGTCCTCGACCTTGTAGGGCCGCTCACGCACGTCTCCGTGCAAAAACAACGTGTTGTGAACAACACGGCCAGTGGGCAGAGTAGGCAACACAATCTCGTATGCGTTATCTTCTTCGGCAGCCATCCTGTTACCGCGGCCGGCACGGGCCGCTATCACCGCTCCATCGGAGCCGATCATCCTGCGACCGTTCGCTGGCGCGTCCGGAAGTAGAATGGTCGACTATCCAGACTCGCTAGCACACCACAGCATAACCTCGTATTGTATAGTGTAGCGAAAGAGTGGAAAACGGAAGTGAGCGTGAGGAGGAAACGTGAAGGCATGAAGGAGGAACAGGAGGAGGGGAGAGATGTAAAGAAAGATATAAAGAAAGAGAGAGGGAAAAATTCTTGCCGAAAAAAATACTTCTCGAGGTGGGATTCGAACCAGCGTTCCCTCGTTCCGAAGACGAGCGTCCTAACCACTCGACTATCCAGGCTCGCTAGCACACCACAGCATAACCTCGTATTGTATAGTGTAGCAAAAGAGTGGAAAACGGAAGTGAGCGTGAGGAGGAGACGTGAAGGCATGAAGGAGGAACAGGAGGAGGGGAGAGATGTAAAGAAAGATATAAAGAAAGAGAGAGGGAAAAATTCTTGCCGAAAAAAATACTTCTCGAGGTGGGATTCGAACCAGCGTTCCCCGTTCCGAAGACGAGCGTCCTAACCACTCGACTATCCAGGCTCGCTAGCACACCGCAGCATAACCTCGTATTGTATAGTGTAGCAAAAGAGTGGAAAACGGAAGTGAGCGTGAGGAGGAGACGTGAAGGCATGAAGGAGGAACAGGAGGAGGGGAGAGATGGAAAGAAAGATATAAAGAAAGAGAGAGGGAAAAATTCTTGCCGAAAAAAATACTTCTCGAGGTGGGATTCGAACCAGCGTTCCCTCGTTCCGAAGACGAGCGTCCTAACCACTCGACTATCCAGGCTCGCTAGCACACCACAGCATAACCTCGTATTGTATAGTGTAGCAAAAGAGTGGAAAACGGAAGTGAGCGTGAGGAGGAGACGTGAAGGCATGAAGGAGGAACATGAGGAGGGGAGAGATGGAAAGAAAGATATAAAGAAAGAGAGAGGGAAAAATTCTTGCCGAAAAAAATACTTCTCGAGGTGGGATTCGAACCAGCGTTCCCTCGTTCCGAACACGAGCGTCCTAACCACTCGACTATCCAGGCTCGCTAGCACACCACAGCATAACCTCGTATTGTATAGTGTAGCAAAAGAGTGGAAAACGGAAGTGAGCGTGAGGAGGAGACGTGAAGGCATGAAGGAGGAAAAGAAGTAGGAGAGAGATGTAAAGAAAGATATAAAGAAAGAGAGAGGGAAAAATTCTTGCCGAAAATAATACTTCTCGAGGTGGGATTCGAACCAGCGTTCCCTCGTTCCGAAGACGAGCGTCCTAACCACTCGACTATCCAGGCTCGCTAGCACACCACAGCATAACCTCGTATTGTATAGTGTAGCAAAAGAGTGGAAAACGGAAGTGAGCGTGAGGAGGAGACGTGAAGGCATGAAGGAGGAACAGGAGGAGGGGAGAGATGGAAAGAAAGATATAAAGAAAGAGAGAGGGAAAAATTCTTCCCGAAAAAAATACTTCTCGAGGTGGGATTCGAACCAGCGTTCCCTCGTTCCGAAGACGAGCGTCCTAACCACTCGACTATCCAGACTCTTTTTTTGTCTTTATTGCAGAATGTAACATTCAAACAAAAACAAATACATCCCCACTAAGCTTCAAGCTTAGTGTTATAGCTTAAGCATAGTATGCAACATGCCACACACGCTTAAAATGGTTTCAGATGACACAGGTCGTCCATAACATTCAGTAGTTCATCATCGTAACAAAGTTTTGCAAATACTTCTCGCAACTTGCACATTGTTCAATAAAATAAATACGAACTGGCCGAGCATCTAAATCACAATGCCTAACTGCCATACGGCTTCGCCATATACTGTGCAAGCCAAGGAGAAAGAACATATCGTATTTTAAAAGTCCCGGTTCTATTGCTAAGAACCGAATCCCGCGTGGTGTAAGGGGGAATTCTTTCTTAAGTGTTCTTTGGAGAACATCCCAAAATAAAAAGGCGTCCCAGCAATCGATAAAGACGTGCTCTATCGACTCTGGTTTTTGACAAAGTAAGCAATTGGATCCCCACGGTAAAAAGTCACCTCTTTGCTCTAGCCACGTTTTAACCGGGAGCGTATCAGTGTGTAACTTAAAAAGAACGTTTTAACTCCGGCTGGTACGATCATTTTTTTAACTCTCTTCAAAACGTCTTCTCCTTGGCCTCCACTATACATAGATCGATACAAAGGAACAGGAAAAACACTTTCAATCAAATCTCTCGTCAAACGCTTTCGAGTGACATTAGACAGATAATCCAAACTAAATCTGGCACTGAGAAATCTAAAAGCCAAAACAACTTCTCGCAGAAAGCTACTGACACCATGACGGAGCTCATCATGTGAAGTAACAATAAAGTTTGGCAAAGCTGATGCAAGCCTGATTTGAAGGAATGTCCGTAAAAATGGGTCGCACTGGTCACGTAGAAAAAGAAACCTTGAAACAACTTGCCTCAAGAAGAGGTGCGGTAAAGCCAATCCTCCTCTTTTTAGTCTCAAGAAAAGGTTGTTGCGGCTTGTGCGTTCATACTGGGACTGCCACACGAAAACTGCCAATAGCCTATGAATCCTCTGAATATTGATCCTGGTGCATGGCAGTACTTGCAACAGGTAGACCAACCGCGATACCAAAAAGACGTTGCATATTGTCGCGCGTGCGAAGACAGATATATCACGTCCACCCCATTTCTGCGTCAAAACAGAGAGCTCTTTGGTTTTTTCAGCCCACAGGTCATCGTTTTTCCTATATTTGTCTAGTGGCACTCCGAGATAGGTATTAGGCTTATTAAACCATTTCACTCGTTCGTAGACCGCAGGGGACACTTCCCAATTTCCATGCCACAGGCCGGCACACTTGTCTAAGTTTACAATGCTCCCGGTAGCATCACAAAACCTTCGCACAACGTTCATGGCAATGGTTACGCTCTCCTGATCGCTGCAAAATACGGCAACATCATCAGCATATGCTAATATCTTCACCTCACACGCTCCTAGGTGGAAACCTTGAATACTTGGATTTTTTGTTATGGCTACACAGAGGGGTTCTAGGTACAAAGCAAATAATAATGGTGAAAGTGGGCACCCTTGCCTTACAGATGAATATACATTAATTCTTTCAGTTAACTGGCGGTTCACAATTAACTTTGTTGAACAATTGTCATAAGCCATTTTAACACCCTGAAGTATCACAGAGCCAACGCCAACGTGTTCTAACATCTTAAACAGAATGCTATGACAAACTAGATCAAAAGCTTTCGCTAGATCAATTTGCAACATTGCAACTCTTCTGAAGTCAGCGTCACAACACTCTAATACGCTTCTTGTTGTATGAATATTCGTAAAAATTGACCTTCCTTTTATTCCGCAGGTTTGGTGTGGGCCAACCAGTGTACATATGACTGTTTGCAACCGCATCGCTAGAACTTTCATTAGTATTTTGTAGTCAACATTAGTCAATGTTATCGGCCTATAGCCTGACACATATTTTCGTTTTACAGGGTCTACACTTTTTGGAATCAGTACGGTGTGCGCTTTCTTGAAGGAAGGTGGTAGACTACCTTTGTTAAAAGATTCAGCGAATACCTTTTGCAGTAAGGCGGCCAACTCTGTCTTAAAAGCTTTGTAAAATATTGCCGTTATTCCGTCTGGGCCAGGAGATTTTCCATTATGCAAGCTGTCTATAACTATTTCTATCTCCGCCGCAGTTATATCAGCCGATAGACTCTCTGTATCTTCGGTACCAAGTGTTGGTAAGGAACTTAGAAAGTCTCTTTCAAAACTTTTTTCTCTAGGGATACGGTTAGAAAATAATTCGCGATAATATTCAGTAAATGCCCTTCTTTATGTCTCCCGGTTCACTCGTTAACTTGCCCTTATATTCGATTTCTGTGATGTCTTTAGCACGCGCATACTTCTTTTATGTAGCCAAAAATCTTTGGTTGGGCGTTTCATTTGCGAGTAACCTGTCAGCACGAGCCCTTACAACCGCACCTTGAAATTTTGTGACATCGATAGCCTCGAGTTTGTTTTTAATGTCTCTAATGGCGTCACCATACGTTCCAGGATTTTCTGTTTCTGCTTTGCTGTATTCCTCAAGTAAGTTCTTTAAACTATTCTCTTCAGCTCGTTCCTCGCATCGGATTTCTGCAGCTCTTTCCATGGCGCCCATCTTTACTGCAGATTTAAATGATTCCCAATTTTCCGACCAGTTTGTAAACGCTCGAGTGTTGAGTTTGTGGAGTTCTTTTTGGATGCAACTGACAAACTTATCATCGCTAAGTAGTTTCACATTTAGCTTCCAGAGATCCCATATAAATGTACGTTTAGGAACTTCCTTTGTGCCTAAGGAGAACATAACAAGTGAGTGATCACTGAATGAGACTTGTTCAACACCATAATCAGCACATACATTCGCCAGCTCTAATACCACATAGGCTCTGTCTAATCTTGCGTGACTAGAACTCTGAAAATGGGTATAATGACGGTGCAATCCTCCTTTAGCGAAGAAAGCAACATCCTGAAGCGAAAATTTCTCAATCATCTCTCTTAGGTAATTAGCACTATGATCTTTTAAATCTAAGTAGCTGGATCGATCATCTGCACTGAGCACACAGTTAAAATCGCCAAGGACAACGAGAAGCCTATTTGTGTCAAAATAAGGGCACAATTCCAGGAAAAACGATAAGCGCTCACGAGGGTTTGTCGGCGCATACACACAGATTACTCTGAACTTTGCCCCCTCATACGTAAAGTCGCACAAAACAAACCGTCCACACGTAGAGCTAACGACTGTTTCCTCACCAATGCCTAAACATCTCTTAATGAATATTGCACACCCTGCGGAAGTACCTACTGCGTGGCTAATGCACACGTTGTAACGCGCACTGAACTGAGCGACCATATGGTCGGTTCCACTCTCACTTTCTACCTTTGTCTCTTGGACAGCAAGTATGTCCAAGTCCTTTTCCTCAATGAGACGCCTGACCTGGCACTGCTTACGCCTTGCAGCCAATCCACGCACGTTAAGCGTGCCTACTCGAATTTGTGCAGACAGAAGCGCCATTGTCAACACAAGTGAACCGACATATACGATTAACTCAACACGAGTAAGCGTTCAGGCTCAACGCCGAACGCTCACTTTCTGCGTCGTTCGCCGCGCACAGGCGACGAGGACGCAGATCGAGACATGGCAGATGTATTTCCCTTTTCGCTGCTGGCCTTGAGTGACGGACGCTCACGGCGTTGCTGCTTACGGTCGGAGCCGCCCTCGTTCGGCGTGGGAGCGTCCTTCCTCGGACGCTTCGCCGGCGCCTCGCTGTCCTCCGCCACGTCGCAGCGTTCCTGTTCCTCTGCCGTGCCCTGAGTCATCTTCTTGTCGGCGGTTTCAGGCTCTCCCGGTGACTTCCCAGCACACTCCAATTGTCCACCTGGCTCGCGATGAGGAGAAACTTCATCCTTTGTAGGTGCCGTAGACTCTGCCTCATCAGCGTCCATGATGTGCTCGTGGCTGTCTTCGACAGCAGGAGACGCACCAATGACGCTGGCGTATGTTCTAGCACAGTCCTCCCTAACATGCCCAAAAGCACGACACCCAGTGCAGCGCGGCGTCTGACAGTCACGTCTGATGTGCCCACGCCTCCGACACCTCAGGCAGGTCGGTGCTCGTCCAGGCACAACAACCAGTACAGAGCCGCTGTAAAACTTGAACAGATGCGGTAGCTCCTCCGCCGTCACGCCTTCTTTCAGGACCATCCGCACAACTCGAGTTGTTGATTCTGCGCACTCAAAGCCAGGAACATGCCACTCGTCAAGGCGAACGTCCTTCACTTCACCAAACTCACTCAGAACCTTTCGAAGAGCCTCTCCCGGAATGTGGAAAGGCACCCAGTGAATCTTGAGCGTAATTTCTTGCTTACAAGGGTCAATGATTGCACAATATCCACCCTTCACACGTAAGCCACCTTTGGCGAGCACGGTGTTCTTCGCCTCTGGCGTTTGGAACTTGACAAGCCAGACATGGCTCATCTGAAACGCACCTATGCCGCTGACAGCTTTGAGCACTCCGGCTTCTTCAAGGGGTTCTCGAAAGTCTTCGATTCGATAGGGTCGCTTCGAAGGGTCTCCGTGGAGAAAAACACAAAGGTTCATACCTTCACCTGTCGGCAAAGTCGGCAGTAAAAAGCGGTAGCCCGGTGGCGGGCGCGAACCAGCTTCATCCCGGCCAGCGTCGGCCGTTTGTTCACCTCGCAGAGAGCGAGCCATCCCGCGTCTGGTCTAGTCAAGCGCCAGAGGTGGAATGACTATCCAGACTCGCTAGCACACCACAGCATAACCTCGTATTGTATAGTGTAGCAAAAGAGTGGAAAACGGAAGTGAGCGTGAGGAGGAGACGTGAAGGCATGAAGGAGGAACAGGAGGAGGGGAGAGATGTAAAGAAAGATATAAAGAAAGAGAGAGGGAAAAATTCTTGCCGAAAAAAATACTTCTCGAGGTGGGATTCGAACCAGCGTTCCCTCGTTCCGAAGACGAGCGTCCTAACCACTCGACTATCCAGACTCGCTAGCGCACCACAGCATAACCTCGTATTGTATAGTGTAGCAAAATAGTGGAAAACGGAAGTGAGCGTGAGGAGGAGACGTGAAGGCATGAAGGAGGAAAAGAAGTAGGAGAGAGATGTAAAGAAAGATATAAAGAAAGAGAGAGGGAAAAATTCTTGCCGAAAAAAAAAATACCTCTCGAGGTTACCATTGCAGTCATTGTTACGCCTCTTTGCGACGAAATTGATTTGTTTGCTCTTGATTTTCATCAGAAAGGTAAACGATATGATAATTCATTTGATCTAAGGTCTAGGGGTTCAACAACTGAGAATGTAAGGATGATTTTACCTTGCGATGACATGTGTGGCCACAAGTAATGACAACTGAAGTGAGGACGATGCTATGGAAGTGTTTCACAAAAGCTGCCTGTGCAGGTAATTGATGATGAGAAAGGCCACGAAACAGGCAACAGGCAAAAGGGCGATCACACGCATAGGCGTGCGCAGGGATCCCCATTAGGGGGGGGGCAAAAGTTCGTCGCAGCGCTCCCCCCCACTCTACTAAGTCAATGTATAGGGCAGATTTTGCCCCCCCCCCCCCTCTTGGGTGACTAGAAAGGTCAATGTATGAGGCAGATATCGCGCCCCCCCTCTTAGGTAATCAGGGGCGGCCGCCCCCCCTGCCCCCCCTGTGCGCACGCCTATGATCACACGTACGTAGGCTGTGCGACGGCACAGAAAAGATTGGTGAAGATGGGTTGCCCGTAGAATCTTAAGCAACGGAAAGAAAAAGAAAAAAGAGCCAACGGAAAAACAGTCCTGTCATTGCCACTAGAGGGCAGAGATGAATCGCAAGCCTGATTTAGGCAGCGTCGAATGCGAGCATCTTAGAGAAGGCGGACATCCTAGTAGTAAAGGTTAATAATCAATGCAAGTCATAAGCAATCGCGATTGAGATAAAGATTTATCGAGACACGCCTGCGGAAGAAGAAGGAAAGTAAGGCAATACCGCTAGTTCAGTGAAAGGATCTTGTGGCAGGGTCCCTAGTGAAAGGGAACACGAGAAAGGAGAGACAGGGTTTGGGAGGGGGACATGGAGCATTTCGGAACCGCCGTACTCGGCATTGGATTCGCTGAGATTGGGTTCTCGAACATAATGCGGCTGCTTTATGTTAGAAGAATGAATTAGACGGTGAGATTGAGTTAGTGCGCATTTATTTTTTGCTTGGGTGTAGCTGCAGCGATGCTGCTATTGGCTCCCTCCGCGTTTAATGGTGGTGCTGGCGTTGTTGGTGCTGTTGCAGCAGGCTGGGTGAGCCCTGCATACATAGTCGACGACTGTTCTGCCAGAGCCTCTCATAAGTCGTTAGCGTCAGCATATAGAAGCAGGGTTTTCAGTACGCCGATTGGATGCACCGCAAGAGAGAGACATTTTCCAATAGGTAATCTTATTGCATAGCAAGCGAGATATTAAGGCGGACGCTCACAACTTGCAACAAGCTTACCATGACCGTGTTTTTTCTTTGTTTTCTTTTACTGGTGCCACAGATATACTGGTAAAAATGTTGCCGCAGTTCCACTTAAGTGTTTAGATGAACAACCTACGCGTACACTAAAGAAGAAAAAACAACCTTGACCGCGTTCAGAGTAGCCAGCACCTGCACTTCAGGCGAACGGTTGTACATCTGCTGAGAACGTGTTTTGCAAGACTGCAGTAAATGTGTATGAATGCGGGTTACACAGGTACCCAAACAGGCAGCACAAGTGAAACCCGTATTAAAGTTTATATACAAATATAATCTGCGGTATCGAGCATCAAAGTGCAATGTAAATAGGAGGCACGCGTTATCGGGAGACTGCGGAATAATTCCGGCCACCTGGGGTTATTTGAAGCCTAGGCTAATAGAAGCAAATGGTTTTTATTTGCGTTTCGCCCCTATCAAAATATGATTACCGTAGTCGGGTATCGAACCCGCGTCTGCGAACTTAGAAGCGTGCAGGGTTGCCAATGGTGGCTACTTTTCGCCAAATTGGCAAATTTGAGAGGCCCGTGGCGACCTAAAATGATGAATGGCGACATGGCGCATTTTTGGCGATATTCGGCTTAGGTCCCTCCTAAGTTCAGTGTCTTCCCAATGATTGAGCGGCAACATTCTCTGTATTTTGCTTGGTTTTAGGCCCACGAGTAGAATGTGCATATTACGCGTCATTCGGTATGTCCGTCCTGTAACTCGTGTGTATCTCCTCAATTCATCCAGAAAGAGAATAAAACGTTCATTTGATGTTCTGTGAGAAGATCGGTGAGTGGGATCCTTAGTCCGGGATCCCATCTAGATGCAGGAGGTACTGGAACGTCCCCCAGCGACATTTTAGCAAAATGTAAGTCAGTGGACTGCCTTGCAAACCGCGAGGGAGCACTGTTTGGCTATAAGTTTATGGCTTTAGGTGCTTTAAGCTTCTCTGAAGTTTCGCTTCTGAAAGGGCTAGACGACGGGTTGGCCGCGTGTTCCGACCATTTGTTCCGCCAGAGCTCCAACTGTTCTGAATAGCTTGGCGTCTTATTCACTGTTGCAGTACCCCCAATTCAGCTCGTAAAGACTGTTTTGGAGGTGGATACGCGGCTATTTGTGCAATAAAAAATATTTTATTGAGGTATTTTGCACTCTTCTCGGTGAGCGTGTGCAATGAAAATAATTGCTATATAACATTTTACATTGTCTACTTGTTCATTAATAACGCATCGGATTGACGCGTGTAGATATAAGTGACTGTAAGGAAGGGTCGGTGGCGTCCAGTATCTTATTAGTTCACACTGAAAAGGTGTAAGACGCACTAATGATCGGTTCCTGTAAGAACTCTGTCGTGTTACCTTCAATAAACCTTTTAATCCCTTTATTTCATATAAGGGTACGCAAAGCTGCCTACAAACAATGCTTTCACGGTTTTCGCCCAAGGTTTACCACACTTTTACCTTTGAAACGAGCGGACAGGGATGTAAGGATATCATGAGCGTTTTATTCATTCACCCTTGCGCCACTACGCACATCTTGCGGCTAGTCGGAGAAGCAGCGTCATGCACTCCCATGGTGATGCGGGCGATACGACTGGCATTGAGAAACGTCGATATAATTTAAGAGTCTTGGATGGTACTGTATTCTACGGGGCTATACGTGAGTGGAAATGTTTGTTACTAGGTATGCCGCACATAGTAGAATGGCGACATTTTTGGCGAAATTTGTAAAAAAAATGGCGACTTTTGGCGACTTTTTGCTCGTCGTTCGGCGACATTTACTCGAAAGTCAGTGGCAACCCTGGAAGCGTGATACCTTTCCTGCTACGCGACCACGGCGAGTACAACAGAACTTTGGTATCAACGTTTACGCCTTTGTTGCGAGTGAATATTTACGTCAGTGTTGTGACAAGGAGAAAAAGGTGTAAGATCTTATACAGAGTTTTAAGTGCGAAAGCCATGCTTTCATTAAGAGACGCACCGTAGCGGAGGTGTACGAAAATTTCGACCAACTGATGTTTAACGCTCACAGATATCACACAACACACGGGCCTCTAGCATTTCGCATCCGTCGAAATGCGACCGTTGGGGCCGGGATCGAACCCACGACCTTCGGGCCAGGAGCCGATCACCGTGAACACTGTGACACCGAGGCGGCGGGCTGTTAAGACTGGTAAGGTAAAAATATCGGTAACCATTGACAAGCACAAAAACAAGATTTGCATCCTCACTTGCGCTGCGACGCCAGACGAAGGTATCGACCAGCCTTCCCGGCTATATGTTTTCTTAGTTATTTCAGGATCATGCTGTGTGGGTCTGTCGAAGAACTTTATGAAAAGGCGAGAAGCGCGCCTTAATTAGGCGGCTTAATGACGAGGTGCGTTAATGATATAAAAGTGCTCTTCTTACCCGAATTCACACCTGCTGCTATTTAGTCTGACTGTGCTCATCCAATTACATTAAGTCGTTTAACCTGCCTGCGTGTGTAGATTAGTTAGTGCCTGCGTCGCGAGATATCAGCAGCCTACGTTGGCAACATTCTAGTCTTGAGTATACAGCCCCTACGGGTTATCTGCTCAAGGAAGTAATTACTTAGCTTGAGCTCATCATCTGAAGTCATAAGCTCTTGCTCGGTAGAATTAGTTAAAGTAAGGAAGAACGTAGGATGAGTGTGTCTAACTTTGCTCCTGCTAATGTTGCCAGAGTCACACGAATCGCGGAAGTTAGCTGGCTTATAGGTATAAATTAACGTTGGACGCTGTTTATTTTAATCTTTTGTCAGACATTCATTGGTGCTTTTTCGAGGGGATTAGGCCTAGATTCTGCCAGATTAAAATGAAGTCTTAGCTCTTCATAGACATCGTTAATACTTCCATGCTGCTAATTAGGTGTTCTTAGCAGGATCGCATACGGTGGGCCAACTTTGTTTCCTGCAACGGGGATCGGTATGTGGCTGTGGAGGAATTTTCTCAAAGATAGGTCGCGGCAGTCCAGTGTTCTAGGAATGTACTCTGTAGAGTGAATTCGCCAACAAAATTCTGGTTCCTATCTCCATATTATATTCTCGACATGGGACAGATGCGTTAAACTAATCTCAAGATATTTGTTACACTGAGTCAACACTTAACGGTAGGAACTTTGTTTAAGAAGTTTCGACCCTAACTATCCTGCAACTGCGGGAAAAAAGGAAAATAAAGAAATGAGGTACATAAATCTAGCTTCCACTTCAAAACGTGCAAACAGTAGTCACGTAAAGAATTTGTCACCCAATATACCAAACACATCAATTTGTTTGGTGAACGCTTCTCCAAAAAAAACGTAAGGCTCACGCGCCCTTTAGGCTTACCAAACGAATCGATCAAACAATGCATGTCCTTCGATATTGTTGTCTATGATCCAGTTAAAAACAGCAAAATATAAACACGGACAAGTAAGGAGAGAGGCGCTTGTCCTGTGTTCTCACTTGCCCGCGTACATATTGCTGTTTTCACTGCATACGGATACGTGCCAACTGGCTGGCATTCTGATGCTATTAAGTTGTCTACGAAAGTTTCCAAATAGACGTGATACGCCAAAAGGTCAGTGCATACCGTAGCAGCGGCCGCCGATTAGACTGTGACCTCTGTGGTTACTCAGGTCTTTGCATAGATATGAAAATTAGCGCCCATGCACTCCGTACAGACGGTTAACCATGGAAAGCTGAACCGTGCGGCCCCGGTGTTAATGAAGAGGTTAATCCCGACGTTTCATTGACGTCTTCCATAACTATTGGTTACGACGGTGCAGAAATCTCACTTGGCGTTTGCCGCCTGCGCGCTCCCCTCTTCATTTTCAGTGGCTGAGTGGTGAGCAGTGATGCTTGCTAGGTCCCTGCCGGCGGCAAGTTATCTTTTCGTCCACTTTACTTTCTTCACATTTATATCCTAATTACTACAGATAACGTCCCCTATACTTTCCTTGGCATTATTGTCTGTTAGTTCTCATTAATATTGTGTCGAACGAAGAAAAACTAGCCCTTAAAAGCCATCTTCTTTCGTTCATTCATAGCGAGGGTCTCGTTCTGGCAGACTTGATGCCTTCAGGTAGTAAACGGGAGGTTATTGGTCAGCTGCTAGCTCGTAAAATGATCACGTGCTACGTAATGCCAACAGGCAGAAAAACCACACTCGCCGCCATGGCTGCGATTGGCGCTTACTAACACTCCTAGGTTTAAATGCACATATATACCCTATAAAGTGAACGGTAGGATGACCGCCGCCGTAGCTCAGTGGTAGAGCATCGGACGCGTTATTCGAAGGTCGCAGGCTCGGTCCCTGCCGGCGGCAAGTTGTCTTTTCGTCCACTTTACTTTCTTTACATTTACATCCTAATTACTGCAAATAACGTCCCCTATACTTTCCTTGGCATTATTGCCTGTTAGTTCTCATTTATATTGTATCTAACAAAGAAAAACGAGCCCTTAAAAGTCTTCTTCTTGCCGGAATTCTATGGCACATACCCACTGGGAGTTTCTGCGCACATAGGACGAAATAATTTTGGATTCACCTAGACATATGCAGCTTCGCAGTGAAAAAAAGAAAGATTAGAAACACGACAGACAAATGCAGACATTACTACTCTATATACACCCTGGAGCATACCCTATGGGGATGTCCGGACGTAATAAACAATAATCCTGATGCAGCCTCTAACAGCGACAGCCTCCGCGCGCGCTAGTAGCCTCTCTTGCTCAATTCAGACCTGGACCAACAACTCTGGGCCGTCCAGCGAGCCGAGGAAGCTGCCAAGGGCCGGCAATCCTTGGTCGAATCCTAGGCGGGGTCCAAGCCTCTCCCACCTATTCGCAGGGCAATTACCAAACTTATTTGACCTGATCTCATGTGATCTGATCAGTAATGCGCGTTACTAAATTTCGTAATCGACGGCGAACATATAGAATGTATTCGCACAAGCAAAGGCACGACAACACGATAACAATAAAAAATGGTAACAAATGTTTACCACAACAACTACATGGGATATCGACTACTGCCCTCTAACAACTCTGCAAAGAACTCGACCAACGGAAATCCCTTCTCGTACCGGAAGTGGGTTTCCGTAACGGCACTCTCTCTTTGAACGGCATGGAGGCGGAATGGCCGAGTGGACGAAGAAAATAAATATTAACCGGCGCGTAAGTGCGCTTGCCGAGAGTTGTTTACCTCCTATACTAAGTGCGCCCCCTCCAACTTCCCCTCAATAAGTGGTCACGTGACCCACTTCTTAAGATTGCCACTCATACTACCGCTTGCGAAACGAATGGCAATGGAAAGTATTGAAGGAAAGGGCGATGAAGCAGAACGCAGTGAGCACTACAGGTCGGAAAAGTATCGTGACGTAGCGAAAACGCTCATTTCTTCGAGTGCATGGACTCGAACGAATTGCTCCGTGCAATCAGCGAGGTAACAGCCAGCGCAACCGTTTTATCGACCAGCCATACCTTGTTGGACCTGCTTAAGTGTGTACGGGCCAGATATCTGATCCGGTATTTGACTGTAGAGGTGGCTCATGCAATGGCGTCGGAGCGGAGCCTCTTCTAATTTCTTTTTTTCGTACTTACCATCTGTCGGGATCACTGAATATTGCAAGTAATAAAGCATTTCTTATAATGTTTTCAATGAATTAGTAATAGTAATTGTTGGCGGTTCTACGCCTAAAAGCCACGAAATGATTGTGAGGGACCCCGTAGTGGAGGCCTCCAGAAATATCGGCCCCCTCGCGCTCTTTAACGTCGCGCTTTAAATGTAACAGTTCCATAGCAAATGCTCCAGACATTCGTTATTGTGCTAAACGCGGTGCGTACTTAACCTACTTCTCTTGCTCTTTTCAAGAGCACGCTTAGTTGCACTTTTCATGCGTCATGGTGCCCATGCGCACGCAGGTTGTCGCTTTTTCAACGTTTTTATTTTGAAGCGCTTTGTTTGGGGGGCAAATAAACTTAGTTTATCAATTTGTGCGTCAAATTTTGCAAAATTAAGCATAGTTATTTAGTTCTTTGTGCTGACTTTAATACTTCTTATGAAGTTTCGTGGTGTTAGATTATTTCGGATTTTAAAAGTGTCTTGCAAATCAAATCCAATATCGAACTATTGAAATCAAATAATCGAAGTTTCGTATAGTTTTTTATTCGAGTTGATTCGCAAGGCACTCTATATTCGAAGTTTCGAATATTCGCACGCCCCTAATAGGTACGCATCTCTTGCAACTCGCCCGCTCAAGAGTGCATAGCGGCTGAATAGAACGCCTTCATGCCAAATCATCTCCCCATATTAGAGTAACGAACAAATCAAAAGTGCTAAGAAAGAGATATTGAAAACCGCCCGCTTGTAGCACAAAACCACAAGAAAATCTTAATTTATTTTTTCAGAAACAAAGCTTCCTAGTTGCCGAAAAATTCGTCCCGGTCCGGAGACCTTTATTAGCCCTTCCGCTACCTTGCGGCATTCTGCAGAACCGATTTGCAAGATACAAAGGCATGATACGCACTGTCTATGTTTTCTATAGTCTTGTTTTTCATCGGAGCTAGACTACAAGAATTCCGCAAACAAAACCTAGCAAAACCAACTCAGTCTTCAGAGAATATACGGATCGCAAATACAGAGGACGTGTCGAGTAGTTGCTTTCAGACCAAATTGACTCTGGTTCGCCAATCAGCATCACCAACCAAGAAAGCAGGAAGTCTGTAGGACAACACTTGCCTGTCGTCTGCACGCGGGCTTCGCGAAAGTAAATCGTCTGCTAATCGGTTCCCGTCACCACGGGCCACATAAGAGTCTCCTCCGCTTGACGAGATTGACCTCTCAGCCTCGTCACGAAAGTAAATTAAGCGGCCTCCACTGAGAGCACTCGGAGAAGTATCTTGGCGACGTCTATCCGCTTACGGTGATAAGTCGGCAACTGCGCGTTAGCTTCCTACACCAAAGTCCTGACAGTCTCGAAAAACGTCTCGCTCTGAGCACTGCCCTAATTGCAACCTATCGGTTTCGCTCGAAGAGTAATGCGTAAACCAGAGCGGTGGCCTGCTCCAAGCAATCAGTTGCGTGCAGCGTTTCCGATACGTCGCTTTATTAGATATAGGACTGAAAGTTATTACTGCTTAAGCAATGCGAGATTGGTTTGATGTGCGCTTGTTTCGTTATCGTTGATTATCTGGAAGCGGTTGTGCGGGTAGCCAGTCGCTAGACATCGGTAAAGTAGATTCCCGGTCCAACCGCAAAAAAGGTGCCGTTTCTACAGTTACAGGCTTTCTGCACCGCAAAATATATTGTTCTTATTGCTTTTCTTAATAAGTTATGATGAGGGTCTTGGATAGGTCGCTTTACTTGATTGATATAGGACTGCAAGTCATTATTGCCTAATTGACGTGAAATGTTGCATCTTGATTTGATGTGTGTCTGTTATCGTTAATTATCTGAAAGGAAATGATCTTGCGTGGGGAAGCCAATGTGTCACTATTGTTAAAGTATATTTGCACCTCACCTGAGTACGTGTTGCGGACATTATATTTAGGTTTCTTACTTCTGTGCGTTCTCCTTCCGGAGAAAAAAAAAATATTCACCTTCTACAGACACGGTCTTTCTTTGCCGCAACACATTCTGTTCTTGCTGCCTTTGTCAATTTCTTAATTAACCTCTTCTCGAGCCTCTTCTCGGTGGCAACGGCGGACAACCACCCCACTTCCGTGGTGACCTGTAAACTACTTTAGCTGTAAAAAACAAAAAAAAGAACAGCGCTTGGATTCCGCATAGAACGGGAGCAAGTTATCAACTGAGTATCGGCGTTCAGAAAAATATACGCCTGCTGGCGGAACATTGAATCGTAGTGCGAGAGAATCGCCTGTACGAAGAGATTTGGCTAAATTCATTGCGATATTGTAAAAACAGATTCAGCCAATTGAAACTACGATATGCGTGATTCACCATGGTATAAATCAGGTGCGGCACGATTTACATGCCACGGCCACGGTGCGCTCGCGGCCGTTTCGTAAATGTTCAGGGGAGATGGCGACAGCGTCTCTGTTGTCCGGGCTTGCACTTCATGGTGGCCGCGTACACACTTTACATATAGCAAATTTGGCGTGGCATAACTAAGTGCATGACAAACGTAAATGACCGGTCAGAAGCTGTATACACCACAATGTGCTTTTCATCGGCATGGTGTATACCAGATCGTACATTCCTGCATGCACGACAAAGATTCGCTAGTGAAGGACACTACATGGCAGTGATGTCTTGACTTGTATCAAGGCGAAACAATGCAGTGTATGCAGCTCATCACTGGCTGCTTCGTGCTACATCGTCTCTCACAGTGAGCGGGATCCGCAGGAATTTTTAGTCAAAGCGAAATCACCACGTTACACACATGTATCCAGAACGGTAACCTTAATCATTCATAGAATCGCGTAACATCCATCGGTGTCAATCTGTGTTCGGTTTGTGCGAAAATTTCGCGCAAGTCTAACAAACTTTCGACAGGACGGCACGACTCCGCTGCGTCGGCCATGTTATATTATGCAAGCGCGCAGGGTGCAGTGGATGGTCTTACATAGGCCAGTGTGCGATTACATTTCGCTCTTTTTCGTCCTAAGGCCAGATACGGTCGAACAGTTCCTTATGTACTTTTTTTTTTTAATTTTGTGTGCTGTTAAACATGTATGTTTATTCTGTACATTTTAAATTTTGTTTCGGCAAGGCATTAGCCTGCAGTATATTGAAATAAATAAATAAATAAATAAATAAATAAATAAATAAATAAATAAATAAATAAATAAATAAATAAATAAATAAATAAATAAATAAATACCAGTTCCAGGAACGAGGCTACAGCGTAAAGAGATAGACAAATTTATTGAGGTCCTAAGAAGCGCCGCCCTTACAGCAGCACCGCAGGCCGCTCCCAAAAGCTCCAAGAACTCCATTTCGGAACTCAGTGTAACTGTAACCTCCGCCTTGAAGCGTAGCGAGGACATCGTGGCACATAAACCGTGACGAAAGGCTCAGGCGAGCAATGCAACCATGGCTTCTCTATCCTGCGGAGACTTTCCAACCCGGCGTGTTATGCAACACCAAGTCCACTCCATTTGCCGGACGCAGCACACCCATTCCTTTGACACAGCCTTTCGTATCCCTTAATATGCAGTTGGCGAGACGGACAGGCACTACTCGGCTTGCGTTGGCTATTCGTGTTTCGCCATTGCTTTTACATCCTGACCGAATCTTATTTTATGTTGCCCTCAACATTTCGTCTGTGCGCAAGTACGCGCCTCCCTATATACGATACACTACAGAGAACTGAGAACAATGGCACCAAAAACTAAGCCTCGAGACGCGGTCCTCTGTGCGTTACCATCTCCTCGCTCTTCGCGTCGTTGGGTGCAATGGACCTATATAGAGCTTCGGCCGTGGTCACTGAGGTCGCAATAGCGTAAGCCTAACTGCGACATTGCAGCGGCGGTTACTTCTAACGATTACGTTAGTTCGTTCACCGTTAACTACAGACGTCGGGTTCGTTAACGAGGGTGGCGTCACGTACAGGTCGCCACGGTATTAGTTTCGTCATCCTTAATGATACGTCGAATAAGTTTTGTCTTCTTCGATTGCAGCAGCGTCACGCCATGGCCGTGTGTGAAACGGCTGGATGCAGAGGGTGGGTCAGCATTCCTAGGCCCCTGTCCTACGTAATCCCATGAAAGCGCGGCCTGGGAACATTTGACCACCCTTGTACATCTACACAAACCTTACCATATCACTCACTTGTTGTGGAAATATGAAAGAAGAAATGCTTGATTCGTTCGAGCTATAGTGCTGGCGTACAGTTATCAGAATGCAATCGGAATGTAAGAAATGTACAGGTCATAAGAAACATCCATCTGCAAAGATTTTTCCAAGCGACGGCCATGAAATTAAAACGTTCAAATTTTTCTATGTATTGTCTTACGACCTGCTAGTTCCATTGTGTGAAATTTATTGTTAGCAAAGTGAGAGGTATGTTAGATGGTATTCTGGAGGCTACAGGAAAAGATGTAAAAGCGTTTTAAAGAGCATCTATTAAGTTGGTCTTACTGCGGATCAGATATTATGACGCAGCAGCAGCAAAAGAATCACGTGGTCCCTTATATATGCACTCGCTTAAGACGACTCGAAGGCGAAAGCCGTATTCTTCTTGCCAGTCGATCCCCCCCCCCCCTCTTTCCGATAGCTTTCTGCACCTATAGCGTGGTCCTGCGCAGCCTACAGGATCGGAGTCAATGCAAGCTGTCTCCGCCGCATCTGGTTTTGAACATTCTACGTGATCGTCCTGTTTTCGACCAAGCGATGATATCGTGCTATGACGTCTCCATGTGACGGCGCCTGGCGTGACGTCAAAGTGCCGTTATGATGAAGTCATAAATTCTGGCGATCTGTGATATCGTGCAACAGGGTGGCTACTTGGGCTGGTTGGTACTGCATTCTAAAAGGAAAAATACGTTCTTTGTGCGCAAAACGTTTCAGAAAAGAATCATATCATTCTTCTTTTCTGAAACGTTTTGCGCACAAAGAACGTATTTTTCCTTTTAGACTGTGATATCGTCACGCGATGATGATTTTTTGCATCACTCTTGCAGGCGCCGACGTTGCGGGACCCAGCCTACGCCAACGGTCAATTTTCGGGTTTGATGGGGCATTTAAGGCTTTCGCCTTTAAGGGACACTAAAGACAAATATTAAGTCGACGTTGATTGTTGAAATAGCGGTCCAGAAACCTCGTAGTGCTACTTTTGTGCCAACGAAGTGCTTATTTTGTAATAAAATCACGATTTAGTGATCCGCATCGCGTTACTGCACTCAAATCACCCGCCTGAAAGCGGTCTTTCTCACGTCACTGTTGCCGTGCCCAACGTTGCCCGCCTTTCCTGCGCGGCGGCGTGCACTGGCGGCGTGCACCATTCAAGCATCCGGCAACATCGCATGCATGCGGCATTTTGTCAAACTTTCTCTCAGAGCGACTTTCATGAGCGCGCAAAACACAAGCGCAGTTCGAGATAGCGAAACTACCACTGAGACGCGACCGCGTGAGCGAAGCAGAGCGCTGGGCGAAGCGCAGTTCGGCGAAAACGGAACCCTTGAACCACGCGCGCCGTTCCCCATGGCAACGCCAAAGAGGTTTTTAGGGGCGTAGCTCCTCTTAGTCTAACCTTGTCACGTCTCCGTTGTCCGGCGTAAACGGATCTCCCGTATGATGCAATAGATGGCGCTATCTCATAGAAGTACATACAAACTGCAGTTCAGGGAAGATATTCTAGATGGCGCTGTACACAATCTGTGTCGTCATAACCATTTCTCGTCTCATTTCCTAGATGGCGTTGGTCCAATAGAATTGTGTGCAATATGGCGCTTGTGTGAATCGACACTAGATGGCGCTGGAAGTACCGCTGCTCTCCGATTGGCTGCTGCGCGGGGATGCGCGGGGAGCGAGCGCTTCTCTCATTCTCCTGGATCGTCGCCGTACGTGTCGGATCGTTGGCGGAGCATGGACGATGCGCAGCGGCGGGCGCTCGCTTGGCGGCAGCCAGGCGGACCCCGTGACGGTGCGCGCCAAGGACGCCGCTGCGAAACGGGCTCAACGACAAGCGAATCCCGAGACCATGATTGCTTCAGGAGCTTCGCCCAAGCTCTTCATCATTCACCCGTGGATATGCTGTAATTTTTTTTTCCATGAATCAAACAGAAACGAACAAGCAGCATTTTACTACGTCTCTTGATGCACGGAAGGTTCTTTTTTTTATTGCAGCTAGTTTGATTACGAGTGATTATTTGTAGTCGAACTCTCACGTCATCGGGATCATTTCCAAAATGTCCCGCTTGCGGCGCTCATCGTGTGATATATTTAGCTTAATTTCTCGGTAAGTAGGGCACTGCTGTTGATAATATTGCCGTTTTAGACGTTGTCATACATTGAGCTTTCACTCTGGCATAAATTGTTATTTGCCTTTAGTGTCCCTTTAACAACATCAACGGCAATCAGAAAACAACAGCCCAACGAATCACTCTTCAAACATTTAAACGCTACCTCTTTCCCCTACGAAAGCTAGCTCTCCTCCAAGCTTTCAAATATTTGTAACTCTTTTGTGCAGCGGCAATGTTAAAAAAATTTAAATAAATAAACCTTCGTCGTCTATAAAATAAAGGAAAAATTTCACAGGGTCCTTTAAGCAATCGCCTAAGACGACTCAAATGAGAAAGCCATCATCTTTTTCTTGTGAGCCGACTAGCGTGGTTTTGCACTTCCTCCAGGATCGGAGGCATTGCAAGCTTTCTCTACCTCACCTGCCTCCGGAATCGGCCCACCTGTGACCACGCGACGATGTGATGTGACGATGTCATACATTTGGCGATGTTTGACGTCATGATAACGTCATAGGTTGACGTCTTCAGGTGATTATGAATATTTTGCATCCCTTGTATTGACGTCGACGGCGACGATCACTTTTCGTGTTTGATGAGGCATCTAAGGCTTTCGCCTTAATAACCTTAAATTCCGCAGGCTGGAAAGCAATTACGATTCCATCAGGTACGTACGTGCTAAACAAAGAGTAATCAATTTCTTCTTGCTGTTGGTTTTTGTTTGTTTTTCATTCGCAGGAAGCACAATTGCTCCGCTCCAAGCGCAAGCATGTTTGTAAAACGATTGGCGTTTTCAAAGCGGCTTATGACGTGTGTGTCAAAACAGTGCTCAAGAAGAAAGGTGGAGTGAGAAAAAAGAAATAAAAAGACAAGAGAAAGAAGGAGAAATGAGCGAATAAAAAGGAACCCTTTGAACGACGTCAACCGGCTTTCTTTTTACGCTTTCGAGAGGAAAAACATTTTGGCGCTCTAATTTCCGAGAGCAGATTGCACGTTACCGTGCCAAAGAGTCTTTCATGTGCCACGGCCCGCGTAAGAATTGTTCATATGCAAGTTTAGCAACGAAATGTGCAACAAAAAATGAATGAAGGAGAAGGGCGTGGGGGAGAGGGAGAGAGCACGGCATATGCCTATCCGATAAAGTCGGTAATGAAAGTGCTCCAACAGATAAAGAATGACATAAAAGAAGCGTCGAGGTTCCTGGTCAGGCAGTAAATTTTTTCCGTGTAACGAAAACACTGTGTCAAAGAAGCGGTGCGAAAAAAAAAAGAAAACGCCGTAACGTATTTGGATATAGTAAACACAAGCAGTCACAGTAAAAAAAAAATTGCGCAGCCTCATCTCTTTTTGTCTCTTTGTCGTCTTTATGTCTATATATTTGTCTCTATCAATCTCTTTCTTTCGATCTCTTTGTTTCTCTCTCTCTGTGTACTAGTTCTCCCCTCCTCTCTCTCCTCCTCATCATTCTCAAGTCTGACCTCCTCACTCTCACATCGCTTTCCCAAACCCTTTCTATGCTATATTATGCAAAGCTCTGCTATGCTCTGATAGCGTGTCTGTATAGAGTGTTCAAGACGCTCTTCTTGAGATCCTCGTTGAGATCGTGGTTGCGTGGGTTCGAATCCCGCCTCGCGAAGAAATATTTTTCTCAACACTTTCTCTCTTTCTATCTTTCTTTCTCTGTCAGCTCAGCCAAATGCCGCGACGATCACAGCTGTTCACAAGAAAAGCGTCTGCTGTTTCAAGCAACTCATTCAATTAATTTTCATTATATATCCAGACAGCTATTTCACCATGATCTTAATTAAACTTATGCTCCGATGTCATATGCATCCAATGCATTTTTTTTGCTTGAACTACAACCGTTTATTTTGTATCAGTTATATTTTTTTACGAGACTTTTCCTGAATTCAGTGTAATGCCTCTGGTTCCTTTGAAGGTCCACAAGTTCGACTGTTACATATTTCTCAGCGGTATTTCGTGCTCCAAACTGTACGTAATAATAAGTCGAAGAATCTCGTTAACACAAATCGTACCAAGATTTTCGTAACACTTAATGAACTTGTAGTGATGCCTTATGAATAGGGGAACAACTTAAAGTTAAAATAAAGAAAATGAACCTTCATTAAGTGAATGAAGAGTGAATGGACGTTGAATTTAGGGAATTCAATGCCAATTCACTCTTAATTCACTTTAATGCGATTTTATTCCCTCTAGGTCAACTTTAATTTGTTCTTCTATTCATACGGCGACATTACATGTGCATTAAGCGTCATGAGAATGTTGGTATGATTCGTGTTAGATTTTCAGACCCATGAGTTATTATATAACGCTTTTGTCGTACTAATGGGTACAATCCACGCCATCTCTTCGGGAGAAGTACTGCGCATGGAACCAACGCCTACGCCCAATGGCTGCGACTACCAATTCTTCACAGCCACCGTTACGGCTACGTCGATATTGTGCCTGTTTTCGAGACATTTAAGTTAGAAACGCCTGAAGAAATTAACCACAGTGGGCGCTCTATAAAATTTCAGTCACGACGCAAGTCCTTTATTTGAGAAGAAAAAACAAACACAAAATGTGAGCAGCTTGCACTCGCAGCACAATGATGGAAGTAGCAGCGGAGCTAGTGTTGTACCTATAGCTTCTGCTAAGTTTTTCCTGGTAATGCCAATCTTTTGCTAGAGATGCTAACCCCCGTTCTCAGAAACGCTCCTTCACTTGAACTTGACTTGCCACCGCCTTCAACGCGTTTCGAACGCGCTGCCTTTAGGCTGTGCCAAGGCAGCACAAACTCGTTGCGAACGCGCTGCCCAAGGCGATGGGAAGTCAAGTTCAAGTCGAGGAGCGTTTCTGAATAGGCACCGTGCAGTCGAGTTTTCCAGTGTGACTGCAGCGCCAGAACGCAAAAACTAGCGGACAAAAAAACGCAATAATGAGACGGGCTTGCTCAAAATGGAACGCGATGTGCGCGTCTCCCTCTCTGAATGAGTGGGTGGACTGCGGCCGGGTACACGGGGGACGCGTTCGCGCGTCTGTTTTCTGCGTGCCCCTAACGGCCAATGCCAGCGAACTTGGGACGGACCAGTGCGAGCAACGCAGCTCCCTCTGGTCAGTGGACGGTGCCTATACGGGGGTAAGTTTTTCTTAGTATTTATGTGGCAAGGCTTGGCTACTCTCCGGTTTCGGTCGGTTCCCCACGCTACGCACAAGTTACGTTGTTTTGGGCGGGAACATGTCACGTGTCTAGTTGTTACATGAATGGATTTTATTCGCGTGAGTAGCTGTTACGAGGTTTCTGGTGGGAACGTGTCACGTGACTAGTTTTACGCGACGTTACGTTATATTAGTCACGTGACTAGTATTTACATGACGTTATGTGGCTTAAGTCACGTGACAAGATCTTACGTGATTTCAGTCATGTGACTAAATCTTGCGCAATTATTAGTCACGTGACTCTGTGTTACGAAGGTTACGTGATTTTAGTGACGCGACTAGTTTTTGCGTGATGTTACGTGTTTTTATTCACGTGAGTAGCTGTTACGCTATCTCTAGTAACGTATGCAGCTATTAAGTGATGTTACGTGGTTGCAGTACCATGACTAGTTGTTGCGTGGTGTTACGTGATTTTTAGTCACGTAACAGACTCGCCCATCATAGTCATGGCATTCCACGTGGAACAAATCGGCGCACGCGTTGTGGGATCGAAGAAGACGAGGACAAAGCGAGCGGGTACCGGTTCACGATGACGATCATTTCTGTTCGCACTACCCGCGGCGCAGCCAAAAGCCTAAGCAGCTCTGCTGTTAAAACAATAAAGAATAATACAAGGAAATTGCATAATACAGGGATGCCATCACTTTGAGAGCTTACATCAGCGCAAGTCGACCCCCCAGCAAACTCAATACATGAGACATTGTCAGCATAAGTGAACGCACTTATTCACAAACTGAGCAACTCTACGACTGTTTACGATAACGTTTCCAAGAAATCAAGATCAAGTATGACGAGAGCATGCTGTGCACAAACAGCCGCCAAATCTTTAACTAGCTTGCGGGAGCGGTGAGTTTTCAGTGCGTCAGCGCCATATGACGGTGTCATGTTGCAAACACGGGGAGGGTAAGCGCGTGGGCACAAAGCGCTCTCAGCTGGGCTCATCGTCTGCTAGGCACTTCCTTCTTGGGGACGTCACCCCATACAGGCGCACATCAGACGAACCATGACTTCGGCCTATCTAACGAGTGGAGGTGTGAGGTGTGTCTTTAAAGTTCATTTCTTCGATAACTTGCTGCAACGCTCACCTTCGGAACATAAAATACGAGCAAAACCATTCGTCTGCTCACGGTGCCTGTTCGTATGGAGTGCGCCATTATGCGGTGACGTCTTTAAGAAGGAACAGCCTAGCAGACGATGGGCCAAGCTCAGCGTGCTTTGTGGGCATACGCCCTGTTTGCAACTTGGCACTGCGATATGGCGCAGACGCACAGAGAAGTCGTCACTTGCAGAAGCTAGTTAAAAGTTTGGGCGGCTGCACCTAACGTTTAAAACCTCGGGCAGAATTCGCAAAACTTCTCTCATGAGTGCGTTTTCTCATCAGGCAGCCGGCTTCGCTAATGATATGTCTCGCCTTGTAATTGGCTGAAATATTCTCTAACGAAAATTTTGAGCATAACGCGTTTTTGTGAATATGGCTGCTCGGTTTTTTTTTAATTTGTTCCACGTGTAAAATGATTCCTTACAGGCGCAGTCGTATTCAAGAAGGCGAATCTATCAGCCACGGTAATTTCTCTACATGACCTCACCGTTGTTAACTCCATTTCCGGAGTGAAAACTAGTCTCCTCAGAGATCCGCGACACTTCTGCGTCGCTCTTTATACGTTACCGTGCCTCCAGAACACGCATATACCCTCGTATCGCCACGTCAACTGGCCTTGCGACGTTATGTTTAGTAAACTTACGGCGCAAGAGATACGAGAAAAAAAGGAACGTAACTACACCGGAAGGACATCCCGGAATAGAAAAATGGGGTCACCATGGCAAGTGATATTTCCCACTCTGTGCTGCGGAAGTGAACTGTCACGGCATTGCGGACACCACCTAAGAAGCCTGACACGGCCTTTCAAGGTTACTAGCCAGGAAATGATATTTATTGTCGTGACAGCCTTTTCGTAGGATATAAAGTTGTTTTTTGCTACAGTTCCTTGTGGCTCAACTATAAATTGCGTCGCGTCCACATCGATCACGTTGGTTTCTCCCGGATGGGCACTGCAATCGATGAAACACTAGCTTTCCCAGCTCTAGTATGCTTATTAAGGCGAAAGGCTTAGATTCCGCAAAAAAGCGAAAATTAGCGTCGGCGTCAACACGAGTGATGCAAAAATGTGATGAGTTTGCCATACGACGTCAGCGTGATGTCACATTTCGTCGAAATCGAAACGTCATCGCGACGTCACTGCGATGTCACATGACGCGACGTCACATCTATCTCGGTCGGTTGTCGTCGCTCGGCCCTTGTCTCCTGTGTGTGCTAGATGCCGAAATGGAATACCAACATGCCCAAGCTTACCCGATTTCAAGTCACATGAGACGTCAATGCATGACATGGTTCCTTGGTAAATTGTGCGCCGATCTCGGATGCACTGCAGAACCACGTGAGGTGCAGAAACCTTTTGTGTGTGTGTGTGTGGGGGGGGGGGGGGGGTAATTGATACAATCAACCAAGAAGAAATAGAAAACGAAGATGGATAACACCTGCGAGCTGTCTTAGGCAAACGCATGCGGGACCCTGTGAGTTTTTGCTTTGCTCATTGTTTTAGTGGAACAAGTGGCCCGTGTACCGTACCGCCGTGCTCCGGTTCGGAAATCGTTTACTTCCAGCAGGACCCTGCTGTATCATCTACAGGCCTTCGTGCAGAATCTTTTGTGCCGTACAAACAATAAATACAAACTTTGCGGGACGAGAATGGAATGCGTATTTATGCTTCTAGTCTTCTAAGTTAAGCAAGTATGAGCTGAAAAAGACACCAAAGAGAAACAAGAGATCAGATTTAAAGTACGAGTTTAACGGAAACCAATTTCCGTTTGAGTTTGCGAGTATCGTTTGTAAATGTGTGGGATTACAGCTAATGTAGGGTATACAGAAAATACTGTCTTGGCTAGCCCCTTGTTCTAACATAGATAAAAAATAACAGATTAAAAGAGAAACATTCGAGTGATATATAAGGCGCATCCTCTAATACATATTTCTACAACATGTGTGGGCAAATAGAGTGAAAAATATTTTTAAAATAGATGGGAATAATACTAGATAAATGTTTTGCACTTTACATGCCAAATGCAAAACACAATTATGCGGCCAACCGTTGTGCGCTACTCGTCATTAATTTCGACGACCAGCGGTCTTTAAGTACACGAGATTTCTAGCATATAAGCCCCATCCAAAGCCGGCCGCCGTGGCCGAAAATCGCAACCCTCGACTTAGAGCTTAGCAGTGCAACAGCTCAGCCTGCTGAGCTACCGTGACTGGTATCGTGGATTTTATAGAGAAGCCGTAGGAAACGATGGTGCACTTTAACCTCCTGTGGTGCATAGTACTTTGTAATGTTATCGCGTTTTACTGATGTTTCCTAGTCGACGTAATGACGTTGTCGTTTACGCCGGTAGTAGGTAATGCGACGCTGGCGGCTCCTAACGGTAGGCACGTGCGGCAATTACGCGCAATGACTGCAAGAAGTAGGCAGACGTGGTGCTCGTCTCACATAGCGACGAAGCGTCTTTTTACGACTCCTTCCTCATGGAGGCCATAAAAACCCTTGGACGACGCTAGAGGTCCACGCGCCCTATATTTATATTGCCTTGACGCGAGTGTGCCCAACAATACGTGACGCTGTGAACGCCATTTTAATGACTCTTATAGGCGGGCACTGCTGTAAAACAGGAGAGGAACGTGTGATGTGTTCTGCACCAGCAAAAGCAGAGATGACACATCAAGATTTCTCAATATAACGCTTTAGCAGTGCCCTTCTAGAACAGAATACTAGAATGTAAAACAGCGCAAGAAACAGGTCCAGTAAAAGGACTCGGACAACAACGTTGTTCTCATCTGTATGATGCACTGTCTTTAGCGCTGTTTGAAATTGTAGTATGTCGTTCCATCTCGTCCAAGTATCAACTTTAGGAGCACTGCAATTCGGTCGAGTTTGTATGAATTCATATTGAACAAGTAGCGCAAAAGGCAGGCCCATAAGAAAGATCAGGAAGACTATATAGACGAGCGCTTACTTCAAACTAAAGTTTGACTCATTCGGTCTTCGCGTTCCTTCTTGTGTCCCTGTCTTTTTGCGCGACTTGTTCAACATGTGTCAACTCTAGCTGCATTTATTCTGAGTACATTGAATTGTTCCTGACGCTTTCTGACGCACTTACTTATTTGCGACGTAAGCACCCGTAAGCACCCGCGACGGTGCTCTAATGGTTATGGTGCTCGCCTACTGACCCGAAGGTCGTGGGATCGAATCCCGGCGCATCGGCCGCATTTCAATGGCGGCGAAGTGCTAGAGGCCCGTGTATATTGATTTAGGCACCCGTCAAAGCATACCAGATGGTCGAAATTTCCGGAGCCATTTACTACGGTGTCCCTCATAATCACATCGTGGTCTTGGCCCGTAGAACCTCAACAGTTGAACATTATTTACGCATCAAGTTCAGCTTCATTTATTTTTAGTGCAGGTGACTGCCCTTGACGCTATCTGACAGAGTTACTTTCTTTGTCACGTAGGTAGAACCGTAAGCGTGAGCATCTTGCTGTGCTACTTATCTTTAAGCAATATACTCTGGTATTTGAGACACGTGCACACGCTTGCGTAAGAAACAAAGAAAATTAAAATAGGCTACACTGACCTAGGGAATCACAGGGCTCCTGAAAATACATGTTTCCAATCATGGGTTAATATTATTACCTTGATATTACTGTTATATATGATAACGTACGACACCACTCTATTACCCATCCACTTTCCCTCTACCCATATCGCAATCCAGTGCCAGTTGCGTTGATAATAAATCGTCGGGGCTTCGCCAATGAATCTTCATCGTCTTTATAAATTGCCGGCGTTTCTCATACAGCCTTGTACAAATAGGTACAAAAAATAACGTCCAGTCTAGTATATCGCACAATAAGATTCTGCCCCAAAAAGGGTTTCTTGTTCCTCGCCTCCGTGTCTGTTATACCGTCCACGTAACGAGAAAGGAAAAAAGAAACAATACATTATGAAGCAGCAGTGTCAACAACCTCGTAATCTAGATCCCCCAGAGAACCATATTTACACGTAGAGCCACGCCGTCCACGCCTCGCTTCGCTTGCAACACTGTGTCTCATACTCCGGGGCCAGTCTAGATTTGCGTGACAGGGTTAGCTAAAGACTTCAGTAACGAACGGGTCAAAGTAAGTGCCGACACGGCTGCGTGTCGTGCTGGCCAGTCATTACTGTAATGGCGGTCCAGAACCTTCGAGTGTCTCAGATGGTTATGCGATCTTAGCGTTGTTTTTATTAACGGGTCAAAAAACAAGTGGGCATACGTCTGTCGATGCGCTTGAGTACGTTTGTGTGTGCGTGCGTGCGTGCGTGTGTGTGTGTGTGTGCGCGCGTGCGTGCGTGCGTGCGTGTGTGTGTGTGTGTGTGTTGTGTGTGTGTGTGTGTGTGTGTGTGTGTGTGTGTGTGTGTGTGTGTGTGTGTGTGTGTGTGTGTGCGTGCGTGCGTGCGTGCGTGCGTGCGCGCGCGCGCGTCACAATAGATTGCGCTTAGGAGTCCTTATGCTAACAAATTGGGGTAGCTACGCACTGCTGGTTCGAAGACTTTGGAAACAGCGGGACTAGCACCAACGCAACCGTCATTGACTCATCGCAATTTCCGAGTAGAACATACAAATTCCTGCCTCAACGATCTCCATCGTTTCTTTCTTTTTTTTGTTGCTTTTTCTGAATTTCAATTTTTCACGCACAAGCTTAAGAAGCACTAAATCAGGGTAACGCGAAACCACGACAAACGGAAGAATGTGGGAAAACTACCAGATGATGAATTTCCGAGCGAGAGCCCACAGGAACGCTTTTGTCGAGAGAGTTATAGGCTTAGCGCTGAACCCTACCATCCTCCATATTATGCTTCAACAAATAATGTTCGTTAACTTCGCTCTCGTGTCGAAACGGGTCCCTGTATATTGCTATGAGAAACTACGTAGTTCAAGAAGCGTGAACTGTATACACGTGGGAGACGTTTTTTTATTTCACGAGAGAAACGCCTACAGCTCATCCTTTCCTACACCAAACACTGAGCTCTCTGCTCCGAAATCACAGCAGAGATTCCACGGATTCCTTGCCCTTAAGATCCGCTATACTGAGACCTAGACTTCCTTCTGTGTAGAATCCGCAGTTTAATCCTCGCCAGAGCGCTTAGGCTCTGTCTTCGTATTTTTGCGGCGCACAGAAAGAACGAAAAAAAAAAAGCGAGGCGGTCTCCTGTGCTACAAATAATGTTCTTATCGGCTTAACTTTGCACTTCAAAAGAAGAAACAATCCGTCAGCGTCATGCGTCTTAGAAGCGACTGAGAAAGCAAGGACTCATCATCAGTCATCGATCAAATCGTGTAACAGCCTGCACCACTAAGAGCGCTGTTTCACTGCACCACGTTGAAGACAACGAAAGGTTGTACGTCTGATCAAGTTCGTTATCTGTGAACGAAAGGTTGTACGTCTGATCAAGTTCGTTATCTGGGAGATAGAATCTTATTATCATAGAATACCACAGTTTTACTGCAATTCTCTTTGCATTTTTATGTTTCCTCAGGCGACTACTATGCCAAAGTAGAGCTGTGGAGCCAAAGTAGAGCTGTGGAGACTTTTTAGGGGCGAAGCACCTTTAGGCCGAGGCTTGTCCAGCTTCTGTCCGTGTGTCCGTAACGGATGATGATGATAATGAAATGAACTTTATTTGGTCCTGGAGGACCCCGATCAGGCAACCCCCTTCCCATGTAATGTCCGTCACGGCGCAGCACCGAATATATCGGTGCCTCAGACCCACTGCGGGGGATTGGACAAGAATTGAGTGGTTTTGTAAAATGTTATAGAACTTTAGAATAAAGGACGTCATAGAATAGAAATATTCAATCAAAGCATATGACAGCACAATGCACGCTGCAGTAAAAATACACTAGAGGGCACATAAGTGCGTTCCAGACCACACATTATCTTTCTGGCACGGATGAAAAAACCAAATGTGAACGCGCTCTCGCTCGCGAAAGGCAACGCCGACGCAGACAACAAGCCTCGCCGGAGGCGAGAGCTTGGGAAGCAGCGGCAAAGCGGCAGCGCCGACAACAAGCTGCTACACCGGAGGCGAGAGCGCGTACATCGATCTAGCAATGCGCGATTACGAAACAAAGTACAAGAACAGTCTCTTCGTACTAGTCGGTGACTTTAACGTAGACATCATGGACAACGACTGCCTTGTGCACTATATGACGTCTCGATACGCTCTACGATGCATTTCGTATGACTGGAAGCAACCAACAACCGCCAGGGGAACGTGCTTAGACCTTGTCTTTGTCAACTTCAGGCTAGATTCGATCGAAGAACCATTGGCTCTACATTTCACGGACCACAAAGCAGTAGTAATAAAAAGAAAACGGAATCCACAACTCGATACGAGATACCATTTATGACCAATAAACATTGCATATAACTGTACACCGCTTTGTCACTCATTTACATGCGTCAGTGGGCAATGTAACGGGTGATTTATGATTACACCGAACGATCCCACTGTTTCGCACACTCATCGTCATTCACTTCGTGGAGATGCGGAGATTCTTTTGTTGTTACTTCGTGTAAGGTTGAAATTCCATATTGGTGCTTCTTTTAATTACTATCGTATATAAAAGCTCTTGTAGTTAGAATGCATCATTTTGGTGCACTTCTGTATTGTGTACGTTGTCACAATTTTTGCTATGCGCTTCGTGCAGATGGACATGCGTATACCTTACGGCACCATCCACCCCACCATAGCTATCTGCTCGACTGCGCACATAGTATGTTGCGAAATAAGTACCTGGACAACACATTCCTTCCTCATTGGTAATCTATTAATTTATTTATTTTCTCTATCGCCAGATCTTCCTCGCACCTCTTGAGCTCTGTCACCGACGTGCCACCGAAAAAACGAGAATTCTTACGTCTCTTGCTCGACCGGTATTCCCGGCACGTGCACTGCACTATATGTGTCTCAATATGCAAAAAAAAAAAAAAGAAAAACCCCGTAGTTTTCTCGCTGAAAGGGCATTTGAGAACGCGTTATTTACTCAATCCCGGTTGGTGCCGTCACAACGAATAGTTGCGAAAGAAGACACAAAACCGCGCAAGCGAAGAGTGGACGCTCGCTAGAATTTTCAGCATAAAATCAATATACACCGTGATTTATGGCAGAGAAAACCGCTTAAACCGACGTGACGCTCACTCAGCGTTATCTGTTTGTCGCCTGTTTGTCGTCTGCTTGTCGTCTGTTATTCGCCTGCTTGTCTCTTTGTCCACCTTTCGCTTCTTACCACAGAAATACGGAAATTCTTCAAAATTTTCGCTTCTGAAATGTACATAAATTACGCAGATTTTGCGGATCTGATTCGTTTCGCATGCACGGTGCAGAGTACGAGTAGAGATGCAAGAAAGAACAAAAATGAAAGCAATGTCACTTGCTCTTGGGCGACAGGCATGCGGAGCAAAGAACAAAGTATGGCGTGCACCGCCGCATAAAGAAGCGTGTTTCGCTTATATTTGATAACCAAAGCACGCTCACGGATGGAATCTGTGCTGCATTCATTATTCATGTTTGCGCGAGCGTGACAACGGAAGCGACAAAGTACGGGGCAGCGCTTTTGCTGGCGCAATGAAAATTGGTGCAAAGCGAATTCATTATTTTGTTCTGCCAGCGCTCGTCAACTTAAGGATGCGAGCGCACTCGGAACAGTCGGAACACACTTAAAAGTGTATTCGGAGTGTCAGAGCAAAACCGCATATATATGCAGGAGTTCAATCGCCAAAGCTTCCGGTCTACTCTGTCATATAATTAACGGAGTCGAAATGCTTCTCTCTTTAAGGGCGAACGCAGGGAGCACCGTAGTTTCTCTTTTGAAATAGAAAGAGACGCTCCTTTCGTTTTACTGTGCAGAGCTATTTCTTGAAGATACGAAGAAAGAGCTGTTTTCCACGCACCTTCTCAGACACCACGCGAAACCTGATCGGCAGTTCAGCCGCATAGACTTCAGTTCTCCTGTATCACCTATTCAGTGGAGATGGTGCGGCGCCGGGCGCACTCATTAGTCATGAAAAGGCACTACAATGAAATAGATTCGTTCCAGTATCATGGCATCTGTTATTAAGTCGAAAGCCTTAGATGAATCATCAAACGCGAAAACTGGCAACCGGCGACCGCCGGCGTTCCGCGGCGTCGGCGTCAACACGAGTGATGCAAAAACCATCATCACGGGATGATGTGACCGCTACGTCATCACGTGATGATGATTTTGATGATCACGTGATGTGACGTCACATGTATAATATTTTGTGACGTCATCGTGTGACACTGTCGCTTGGTGGGCCGATCTCGGAGGCGCTGCAAAACCGGACGAGGTGCGGAAAGCTTGCAATGACTCCGATTCTGGAGGAAGTAGAAAACCGCGTTAGGTGCAGAAATATTTCAGAGGCGGGGCGGGGGAGGATCACTATATCGACTGAGAATAAAAACAAGAACATGGCTTTCGCCTTCGAGCTGTCTTAGCTGAATGCATAAGGGGCCCTTAGAGTTTTTGCTGTACTCCTTCGATCTTTATCGTCAATGTCTAAAAGTGCTTCCACTGGGGCTAGTTGGTATTGCATTTTGAAGTGTAACGATGTGCTGCATAAATGAACAAAAGACGAATGACACAAGAACCCAAAACGGACAAGGACCGCGCAAGGTCCTTGTCCGTTTGTACACACAGAGGCGCTTCGTGTGTTTGTCCTCTCCCTTTTCTCCCTTGTCGTCGTCGCGCCTTACACCTCAAATATATCCTTGTCCGTTTTGTGTTCTTGTGTCATTCGTCTCTGTTGATCTATGCAGCGTATTGTTACACTTCAGAACATCAATGTACTTCTAATCATCGGAATCGATTTCCTTCGTTCGCGTAGCTTCTCTCTAGAAGGCCTAACTCGGCCCTTAGGTACGGAGTCAGTCGTATCGCTACCACTAAATCAATTTCTGCGTGACCTCACTGAGAGAACGTTGTTGATGTCGGGGAACATGACTCTGATCTAATGATCTTTTCTGTGATCGATAGGATGCTCGGCAGAGAAGCACGTGAGACGTTGCCTTGGAAACGCCCGGAATGTTAAAAGAAAAGCAAATGCTTTCAAGGCAGAAAGTTCTTTTCTCAAGAGGCAACCCACGGGGTAAAGAGGGCTTGACGAAGTTAGCCGGGATGCAATAAGTGTTCTTCTAAACGTGCTTGTGAGTCGCTTCCTTCCAGAGGGCTACCAAAGGCTGTTCGGCTGCTTACCGATGTAACGCGATAGCAATATGGCGGTCTACAGAATAAGTACCTCCGCGAAAAAGAGCTCTTAGTCAGTTTTTCTTTCAAATAAGCTGTAGGTGCGCGAACGTATGCGATTGGCTAGCGAGATCACGTGGTGTCGTAAACGCGCCGCTTGATTTGAAATACGCGCGCGGAAGCGTCATCATCGTCGTCATCCTCAGCATCGTTATCATATTTTCGTTTTATTTATTTCTTCATTGACTATCTCCTCTGCTCATGTGACCTGCCTGACGACTACTGCTACTACTACTACGACGACGACGGCCCATGGCAGACTAAGGCATGTACTTCACTGTAAAATTGTATACGAAATGTAGCACCCTCTATGTGCAGCGGCAAACATCTTGATATCTTTTAAACTAGATAGAAGCCTATATCCTGGCGAATAAACAGCCTTACTCTGTGCAAAACGTATTTCGAGGAGATTTAAAGCTGTCTTTATGAGCTAATACCTTTATTTCACGCCCAGCTGCCGGCCACGAGTACTTGGCGCGCAACGACTCAATAGAAGACATGAAAGAAGAACGCGTGTCTTTGTGCGTTCGTTCCTTGGCTAAACAACCAGATTGAATGCGAGCCATTAATAAAGGCAACAATAATCATCACCATCTGCGCGTTATCCCTCCGCCTACCGGTTCGAAAGCATTCCTTCGCTTTCGTGAAAGAACAACGCAATGTCACCCAAAGACCGAAATCGTCGTCGACGCCGCCTTGCGAGTACCTACGAGCGTGAGCTCCTCACCGAAGACCGACACGAATGCGGGGTACCTCAAGAGCATCGTTGGCAGATGCAACGGCTACACAACGAGAGCGGGACGTCAACAGATACAAACGATGTGGCCAACATAGACCAATGTCTGCTGCAGTTGGCGAAGACCACAACGACCCCGGCGCTGCCGGTGGCTTCAGCCGCGGCCAGTTCTCGCGTACGAGCTACGGCGAACATAGATCAATGCTTGCTGCAGGGGGCGGCGACCGCGACTCCCGTGCAAGCGTGGGGCACCGCCCTACGCCGCCTCTTTCGTCCACGGTGTTCAAGTTTAGCGAGCAGTGTCCTGTTGGACAAATTGTACGAGCACGTTCCAGTGAGGAACAACGGGATCGCCATCTGAACTCTTCCTGGTGGAGCCTGCGAGACTGCGTTGCGTCGCGGCTCTCTATAGCCCCTACGAAACACCACCCGCTAACAAATGACCTCCATATGCGCCTTCCGTTGATGAACAGGTCGGTAACGTGGAGTCGTCCAGGTCATGCCTGAGAGAGTGCGTCATGGCGCGACGCTTCAGCCCCTACAGAACGCCACCCGCTTATGGATGGCGTCCGTACGCGCATTCCATCGACGAACAACCCCTTGGCCATGTGTGCACTTCCGGACAGCGCCTGCAAGAGTGGGCCGTAGCGCGGCCTGACGCCTCCTACAACACGTCACCCGCTGTTCGACGGCTGTTGTACGAACCCTCCATCGACGAGCAACAGGGCAGAATCTCGAATTCCCCCTGGTCAGGCTCGCAGCAGTAGGTCATGGCGCGGCGCTCTGGGCCCCTATGGAACTCCACCCGTTGTTCAGCAGCCTCCGCTCGGATATTCCACCGACGATGAACGGGCCGGTAACGTGAACTCCCCCTGATAGTGCCTGCAGAAGGGGATCACGACGCAGCTCTCCAGCCCCCGTAAAGTCGAAGGCAACGTGGTTCACTTCGGTAAAATAACTGATGATCCAATTAGTCGCGTCACACGGTTCCTTTATTAATGAACGGGGCACCATGCTCATCATTTTCTACTCGATGCGCCGCGCGTTGGCGAAAACGAGGACCAGGTCGAAGGGTGTGATAATTCGCGCGCTATTACGTTGATGTGTGGAGGTAGCCGGGACAGAATGGTGCGTACGGCTTCTGCTGCACCGGAGAAGACGGCGCCTCCCGACTTTCAAGCTGCGGCTAAATGAACGTATATTGACGAGAAAAAAAAAAGCGTTGACCACTGTTTCTCTTATAAGTGAGCGAACATGAACACGTGGTTTAAACAAATAAAAAAAAAATACGGCAGCTTCGCACTAGTGCTGCCAAGCCTGAAGGAAGAGCGCAGCTGAATGGCCTTCCTTGTCTCTTTTTTTTTCTTTTTATTTCTCTCTGTTTCTTGTATCTCTTTTTTGTATCAGTTCCTTTCTATTTCTTTCTTTCTCTGTCTATTTCTTTCTCTTTGTCGCTTTTTCTATCTTTATTTGTCTTTTTTCTCTTTCCTTACCTCTCTCTTTCTCTCTGCTTCTTTCGCTCTCTCTTTCCTTTTGCTCCTTATTTCTCTCTTCTTTCTCTTTCTGTCTTGCTCTGGGTTTTTTTTATCTATTTTTGGTGTCTCTTTCTTTCTATATTTTTTGCTCTTTTTCTATATCGTCCTCCGTCTGTCTGTCGTTTTCTTTCTCTCTCTGTCTATCTTCTCCTGTCTTTTCATCTTTTAATATCTTCATTCCCTTCATTTCTCCATATTTTCCGTCTCTTTCTTTCTCTCCCTCTTTTTCACGTGTTCGCTTTCGTTTGACACTCGCACCTGCTGTACACGGTAGTAGGGCGTGCCCAATTTCTGCGGCGCATACCCACTTGAGGAGTTTTATGGCGACACCGCACAAGCTGCGGCGAGCTAAAACAGCTTCGCCGTTAAAAATCTTAACTTCGCGAAGACTGGTTAAACAGCGGAAGGTAGTGGCAACATATTGCAATTTCATTGATTGACTTCGCTCACAACGTTTAGTGAACTACAGGTGAGTAGCGGGGCGCGCCAAATTTATGTGGCGAATACCCAATAGACTAGTTATATTCAACTTCTTTATTTTTTAACGGACCGGAAGTTAGAAATGGGGATTGTCCAATATATGTAGCACATACCCGGTACTCACATGCCCAGTGGGTATGTGGGTACCGGGTATGTTGTACCGGGCATGTACATACGCACATACCCGGTGCCCCATATCCGGTAGGGTATGTGCCACAGAAATTGGGCAAGCCCGTTATCCGCGGCCGTGAACCGCTGCCCTGACCGTGGCCCCAGTTGGCACACACACGCTAAGCTTGTCATAAACAGCTTCTTCATTTATTAGTGGACCGGAGGTGATGGGTGGAGCTTGCCCAAGGAACGTAACTGCTTGCATAGAATTTCCTAAATTTACCTAGAGGGGACTCTGGCGCTGCGATCGTTCAGCTACCACGGGATGATGGTAGTACACAAATTGCCTAGTCTTCGTGCTTGCGGCTTCAAACGTACTTGTGGCTTTGTTTATTGCTGTGTTTCGGCGTTCGTTTCGGATAAAAGAATAGACCGTTGTGAACTTCGTGACCAGGTTTGATTTGGTGAGCCTTAAAAAGATAAAGCGGTGAAGTGGAACTGCAGACTTTTGCTGAACTTTGTTTTGCGACAAAGCGGATGCAGGCGACGCGCAGCCAAACCGAGCCGAAAGAACGAAGTTTAGACAATTTGTGTACTCCATCATCCCATGCTGGCTGAAGCGTCATGCGTTGCAGCTCCCATAGACACTAGCGCCAGAGTTCCCTCTAGTAAGTATCGTCGGAAACTCTATGACTGCTAGGACCTGTGTTATGCTCCGCAAGGAATAACCTAGACCTTAATTAAGCAGCTCCCCTTTTGAAAGTATAGGCAAAGAACAGCCGATTGCTTTCACAAGTGCAAATCAAACGATAAATGCCGGAAACGTATTATGTAATTGTTTGCTAGGTTTATCTGAAATGTGGAAAGCAATAAGGGTAGACATAATGAAAATATAACTTGCCTCAAGTTGAGGAAATGTACGCAAGTCCTCCTCATTACACGTGCTATGAAAGTAAGAACCACATACTATAATGCACCCGCATGTACCACTTGTTCCTTTCTGCTTCTTCTTTTTATCAACAATAAACTCTTGTAAGTCCGCGCTGTGTATGTGTTTCGGTTGTTCATGCCCGATATTATTTCGGGCTGTATTTGACCTGCAGCTCTAGCCTTTCTTGATCTCTTTCCATTCTAAACAAATCCGAACAATGTAGAGGGCAAATGTCAAATATTCATTGAGGCGGCTTGAAGGTCCCTTAACTGCAAAACTATGTGTCTAACTCTCCAGCACGTAATGGAATGCAGAGAAGTCAGCCCTTACAAAAATAGATTTAGGCAGTCTATAGACTGTCTACGTACATTTTTGTAAGGGAGCGTTACGAAATTCGGTACGCCTCTCAGGAAGAATACTCCTTAGAATACCGCGTAACAGAATAGCATCGCTGCATCCTCCATGATTAGGAACTAAATTCTCGCGTCGAGTGTTTCATAACACTTACAGCGGATGTGGCTGATGTAACGTAACCACCCGGAAAGACGAGGGAACGAATCACACACTTTCCCAGCAGGAAGCGAGTTACCCGATTCCTGGCCAACAAAGAAAAAGTAGTAAAATTAGCAATCGCACTCCGACGAGAAAGGAAAGCTCGTCGTTTTCTTTTCTTTTTTTTTTCTTGCATCCGTTAAGGGTTACGCAACAATCACAGAATCGCATAAACAGAGTAACGCAAATGTAGTCTCGCTGCAACTAGATTCGTTGCTGCCAGTAGTTAGTCACATGTATTAGTTCTCTCAGTGCTGTCAAATTGCGAATTGGGCAGCTGGGTAGTATACAGGAGGAGGAGGGGGGAGGGGACAGTGCTTAAGTGCTTAAGATGAAATTATAGTCGGTTACAACCTAAAAAAATGTATGCTGCGCCCACATCCGTTGTTGTCCAACCCAGAGAGAATTCCCATGGATGCTCAGTCTTTTTGCGTATACTCGTTTACGTGACGTCAACATCTTCCCGCGGATTTCAGGTCGGTGGCGTTCCCATAAAAACGCACAATAAGCGAAGTTATGTTCTTGCATTACATTGGAGGGCTGCTCCTTGTCGCATGCTCCTAATCATTGTTTAACCGAAGCTTGTTATGGTTTACAGAATACGGTGGTGACGGCGGCGGTGTTGTACGCGAAAAAAAAACTGGCGCTGGTTAGCGTACACAAATGCGGCCCTCAAAGGTGCATCGACCATTTGCGTATTTCTATGCGCCGTTTTCCAATCATTCATGCCCTCTCAATCGTGGCCTTGTTGGCTGAAAGCAGTTTCTGATATGGCAACCTGATCTTTTATTGAGGTCACTTGTCATTAGACGTTGCCACATTTCCTTGTTGCCTGAATATGAACGCATGACCGTCCTTGTTGCCTTTAACATTTTAAGTAATGCGCTGCTGAGCCCGTCGGTGAAGGTCCAATTCTCGACATGGAGGAAGGAAAAAGTTAGAATGGAGTATTGCGCAACGAGATGACAGATAGATAGATAGAAAGAAAGAAAGAAAGGAAGGAAGAAAGAAAGGGAGAAAGAAAGAAAGAAAGAAAGGAAGGAAAGAAGAAAAGAGAAAGGAAAGAAAGAAAGAAAGAGAAAGAAAGAAAGAAAGAAAGAATGGAGGAAGAAAGGAAAGAAGGAAGCAAGGAAGAAATAGAAGAAGGAAGAAAGGAAAGAAAGAAGAAGAAAAGAAGAAGAAAGAAAAAGAAAGAAGAAGAAAGAGAAAGAAGAAAGAAAAGAAAGAAGAAAGAAAGAAAGAAAGAAGAAAAGAAAGAAAGAAAGAAAGAAAAGGAAAGAAACAGAAGAAAGAAACAAACAAGTAAGGAAGGAGAAAAGAAAGGAAGAAAGAAAGAAAGAAAGAAAGAAAGAAAGAAAGAAAGAAAGAAAGAAGGGAAAGAAAGGAGGAAAGAAAGAAAGGAAGGAAGAGAGGAAAGGAAGGAAGGAAGGAAGGAAGGAAGGAAGGAAGGAAGGAAGGAAGGAAGAAAGAAAGGAATGAAAGAAAGGAGAAGAAAGGAAAGAAAGAAGAAAGGAAGGAGAAAGAAGGAAGAAAGAAAGGAAGGAAGGAAGAAAGAAAGGAAAGAGAAGAAAGGAAGAAAGGAAGAAAGAAAGGGGAGGAATAAATAAAGGAAAGAAAGAAAGAAAGAAAGGAAGAAAGAAATAAAGGAAAAAAGAAAGAAAGAGAGGAAGAAAGAAAGGAAGAATGAAAGAAAGGAAAAATAGAAAGTGGAAAGAAAGAAAGAAAAAGAAAAGAAGAAAGAAAGAGAAAGAAGGAGGAAAGGAAGGAAAGAAAGAAAAAAGAAAGAAAGAAAGAAAGAAAGAAAGAAAGAAAGAAAGAAAGAAAGAAAGAAAGAAAGAAAGAAAGAAAGAAAGAAAGAAAGAAAGAAAGAAAGAAAGAATAGTAGTACGTCAGGCGCCCACGCGCCAAGGTTCGCTTGCCTCCACTTTCGCGAGAGGGCAAGGGCTCCTTATTTTTTATATATACTTGTAATATACTGAATACAGGAAGTATTCGCACATGTGTTCAACAAGTACGGTAATCGTCCAAGAATGAGCGTGACAACCAAAGAATATTAGGCTTGAAAAACCTCCACTAAGTAAAAGCAATAGAAGAAACGAAGCTTTCTGGGCTGATGAATTCATCCGTATGTCGTTAAATCTTCGCTGGCAGCGTCTTTCGCCAGTCCCCCTATTTCTGAAGCTACGATGTTATCATTCTGCTTCCTGCGCAGTAAAGCCAACTTCCCAGCGTCTCAAAGAGAAACGTGATACCAGGAGGAATACGTACGCCACTAGCCCTAACGAGGTCGCATATTTAACGAGGGCTCAGCTTCCGGGGACTGCGTCCCAAGACAACCTCCTCCTACGCTCTAGATTTTCTTCGCATACTCCTCAAACGGGGCTGGTGTCTCTATCGATCCTTCTTTCGTAACTTCCCGGGATAACGCGACTGGAAGGTGCATGAAGCGGGGCATTTGTAGATGAGATTCAGATGAGGGGTGGGATATCCAATAAAACGGTCTCGTCGTTTGTAGCATCGTCTGCAACGTGAATTCGTTAGCACCGCATTAGACTTTTCGCAATCGGGCCAAACGGGGAGTCGTCCTGCTCCTCTAGAGAGCCCTGATGTTGGCTATAATCAAATCGCTCGGCGTCTCCAATAAGGCCATGGTACTTTGAAGCGCAGTACGCTCGCGATACCATCTTGATACAGTCGCACGGTGCCCAAAGAGGTTGAGCTTGATTACTGCCATAGAGGAACCATTGAGCGGTCTATTGCACGGGGCTGCACGTGTCATGTGTGAGGAAGCAGGCGGCTTAGAAGGCTGCTTGTTCTGTGGTTACATGGCAAAGTGATCACCCGAGCCCTATAAGGAAAGCTCACAGGGTCCCTTATGTATTCGCCTAAGAGGACGCGACGGCGAAACCCTTGTTCTTCTCAGTTAATTGTATTGAACCCCCCACCCCCCTCCCGGCCCCTTAAGCTTTCTGCCTCCAACGTGGTTTTACACTGTCTCAGGGATCGGACCATCCTTGACCTAGCAATGATGACGTATGATGACGTCATGATGTGACCTATGGTGGCGTTATGATGACGTCATCATGTGCTGATTTCTCGCATCGCTAGTATTGACGCCGACGCTGACGGTCACTTTTCTAGTTTCATGAGACACTTTCGGCTTTCCCTAAAAAGTGCAAAAAAAGATTACGACAAGAGAAACGAGATAGACCACACGTCTGTATAGTTTTCCGTCTATCTTTTCCGTTACTTTCTGCCCTACTAAACTTCAACATAAATCAGGCGAACTAGCTAGATATTGCAAATTGAATAGATTCGCTGTTCATACCTTGTTAAACCGAGACTTAACGCTTCTTTTTTTGCCTGTAGAGCGTGCTCTTGCTGTAAGGCATTGTCATAATGCAATGGAGCTGCGCCTCAGCTGTCGCGTCTCTGTACAGTTATTTTCCCCTTCTCTATTGCACCCTTTATTTTCTTGTGCTTTTGTTAAAATAAATCGGGACTGCTAACAGTATTCTACCAACTTAATAAATTCACTTTTTGTAATGAGGTGCACAATCAAAATCAGATGCCTCTTTGTACCTGCCGAGCATGTTCTTTCTGTAAAGCTAGTTTGTAATGCAATGAAGCCATCTTGAGGAGCATCAACGACGTCGTTTTGTTAGCGCTGTACTGACGTTCCTATTTTGACATCTCCGTTCCTGCGGCAAGCTAAGGTGCTAAATCATTAACCCCTGGAAAATATACCTTAAAGACTGAGAGTTCCGTAAATACAGTTTATTAGGTGAAGTAGTGTCTTGTGAAATCTGTTGTATCCAGCGGTCATAGCCGGCCATGTCTGTATAGCGAAGGCCGGCTTGCAATATTAGATGGTAGCGTTCCCAGTGTAACCCTTGCCATGTCCATATAAGATTATATTACTGCACACATCTATTAGCATTACGCCCTAATGGCAAGTCTGTATCGCAATAAAGAAAAGTAAATGCAGTTTACTGTAACCCGTCATGACAACAAGACACAGTTTGGCTCCCAGAAAACCAAACCAAAACTGGCTTTTCAGTGATAAATTGATAAAATGACTATTACGATAAAACATTCAGGTGGTACGATGGCTTACCAGTGTACGTGTGCTATATATTTGAGGTCCCGGATTTAATATAACGCAAAAATTAATATATAGGTCCCCGGATTCTCGTTTTTAGTGTTTATTTTCCTTGCCTCCATATTGAAAACGTAGTAATCTTCTTACACCATCATTACTTTAAGCGGAAGCACAGTGAGTCTCTGAACAAACAACAAAACCTTTAGTTAACCACTGTCTGCTTCTTGGTTTCGAATCAATCAGTATAACGGGTCCAAGGGTACATTGGTGGTGGTTACACAAGTCTGTTGCGTAAACGAAGCCACGTGTGCAATCTCACGCAGCGTTTCCAAGGATTGCTTGTTCTTCTTGTGCTTTATGGACTTCGCGCTGAGCGCATTAGATGTGTGCGACATTGCTCATTTTAACCTGTAAGCGGATTTGAATTTCGAGTTCGACACAGCGAAAGCTCTCGTGCGACTAACAATAGAATGGTGGCTAAAGGCCTTCTGTTTAAACTACATGTCCTCTTCTTTACCGATAAGTATGTAGCAATTGTTCTGGCGGATCGCGTCCGCGGACAAAAGACGCGTCGAACAACAATTTTTGGCGAACTGATTAACTAGACTAATCAAGCGTTTTCTTATTATTTTTTTTTTCTGCGTCGTAAAAGTGGACATCATGTCAGCGTAAATATAAAGGTGCATGACATCGTCGACATGGCAGAATGACGTCACGTGAACAACTTTGCCTCGAAGACGAGACCACTTGCATAAGAAACGAAGATTACGCCATTTCTGTACTTTTGAAATAACGGAGTTTCTTATGTACTGCAGTATTTGATTTTGAGACTGCCGTTGGCCAGCGTCGATGAGATAATATGCGTCACGCGCTAGAGAAACGCCGGGATCTTTCAGTGTATGTCTCTTTACTCGCTCGATATAGCCAATGTCGATAATATCTCAATCCACTGAAGCAATATTTCGCTACACCACACCCAGAGTAGTCACAGCTACGCTGCCTTCCATCTTTCACGTCGCCTCTTAAATTTTCAGGCGAAGGCGTTCACGTCCCCGGAAACAATGAGTTGTGTTGAACGTAAAACAGCGTGCTTAGACAGGGCAGAAAGTTACAAGAAGCTCACAGACACAGCTTTCTGTCCTGTCTCAGCGCGCTGTTTTACGTTCAAGATGTACCAACTGGCCCGTGAACAATCATGAGTTGTGTGTCTGCAGACTCGCGAGGTTTTCCTTACTCAAAAGAAACGTCCGAAATCTCTCCACGCAAGCGCATTTTTTCCAAGTGAACAAGCACTTGACTTTACTAAAAGTGTTCCATGTTCGCCCTTGTTTTATCGATGGATATGTTTCTGAATATACGTCGCCATTTTGGGTCACTAGATAAGTGCCAGGTAAGAGAAAATGGGATTACAGAACTTTTAATGAACTTACAAGGACCTCCATTCGGCCACCCTGATAGTTTTCGCACACTCACAGCTAACACGGTATAATAAGCAATTATATTGCCTGTAGCTTTTACGCCGTACTAGCTGTTACTGTCATCATATATCATCATCAATCTAAGCAGCCTGTCTTAGTACTCTGCAGAAGGCAGCCTTTTCCCGGATGAGCTCCAGTTTGCTCTGTTTTGTATTCTATGTTTACTTCCTCGTAATCCTTAATCCCTTATGTATTGTCATCTATACCATTCTCCTCTATAATTCCTTCTCGCTTGGAAGGTACTAATAATTAAATAAATAGCTTATCTCCGTTGTATTGTTTGAGGCCCTTGTACTTAGATTTAGGTGTACGTCAAAGAACCCCAGGTGGTCGAAATTTTCCGGAGGCTTCCACTACGGCGTCCCCCATAATCATATCTGCGTTTTGGGATTTTAAACCTGAGATATTATTAAAGCTCTAAAGTTGCACGCATCCAGATTTCCAGGGATATTCCTCGCAAAATAATGTGAACATAAGAATAGAAAAATACGGTAGGAGCCAGCACAGTTTTATTTGCTAAGAAACGCTCCTTGCTATATAGAAATTTTTGCCACGCCACAAATGTGCACGCAAAGCATGCGGCTGTGAAACATGTTCCAAGCTCGAATATCCTCAATCACATTCTGAAGCAGAATCGGGAGTTGGGCTAGTTGGTGGATGTTCATCGTCAAATAATTGACAGCGCAACGGGTTAAACACGGACAGCGCGGTGTCCTTTTCTTCTTTCTGTCGGTGTTGAACCCGTTGCGCTGTGTATTATTTTATGATGATCCTCAATCACCGTTAGCTTCTCTTCAATACGCTTAGCTAAGAGGCGTGTAAGGTTGAGCATTTCGAGAAATAATTCCTTTCCACACAAGAAAAAACTTGGGAGCTTCTATGTGCTACTGTGTTGCGCACCCAAGTTTCCGCATCTAAATATTAAATAGGGAATAGTGTTTTCGCCACAGGAAAATGTTACTCGCATTTCGCAGTTTTCTCGGCGCACTACAGTCACATCTACGTCTTCAGGCCTCTGCGGACGGAACCAATTTTTTTTTTCTCAGGGTTAGATTTCAATTGCGCCATTCCATTTACATTGTTTGAATTTGTGTAAATGTGGGTTTCGCATCTGCCGAATAGTCGCGAGTGCGAAGCCGGTCGCAGTTGGAAACGCGCCAAGCAATTATTTTACGCCTCTTGAGGAATTCGATGGAAGAGCCGTGAAAAAGTTACGCAACAGGGTAAGTGAGTATGGATAAACGAAAGCTACGTGCGAGGCGAGATTGGCTGCACAGTTTTGCGTGTGTTACACGGTTTCTATTTTATTTATTAATTTATTTATGCATTTATGAAAAAGTACCTTACAGACCCCTAAAGGCATTGCGCAAGGGGAGTAATGAAATCAAACGTTAAAACACGTAAAATAATTATAAAGAAAAGTAAGGAGTACAAGTACACTCAGAAATCACAAGAAAAAAATGTAATGCACAACGTTTCTTAGGTGGGCTAGTTCAGTTCATGAACATTGTGGCAGTACAGCGCTCTATATTGTGTATTCGCTGCCCCCTTTATTGCTCTGGTCTGCCACAAAAAAAGAATGTTACAGTAACGTATGCGGGAATGTAAATTAATATTGCGTTAGATAATATACAACAAAACAAACGAAACAGGGAAGAAAAAATACTCTTTGGACCGCGATGGCTCGTTGCAAAAAAAAATTTGACAGAATAAAATACGAACAATATCATTGCAGAAGAAACGCGAGATAACTTGGCTGTTGCAGCAGATTCCAGGAACATTCCCAAAACAGCAAAACAAAATGATCGCTATGATACATTCGCGGCGTTTGCAATGACTGCTGTCGCAAATGTCCGAATGGAATACGGCAGTCTATAACTTATCCTCGCAACGGATGCCTTCAGTATGTCGCACATGCATGTTTTATATTGGCGACAGAGACAGCAGTCGAAAATCTCAACAAACAATATCAGGCCCTGAACGGCGTTATGAGCATTACGTTTTCATTTGATCATTCTTACTTGTCTATGGCCTTATTCTTTTCTATAGACAAACTTTCTATCAAACAAATATTCGGGGCTCCTTGTACCTACATTTTCAAGAAAAGCTTCTTATGACTCACATATTTCGGTGTCCGCATGGTACGTCAAAAACTCGGCGCCAGCGTGCGTACAAAAATTCGGCTCTCGAGGGTTCGTCTACCTGTCACACACGTATTTTTATGCGCGGTTTTACAATAAATGATACTCTCTTATTAATCCTATGCTTGTCGAGCCATTATTTCAGCATTTTTTGAATTTGCTCTTACATTGTCTCGGTCGTAATAATAATAATAATAATAATAATAATAATAATAATAATAATAATAATAATAATAATAATAATAATAATAATAATAATAATATAATAATAATAATAATTTAATACCTCGCATTTAATGGTAATAGTCATAATTTCAGGGTTTTTACGTGCCAAAAGCGCGATATGAATATGAGGTACACCGGAGCGGAGCGCATCGGAAATTTCTACCGCCTGACGTTCTTTAACGTGCACTGACATCGCACAGATTACACGGGCTTCTAGCATTTGGCCTCCATCGAAACACGTCCGCCGCAGCGGCAATCGAACCCATGGCTTTCGGTTCAGCAGTGGAGGAAGCATTTAATAGAAGATCAAGATAATGCCTGATAAGATATGGTTACATAGGACAACACTTGATCAAATAAGAGAGCATTTACTAAATGAACATCTAGTGAGACTTCGTTCCAAGCCAAGAAAAGGCGCCATGGGCAGCTACTCGCTCACTTCTTCGCATCAAATCGATTCCCGCAATGAGTGTGATCTGCCGGAATTCCTCTTTGTGGAAAACTTTTGGCCTAACAAATATTTTAGAACATGCCTCAAATTGTTCTGCAGTTTTATAAATCTGCAATTATCTTAACTTTTCTGTGTAGAGAAACTTTCCGTCTGTGGAGTATTCTCGGGTAGTATTGTAGCCTTCTTTGAATCTATCTGTACATGCTCTCTGTCCTTCGTTCTGTGTAGACAAACTTTCAGGCTAACGAAGGAAGGAATACGAAAAGGAGAAGGCAGGGAGGTTAACCAGACAGCAGTCCGGTTGGCTACCCTACGCCGGGGGAAAGGGAAGGGGAGTAGAAAGATGGGAGAGACAGAGAGAGAGGGGGGAGCGAAAAAAAAAAGGAAATGATCAATAAATGCACTGACGCGTATGTGGCGGTGGCACTGTAAAAATAGTCACAAGCGCCCACAAGCGTTCACTCAGGCCCGTAGTCCTTAAAAAGCACAAAAGTGCTTTAGCTGCCTTGTGGGCCGACGAGCGAAAGTTCTAAAGCGTGCCGCAGCTGGTACTCTCGTCTTTGTTAAATCCAACTTCATCCTCTCTCTCTCATCTACTTTTCGCAGAGAAACTTTCCACTGAACGACTATTCCGCAAAGTTTGAACTGATACCCTGCTATATTCGAACCTTGTTTGTATTTCACGCCATTGCGTGCCGTGCCTGCTTACACGGGTATTGTCAGCTACTTGGTTCTTTCTTCGGCTAACCTGCACACTGCGAATGTAGTGCCACGCTTTTCACACACTTGCGCGAGTCGTTGCTTAATCCCTTCCTACTTTGTTCGGCAATTCCTTGCGCAATACTTCTTTGCCGCAGTTCTTCGGAAACGCGGATTTTTTAGCTCAGCTGGAATTCGCAGAACGAAATCCCACGGTGCCGGGTCGGTGTAGCTTTGCCGCCCCACGCTTGTGTCTCAACAATTGAAAGTAGAAAAGTACTTTTCACTGTTTTTATTTTGTCTTCAGACGTGTTAAGCAACGGCTTTCGTTATCCTAGAGGTCACAGCCGCCCACACTCTTCAAATAAAGAAACGTTTGCTTCGAATACAAAGGTGAAACTGGCAATAAAAGCTTTCTGGAATGAAAAGGGCTGCTTAGTCGCTAATGGAACAAATAATGCGTTGAACTCGCGATGAACGAAGACTGCTACTGGAACGGGAAAAGGTTACGTCAGGTGTATATGAAGAAAGGTGAGCCAATCACGGAGGCGCTGCAAAACCACGTGATGTGCAAGAGACTACCAATGCCTCTGATCCCGGAGACAGTGCAAAACCGCGTTCGGCGCGGAAAACTTTTCCGGCGGGATAAATACAACCGACTGAGAAGAAAAAGAGAAATTTGCCTTTCGTCTTCCAGTTGTCCAAAGAAAATGCACGCGTGACAGTATGGCCTTTCTTTTACTGTAAGCTGTCAAAAAAAGGCAATTGCATAGCGGGTCAGATGGTCAACGACCATGACAATCTAACGATTCTCATTCGATGGTATAGCAAGACGACCGCACAAGTCTATTCCGACGACTTCAAAAGGCAAGGTGGGACAGGGATGTGGTTGCATTTAGCCAGAAAGAGCAGTCCTGGGTCGCTTTCGCCGTTGGCAATAGACACAGGACGAGACATACTTGGCAACGGCTGAAGAGATGCCAGGCCAGGAGCAGCGACTGCGTATTTTGTCGTAAGTTTTATGATAGCCTAGATGACCGGTGGTTAGATCATCGCGAAAAGCTTCCAGAACATCACGTTACAGAGAACGTGGTATGACTGTAACCCATTTGTTTCCATCGACGTGGTAAACATAGTGATGTAAAACACCACCGTGAAGCTTAAATTGTCTAAGTTGTCGACGGAGTCGGGCGTTTGGAGGAGAAGAGCCGTTGATGCGATCAACAGTAGTGCGGCAGTATGGGTTGACACCTTGATGCCAAACGAGGGAGGACGGGGTGCCGGGTGATAGCCAACTTAGCGCTGCGATTGGAAAGACGGTGTCGTTTCGAAGTGGTGATGGTGAGTTAACTTCGCTGGGCAGAGGGCAGCGTGATAGGGCATCAGCCTCTTGGTGCTTCTTTCCAGACCTGTAGGCGACATCGAAATCGTACTCCTGCAAGCGAAACACCCAGCGACCAAGGCGACCCGCTAAGTTTTTCAGCGACGAAATCCAGCACAATGCGGTATGGTTGGTAACGAGTGTAAAGTGGCGGCCGTGGAAATACGGGCGAAATTTTGTAGTGCCCAAACAATAGCAAAGCGCTCCTTCTCGATGATGGCATACTTCTTCTCTGCAGCGGTTAGAGCACGACTAGAGTAAGCAACGACGCGTTCACTCGAGATGTTCTCACGCTGCAAGAGAACCGCACCGAGACCATGACTGCTAGCGTAAATGTGAAGGATGGTGGGTGCGTCTGGATCGAAGTGGCATAGTACGGGATTCGATGTAAGGGCTTGATTTAACCTTAGGAATGCACTTTCGCAATATTTTGAAATGCGAAGCATTTCTTAGAGAGCACTTTGAGCGCTTCTATCTATCTATCTATCTATCTATCTATCTATCTATCTATCTATCTATCTATCTATCTATCTATCTATCTATCTATCTATCTATCTATCTATCTATCTATCTATCTATCTATCTATCTATCTATCTATCTATCTATCTATCTATCTATCTATCTATCTATCTATCTATATAGCCGCCTACGTCTGGGTGCTCTCGTGATCGCCTCCTTAACTTGGTGTAGACCAAAATTCGCATGGGAGGGTAAGAGGATTTCACGTATACGACTGTCTGGTCATGACATGAATAACGTGAACGTCGTCAAACCCTTTCTTCCAGACACGTGTAGCACATACCCGTTTACCACGGGCCGCGGTGTACGGGCATGCGCCACAGGTGATTGACAGTTTATATCTACCCAGGAACGGCGAGAACAGAAATTGTTTATTTAAACGCGAGAGCGTTAAGAAAAACTGACATCTGCAGCATTGACCCGATGAATCGAAAAATAAAAATTAGAATCCCAGCAGGAATCCAACCCAAGCATTCTGCGTGGCAATCGGGTATTCTACCACAGAGCCACGCCAGGACTCTAAACAGGTTTGGAAAAACAGCCTATGCAGCCGTAATGCGGTGAAACGTCATTTGTGGTTGTGGTGCTGGCTATCTAATTTTACAAGAAAGCAATAAACACTACATATGTACTCCTACGATACTGGCGTCATATCAGATTAACGCCTGGGGTTCCAGTGTTGGCTCATCTTTTATAGTAGTCTAATAAATATTACATTTGTATTCTCATGATTTCACAAGCGATATTGAAGCATTCCTCGACACCGGAAGAATACATTAACGAAAGTTACGTATGATATTCACATGACTGCACCATAAAGTGCACTTAGTTTTGATAATACTGGCGTATGTACTCTAACGTAAGGACTGACGTTGCGTCGCACCCTAAGTTACCCATTAAACGCCAGTGTTGTCGACGTGCCTGGTAAGCCCACGATGTGCACACAGTTACTACACTTACAAAAACACGTCGTTTCACCTCGTAACGCTTGGATCAAAGCCATAAATTACAGCATAGAAGTACTCGCTGACTGCTTCGCATGAAACCGATTCCCACAACGTGTGGGGTCTGCCGAATTTTATTCCTGGACAAGCATCGGGTCTATGGCTTATCTTTAGCTCTTTCCAGACGGCAATAGGAAAGTCTTGTGAGTTTCGTGAACTTGAACACGTGATTTTTTTATTTCATACTATTTTTATTCATTACCACAGATCCCGGAGGCAGTGCAGAACCACGTTGGGTGCGGAAAGATTTCTGGTGGGACCGATACAACCCACTGAGAAGAGAAGAAAGATGGCTTTCGCCTTCCAGTCGCCTTAGGCAAATACATAAGGTACCATGTGACTTTAACTATAAGCCGTCAAAGGAAAGACATTCGCTTTATTTTTCTCCTTGACATGCCCCCAGACTACGGCTTATCTTTAGCTCTGGCCAGGTGGCTATAGGACAGTCATGTAAGTTTAGTTAAATCTGGCACCTGGTTTTTAGGGGCGAAGCACCTTACGGCCGAGCCTTGTACCCCCCGCGTCTCACGTAGCTTTGGTTTATACGGAGTCCGCTAGGGGCGCTGCGGTAGCAGCACGGCGCTCGCACCCGGTGCGTGCCCTGGTTTGAATGGAGACCGCCAGGGGCGCTGAGGTAGCAGCGCTCACTCCCGGCGCGCGCTCCAGTTTGAATGGAGACCACTAGGGGCGCGTTATGCTCTCAGATGCATTTCATATGGCCCTTAACTTCCAACACCAACCAGGGGGAAGTGTATAGACCTCGTATTCGCCAACTTCAGGTTACATCCCATTGAAGAACCCCTGGCTCTTCATTTCACTGATCACAAAGCGGTCCTAATGAAGGGGAAACGAAGTCCGCACCTCAACATCATACACGCCTTATGACATCAATAAATAAAACAACATTGTATACACTGTACACACGTGTTTGTCACGCATTTGCATGCTCGAGTGGGCAATGTACGGGGGCTTCACGGTTACCCGAATGATGCCCGATGCTTCGCTCACTGATCATCATTCACTTCATAGATTTGCGTGATTTTTTTAGGTTCATGTTATAGGTGACCGGGGAAGGAGTCACAGTTTCTTGCAGACTGCAGCCTCACTGATGCGAAGGTTCGTGTACCGTGGTAAAATGACGCAATCTAAGTAGGAGCACCTCCCGTCAGTCATCAATCAATCAATCAATCAATCAATCAATCAATCAATCAATCAATCAATCAATCAATCAATCAATCAATCAATCAATCAATCAATCAATCAATCAATCAATCGACCAACATTGCAGGGTGAACTTGTCAGCTAGTTGGTTGAACATATCGCGAGGAAGCAGTGCCACAGACAAGCACAGACAAACCATGTTCACCACTTTTGTCATGCGCACATAGAGTCTTGCATTGGCGTCCACATAACATATATTAAGTTTTTGTCTCTAGTTGTAATTGACGATGTTCTGATGTGTATGAATGTGCGTTCTTCGCGGCAATGGACTTCCGTTGACACTCAAAGCTACGCGTGGTTGATTGTCTGCCATATCCTGTCCTTGTCTCTCGCTCTGCTACCTTGCGCTACAATTGAGTCAATCAATTAATTAATCAATCAATCAATCAATCAATCACTCAATCAATCAATCAATCAATCAATCAATTTATGACTCCATCTATAACTATCGGGCGAAAGTACCGATCAGAAGGTTTGCCGAATTCTCCCACTCTAACGTAACAGCGCACAAGTTGAAACAGTAGGTATCCATTTGTTGGCTCCCTTGATATAGCGAATGCCACGAGATTAAAAGACCCGATAAGAAAGCGAAGGTACTCTTATGGCCTCCAACGATTTCTTGTTGCTTGAACGCTTCGAGAAACAGGAAGGTGAAATGAAATTTCGAAACCAGAGAAACGATTGATGCCTGCATGCACTGAATGAGTTGCGTTTGCATTAACAATTCGGCTCGAATGATGCGCTAGGGGACAGTAGAGTACATCTTAACGCAGTGTTCTGACTGCAAATACCATAGAGAGGGGAGAGGCAGCAACAGAGACCTGTCCTATAGTAGAGTAAAAAAAGTCACAGTTTCGCCTCAAGGACGATGCAATGAATACGATAACAAGAAATTGGAATGTCAAACGAAGAACGACAAGCAGGAAGAAACTTGCTGCGCGCTCTTAAAACGCAAAGGACGCAAGAAAAGAAAACACACAAGGCGAGCGCGAACTAGCAACTGTCACAGCTCGACACTTGTAGCGCGCTGCTCAAATACAAAGAAGGAGGCACAAAAAGAACGCGCACATCGAACGCAAAGGCCGAGCGCGAACTGTCACAGTTGTTACATCAACTAACCCCTACTTTGGCCCTTCTAGCTAGAAGATCACTTCTTTCGGAAACGTGGCCGCTGCAGCGAGCAAAGTGACCTTCGTGTGGTCTATAGCTTCAACGCAAACTTTGCGGTTAAAGCACACAGAGATGCACAAAACTCCCCCTCAATAGATAATCCCGCGAGCACGGTCGACCACTCCCTGTATGCCATAGTACAAGTCGAAGGCGCACATCCCAACTCCGGCCAAACACGAGACAGTTTTATGAAATCGAGAGTTCGACGGAAACCCGTCTGGTCGGAAAGAAACATGATGAAAGGAACGAAGTACACCGACCAAATAAAAGCTTAAAAGAAAGCGACGTTTCGGCTTCCATATGGAAGCCTTGTTCACAATGAGGCCAAACAACTGTTAATGTCAAACAACTAATAATTCACTGAAGTTGTTGTTGCTGTTACTCGTCCCGAACTCTTGTTGGAGCACGCTAGAGCACTGCACAGGCCGTCATTTTTGGCCCGGCCCGGGGAGCATCGGGAGATAGCTCTCCCGATGCTCCCTTTTACTGCTCATTTTCTTCACTCCACATTGAAAAAGTAGTAATCTAAACTGAGAGACAAGCGCACACCATCACTGCTTTAAGCGGAAGCACAACGAGTCTGCGAACAAACCAGCTTACTATAGCTAACTCTTCGGTGAAAAGCCTTTAGTTAGTGGTAGTTAAGCAATGTCTGCTTCCTCGCTTCCAATCAGTCAGTATAACGGGCCCGACGAAGACATTGTGGTGGTTGCACAAGTCCGTTGCGCAACTGAAGCCACGTGTGCATTCTCGCGCAGCTTTTTCAAGCATTATTTGCTGTTGTTGTATTTTATAATCTTCAAGCAGAGCGCATTACATTGCCGCGGCATTCCTTACTTTACGCTGTAAGCAGCTTTGAATGTCTAGTGGGATCCAAGGAAAAAAATAAAGCTCGCGCACGAAGTCTTCGCAAATAAAGTTTTGTTCTTCTTCACGCACGACTACAAATAGAAACATTTCGCTAGTTATCTTCGTGGCTACAGGTCGTCTGTTTAAACTACGGACACACACACACACACACACCCACGTATATATATATATATATATATATATATATATATATATATATATATATATATATATATATATATACATATATATAATGCGTTCATGTTTGCGAAACCAATGGCACGTATGTCTGAAGGCTCGTAAGCCTTTCTTTGCCCAAGGAAACATCCAAAATCTCTCCAGGCGCGCTCAATTTTTCCAAGCGAACAAAGATTTCATGGCCTTTATTATAGTGTTCCGTGTTCGTCTTTGTTTTATTCCTAGATATATCTGTCCATATATACTGTCATCTTGGGTGACTAGATAATTGCGGATAACATGAAATAGGATTACAGAACGTTTCTGGAATTGCAGTACCTCGTCACCATTGAATGTTTAGTCACGAGTTCGAAACGAACGCGAATACACTTTTGCAGTGATGCTCCTTGCAAAAAAACAAAGAAGCACAGCATATATTTATAAATAAAAATGTTCATTCTTATTTGAAAAATGTGCCAGGCTGCCATGGTGCACGATGTATTCGGCTGTCAAACCTGTCCCCAATTCGAACATCCTCAATTATAGTAGGACTCTGCTTCTTATGCTTATCCGAGGAGCGCGTGAAGTTCAGCGTTTCGACCAAAAATTTCTTTCCGCGCAAACAAACAAACAAACAAACAAACAAACAAACAAAACGGGGAGCTTCTATACGGCAATGTGCCGTGCATACAGCTTCCGTATCTAAATATACTGATACGGGGTTTATTGGCGCAAGTAGCACTTGGGCAGGATGCCTACGGACGGTGAAAGCGGGCGGCGACAACCGACGCAAGAATCGCAGCGCTGGCACCAACAGCTCGCGCTTGGCTCCCCCAGCTGAGGTGGTGTCCCACTGCGGCATGTTGTTCTTCTTCCTCCTTACAACACCCCGGCGACAAAGGAGAGCCATCCTGGCGAATCAAGGTGACGACAGAACGAAGGGGTCGTGGTATGGTTTGAGGCGACTGACGTGGACTGTCTCCCGACCAAGGCGGCGCCTGTCTGTAGATGGCGTGACTGGCTCAATCACGTATGTTATATGTGATCGACGTTCCACGACGCGATAAGGACTGTGATACTTGGGGGCAAACTTGGACGACAGGCCAGGGGAATGGAAGGGCAGTCGGAGCCAAACGAGCGAACCTACGGCGAAAGTCTCGACTTGCTGGTCGCGGTCATGGCGTTCTTTTTCGAGGGCCTGTTTGTCCGAGGTGAATGAGCGGGCCAACTGACGACACTCTTCAGCGTGCTGCACAATTTCAGAAACAGGGCTGAATTCGGAGGCGTCCGGACGATACGGCAAAATAGTGTCAAGGGTGGCGCACGGTTCGCGGCCATATAGAAGAAAGAAAGGCGAGAAGCCCGTCGTTGACTGCGTTGCCGTATTATATGCATAAGTTACAAAGGGGAGGACCACATCCCAGTTTGACTGGTCAGAATCGACATACATCGCGAGCATGTCTCCCAGCGTTCTGTTGAAGCGCTCAGTGAGACCGTTGGTCTGCGGGTGGTAGGCTGTAGAGGTGCGGTGAACCGTGCGACATGCGCGAAGGAGTTCTTGAAGAACCTCGGATAAAAACACGCGCCCTCTGTCGCTGAGTAGTTCGCGTGGTGCACCATGACGCAGGACGAAGCGGCGTAAGACGAAGTTGGCTACGTCACGAGCACCGGCTGAAGGTAGCGGAGCTGTTTCAGCGTATCTCGTTAGATGGTCGACGGCGACAATTATCCATCGATTGCCAGCTGCGGTGTAAGGAAGCGGTCCATATAGATCAATGCCAACACGGTCGAAAGGGCGTGCCGGACACGGTAGAGGTTGCAGTAATCCGGGTGAATGGGCAAATGACTTTCGTTGTTGGCACAATGGACATGATCGAATATATTTTTGGACGAAGGTGTACATGCCACGCCAGTAGTAACGCTGGCGGAGCCGTTGGTATGTTTTCAACATGCCAGCGTGAGCATGTTGCGGGTCAGCGTGAAAATATGCACATACGTCAGATCGCATGTGGCTTGGTATAACCAAGAGCCATTTGCGACCATCTGCTTGGTGATTTCTTCGGTATAATAACGCGTCTCGTATCTCAAAATGTGTGGCTTGGCGACGAAGAGCACGTGGGTATGCAGACGTTGAAGAGTCGGAAAGGACGTTGAGGAGAGAGGCAATCCATGGGTCTTTTCGCTGCTCAGATGACATGTTCGTGACGGAAACGGCAGTGATGGGAAAGGCAGCTTCTGAATGCGGGTCTTCACTAGATTGCACTGGCGATCGAGAGAGCGCGTCCGCGTCAGAATGTTTTCGCCCAGATCGGTAGACGACGCGGATGTCAAATTCTTGTAGGCGAAGAGCCCAACGTCCAAGGCGGCCGGAAGGATCCTTCAAAGAAGCTAACCAACAGAGTGCATGATGGTCGGTTACGACGTCGAAAGTCTGTCCGTACAAGTAAGGACGAAACTTGCTTAATGCCCACACAATTGCGAGGCACTCTTTCTCGGTGACGGAGTAGTTGGTTTCTGCTTTTGTGAGGGCGCGGCTAGCATATGCGACGACGTACTCTGGAATGCCGGGCTTACGTTGCGCGAGCACTGCGCCAAGACCGACGCCGCTAGCGTCTGTGTGCACTTCGGTCGGAGCAGTGGGGTCGTAATGGCGCAGAATGGGTGGTGACGTAAGCAGGCGGCGCAATGTGTCGAAGGCTTCGTCGCATGCTTGGGTCCAACTGGAAAGATTAGCAGGGCCAGCAAGTAGTTTCGTAAGTGGTGCTATAATCGACGCAAAGTTACGGACGAAACGACAAAAATAAGAGCACAAGCCGACGAAGCTCCGCAGTTCTTTGAGTGTAGTCGGCTTAGGAAACTCGGCGACCGCACGAAGTTTGTCCGGGTCTGGAAGAATTCCATCCTTTGAGACAACATGACCAAGTATTGTGAGTTGGCGAGCCCCGAAGCGGCACTTCTTCAGATTAAGCTGAAGGTTTGCCTTGGTAAGGCACTGAAGAATCGTGCGCAAACGGTCGACGTGCGTAGGAAAATCTGGTGAGAACACGACAACATCATCGAGGTAACATAAACATATCTGCCACTTTAGGCCGCGTAGAATGCTGTCCATCATGCGCTCAAACGTTGCAGGCGCATTACACAGACCGAATGGCATTACTGTGAATTCGTACAGGCCGTCTGGAGTAACGAACGCTGTTTTAGGACGGTCACATTCTGCCATCGGGACCTGCCAGTAACCTGAACGTAAGTCCAATGACGAAAAGTATTCGGCACCTTGTAGGCAATCGATGGCGTCATCGATGCGGGGAAGAGGGTAGACATCTTTCCGCGTAATTTTGTTGAGACGTCGGTAATCCACACAAAATCGAATCGAACCATCTTTTTTCCGCACGAGCACTACAGGTGAAGACCAGGGACTAGAAGAAGGCTCGATGACACCGTGCTGAAGCATGTCATTCACTTGCTCCGCGATGATATTCCGTTCCGTTGGTGATACACGGTAGGGCCGTTGCCGCAGCGGAGTGTGACTGCCCGTGTCGATATGGTGAGCAACTGTGTTGGTTTTACTCAGTGCCTTCTGCGGGAAGTCGAACGAATGTCTAAACTCATGAAGAAGCGCAATAAGCTGTGCCCGTTTATCCTGAGGGAGCTCGCTTGCGATGGAGCGGTTGAATACATCCGAGGAGACGTCATCCGATGTAACACGCGGGGTCACAGCGTTCAAATGAAGTTTTGGTTCAGTTTCGCAGGATTCAATGGGCACGATAGTATTTTCGTCTACAGGCTGGACGTGGCCAAGCGTCTCGTTAATGTGCAAAGTGATAGGGCATACGGTGGGGTTGCAAACCAATATTCCCGTCGCATGCTGATGAGGTGGCAGAACCGCAAATGGCAGCGATGTACTGTGGCGGCGACTGGAAGCGTCAGATGGCGTGAACACAACGGTAGTGCCAGAAAATTCAGCGCAGTGGACAGGAACTATGACGGCACTCAGAGGAGGAACGTCAGTGTCAGTGGCAACAACAAGCTTGCCGACATGGAGTGGTCGTTCTCTGTCGGTAGATGGGGCCTCAGAAAACACAGAAAGTTCCACCTGCGCGCGCGCGCAGTCAATAACGGCGTGGTGGCGTGACAAAAAATCCCATCCGAGTATTATATCATGCGAACACGTGGCCAACACGAGAAACTCTATGTGGTACAAAACGTCCTGAATGACGATTCTGGCCGTACATGCTCCAACCGGCTGAATTTGTTGCGCACTCGCTGTACTGAGCGAAAACCCGGAAGGCGGCGTCGTTACCTTTCTTATAGAGCGACAAAGTTTCCGGCTCATCACAGATATGGCAGCACCAGTATCGACAAGCGCGAGAGTTCGGAAACCTTCAACGAACACTTCCATAACATTGGCGGGGGACAGGCGAGGACTTACACAGTGTGACGACGACGCAGCTCGTGCCTCCGGAGCTGCGGCAGTCAGTTTTCCGTCTCCAGCTGGTTCGGTCGGCGACGCAGGGGTGACAGAGAACGGCGCCGTGGTGAGGGTGAGCGACGGGAAGCGAACGGTCGGTACTCGGAAGCACGTTGGCGGTCTCGTTCGGCTGGCAGCGGGTCATGTTCAGCTGGTAGTCGATCACGTTGAGGTGGCGGTTCGCATTGCGCGTCGTACGGGGCCCGGAAAGAGTAGTCGGGGTACCTCGGTGCAGCAGAGGTCGCTGCGAAGCGCCGACGACAGAAGCGCGCGACATGGCCTGGATACCCGCAAGCGTAGCAAATGGGACGGTTGTCAGCTGTGCGCCAGGGGTTTCCGTAGCACTGCTGTGTACTAGGCGTCGTTGGTACTCGCACAGGTTGAGGAGTCGACGAAGGTAGAGGTCGCGGTGGATTAGCAGTAACAGCGGCATAAGTCAGTGGCGCGGCGACAGGTGTTGGCTGGGAGGCGGACGGCAGTGCCTCGGAGACCTGCTCCTGTATCACCTGTCGGATGGCTGGCGCGAGACGCTCAGTAGTGTGTTCTGTTGTCGGTAAATACGACAGGCACGACAGTTGTCGAGCCACTTCCTCGCGCACATACCGTTTGATTTCTGACAGCAGCGGGTTGTGCTCACCACCGAGGGTCAACGCCGCGAGAGTGTCGTCTGTAGCCGCTGGCCGCCGTGTCAAGAGCCGTTGCTTCCGCAGTTCCTCGAAGCTCTGGCACAGAGTGGCGAGTTCAGACACAGTCCGCGGGTCCTTGGCCAGCAGCATCTGAAAGGCGTCGTCGTCTATCCCCTTCAAGATGTGTCTGATCTTGTCTCCTTCACTCATCGAAGGGTTAAGGCGCTTGCACAAGTCGAGTACGTCTTCGATGTAACTTGTGAAGCCTTCTCCTTGCAACTGTGCACGCCCCCGTAGGCGCTGTTCAGCACGGAGCTTCCGTACCTCTGGGCGACCGAACACATCGGCAATGCGTTGCTTGAAATCACTCCAGGTGGTGAATTCTGTCTGGTGGTTGTTAAACCAGAGGCTTGCGACCTCTTTCAGGTAGAAAGAAACATATTGCAGCTTGGAAGGGTCGTCCCACTTGTTGCTTGCGCCCACCTTTTCAAATGTCGACAGCCAGTCTTCGACGTCTTGCTCATCGGTGCCGTTGAAGAAAGGTGGATCGCGCAGGCGCAGCGCCGTGGGCACGATGACCATCGGAGGTTGGGTCGTGCCTTGCTGGGCGGTTTCGTTGGCCATTTCAGGGGCAGCGGGTAGTCTCCTGTTTCGGAGTTCCAGGTTGAGTACCCCGCACCTCCACCACTCTGTTACGGGGTTTATTGGCGCAAGTAGCACTTGGGCAGGATGCCTACGGACGGTGAAAGCGGGCGGCGACAACCGACGCAAGAATCGCAGCGCTGGCACCAACAGCTCGCGCTTGGCTCCCCCAGCTGAGGTGGTGTCCCACTGCGGCATGTTGTTCTTCTTCCTCCTTACAATACTTAGGAAACGGTGTTTTCTCCCAAGGAAATATTCTTCCGAATTCCCAGCTTTCTCGGCACATTAAAGTCACATCAACGCCTTCAGGCCTGTGCGGACGGGACCAATTCGTTTTTCTAAAAGTTGGATTTCAATCCCGGAATTCTAATTGTTTCATTCCATTTCATACAAATGCAGCTTCGCTTCTGCTGAATTGTTGCGAGTGCGAAACCGGTCAGTTACAAACGCGTCAAGCCAATGTTTATATTTTTTGTGGAATTCCATCGAGCAGCCGAGGAAAGGTGATCCTAAGGGGCGAGGTAGAAGAGATAACCGAAAGCTAGGCGCGAGGCAATATCGGCTGACCAGTTTGGAGAGTGTTACGGTGCCAATTTTATTTATTTATTTACTTATTTATTTATTTATTTATTTATTTATTTATTTACTTATTTTGGCAAAAGCCATAGATGCCTTATCAAACACGAAAATTGACAGTCGGCGTCGTCGGCGTCTGGGGGCGTCGGAGTCAACACGAGTGATGCAAGAAATGATCATCACGCGGTTACGCCACGACATGGCGTCACCATGAAGTCACAGATGGCCGGAATTTGTGACGTAATTGACGTGACATCACATGATGACGTCATCACAGGACATCGTCGCTTGGTCAAAGGTGGGCCGATCACGAAGGCAGTGCAAAACCACGTTAGGTGCAGAAAATATCTCGGAGAGGGGCGAGGAGGATCAATACATCGACTTAAAAGAAAACGAAAAAGACGGCTTTTGCCTTCGAGTCGCTTTAGGTGAAGGCATAAGGGACACTGTGAGTTTATTTGCTTATTTATCGATTCATTTACTTATTTATTTAAAAGTATCTTGCATGCCCCTAGAGTCGTTGCGATTGCTTCAGGGGAGTAATAGAATGAAATGTTAAAATACGAAAAATAATTAGAAAGCGAAAGGAATTGTCAAAAATACATGCAGAAGTAAGAACAAGAAAAAAAACGTTTACAATACCATATGCAGGACTACACATTAATATTTCATTAGATAGCATACAACAAAACAAAGTGCAGAGGCCAGAAAAACTACACTTTCGACCGCGACAGGCACTTATACAAGAAAATTTGACACAGCAAAATACGAACAATATCATTACAGAACGAACACGACTTAACTTGGCTACTACAAGAGATTCCAGAAACATTTCAATACAGCTAATAAAATGTTCACTATGATACATTCGCGGCATTTGCAATGACTGCTGTCGCAAATGTCCCAAATGAATGTGTCAGTGGAAAAGTGATCTCTAAACGGAGGTCTCCAGCATGTCGCAGTGGTATGTTTCGACGGCAAACGCGTGTCGTGAATGTATACTACGTTCAATATTGAGGACACAGACAGCAGCGGCTAATATCAACAAATGATTGAGGAGCGAGAACGGAGCGACGCGCACTACGTATCTGTTTTGTCATTTTATATTGGCGTCAACGTTATTTTTTAACAAACTTTGCATGTAACAAATATTCCGCATGTCTCATGTGGCACCGCAATGTACCCTGAGTGTACATTTTTACTAATCTCGGCTGTTTATTCTTTGTAAAAAAACCTTCTCGCCTAAGAAATATTTTTAACACGTCTCAGCCATTATTTCGGCCTTTTTTTAATCTATTTTGATGTCATCTCAGTCCTTTATGAAATTAGAAACATTTACTATGTAATTAGAATACCCCTACAAAACCCACTCTTTTGGTAGTTCCTTCTTCGTAAAAACAATACAGGAATGGAACCGTCTCCCGGACGGTATCGTTAATGAAACTGACAACGAAACCTTTTTTTCTTCCCTGTAACAATGCCCACAATATCACTGCCAATAAGAATGGTTTGTTGTCTCGATGCGTTTGGGTGTTTAAAATGTACGACTCTGTCATTGTTTATAATTTGTGTAATTCACTGTTATTCGAGTGTTTTTCTCTTAAAAGTATCTTGCGTATCGTTATAGTTGTTGTAACGATTATATCGATTGTTAACTGCGTTATGTTATTACCCACGTATACCTCCCCTACGCAATGCCTTACAGCGATGTAGGTGAAGTGTAAATAAGTAAAAAATAAAATAAAAGGTGTTTATGCAAAACGACGATGCACAACGGTGACAGTCAAGACGGAGCACGGACTCTCAGCACGAGGGGCGTGCCCTCAGGGAAGAGCCGAAGAGGACGACCCACCAGAAGGCGCTCTATAGGACGACCCATTACAGAGTTCCAACGCTTCGCTACAGCTAAGAGTAATTTCTGAGGTTTTAAACGCCAAAATCACGACATCATTGTGAGACACGCCGCAGCGGAGGGCTTCGGACCATCTGGTGCACTGATATCGCGCGGTACGCAGGCCTCATGCATTTCGTCTTTATCGAAATGCGACTGTAGCGGCCGGAGTCGAACCACCGACTTTCAGATAAACAGCCAAGGAAGCACTGAATAAGGGACAGAGATAAGAATTGATAAGTGGAAATAAGACGTACAAGATACGATAACATTTGAAAAGTCACACATGCAATCCCTTCAGACGACTCGAGGGCTAAAGCCATTTTCTTTTCTCTCTCAGTCGATTGTATTGTACGGGGGATTCACGGTTACTCGAATGTTCCCCGGTGCTTCGCCCACTCATCATCATTCACTTCGTGGATATGCATGAATTTTTTGTAGCGTTATCTACACTGGCCGAGCCGGAGCGGTTTCGCATGCACGTACAAGAGCCGTGCTGCGCATGCGCGAGGAGCAGTGATGTCACACAGGTGGCGCACCGGAACGCTAGAACACTAACGCTATGAGCCCGTGGCTGCGGGCAGGCTGATCGCGTCCCTGTCGCGTGTGCAGCGTCGACTGACCGAGTGCGTCCGTCCACTGCTGCCACTGCATGAACGCGCAAACTGCGCCACAGACGATACAATCCCTCTCCGTCAGGCAAGGTCTGTGACGTCACGGAGGGAGTGCGCAGGCCTTCTTTTGTCTAGGTGGTATTGACCGGGCACGATACGCTGCCATAGAGGCGCTGACGTCTCTATGGCCCCAACGCCTGTGCTGCGCCGGGTGTTGGGGCCAAGAGACGTCAGCGTGTTACTACACTGACCCCCGAGCCGTCTTGGTGGCAACAGTGAAATGGCGTTGAGCAAAAAATAAATATACATGTGTCACGTAATGCGTACACCATTTGTGTGTCATTGATGCAGCAGTAAACATGATAATCAAGCTAATCCTAGATAACCAGGAGAGCTAAGAATAATCACCTGAACCTTAGCTCACGCTACGTATATCCTGGCATAGCCGAGCTAAGACACTAGAATTTTTTTAGGTTCATATTATAGTGACAGGTGAAGGAGTCATAGTTTCTTGCAGGCCGCAGGCTCACTTGTGCCAAGGTGCGTGGACCAGGGTGAAATGACACAATCTAAATAGGTGTACCTCCGCACCACTAATTTATTCAATCAATCAATCAATCAATCAATCTTGAAGGGTGAACTTGTCGGCTAGGTGGTTGAACATGTCGTAGGGGAGCAGCCCTTCCATCATGCGCTCAATGCTTCTTCGGGGACCGCACGAGCGCCCTTTGTCTGTGCCGCGCTGCACGTATACCCGAAGATGTTAATTTACTCACTCGCCCAAATCGCCGTATTAGCTCAGTGCTTCTTACATTGGTGTCCAAATAACATCTTTTCCTTTTTTTTTATCTTTCTTGTTGTCATTGATGAGGTGCTGATACGTATGTATGCGTTTACGCTCTTCGCCGCAATAAAGTTCCGTCGCCTGTCGGAGCTACGTGGGTTTCTTTGTGCGTCTTATTCTGTCCTTGCCTTTCGCTTTGCTCCCTCGCACTACGAATCAATCAAACAATCAGTTAAATTTTGACTCAACGGACGAAAGTAGCGATCAGAGAGCTTGTTGAATTCTCCCAATCTGACGTACAAGCACACAATCTGAAACAGTAGTGCTCCATTTGTGGACTACCTTAACTGATAACAAACGCCACGAGATTAAAGGACCAGGTGAAAAAGCGAAGCGTTCTCTCACGGCGTTCAATGATGTGTTGTTGGTTGAACGCTTCAGCAAACAGGAAGGTGAAATCATAGCTAGAAAGTGGAGAAAGGAATCATGCTTTCATACACTGGATATGAGTTCAATTTGCTGTAGAAATTTGACTCCGAGGACGCGATGTAATCCAAGTGAACGGTTTTCGGGTCAGCTGCACACATTCATCCGACAGCAGAGTACAGATTACTCTAAATCATTTGTGCAAACATCTCGACCTATTTCCTTTACTGATAATACCATAAGGAGGGATAGGTACGCAGACCCTTCCCATACCAGAGTAAAAACAATGTGACAGCTTCGAACTAGTGGGCCGAAGTCTGAGGAAACAGTGAACCTGGTGGCTTTCCCCCTTCGTCACCCTCACTTTCCTTACCCACCTCCTTGTTGTATTGTAGTACACACGACTGTGCTATGCTTTATATCTCTTTCTTTCTGTCTCTCTCTCTCTCCATTCTTTTTTCTATATTTTTCTCTCGTTCTGTCGCCCATAGGAGCGCACTCATATAATAATAATAATAATGCCTTTTATTTCTTCAAAATAAAGCAGTACATGTGGCTAGGCCTGCCAAAGCCAATTGGTGGCTTGAGTGGCAGAGCCTGGCAGACAGCGAAACAAACCGAAGGCGTTACAAGGTTGTAGTACATGGCATAAGAGCGATGATAGGAAAAAAAAACAACGTGCACATTAGATTAGAAGCAACAGGGCATACAAGCGACAGTTATTAGCAATATATAACAATTACAGAAATTGAGAGTGAACAAAAAACATAAATACAGCGAAAGGTTCTCATCCCATATGGTTCCCATCAATGCTTGTTCTACTAGCGTGCCTGGATAGCCGAGTACTTACGACGCTCACCTTCGGACCGTGGGTACCCGGTTTCGAATCCCACTTCGCCACGACATTTAATTGTTTCATTTATTCCACCTCTCTCCACTTCTCTTCTGTCCTCTTCTTTTCCTTACTCCAACGCGTTGCTAGGCGACGCATGCTGACGTCATCACTCGGCGAGTTTTTTTCTGCTAACACCTAACGGCCAAACTTCCGGCTTAAACAGCTTCGCTGCTAAAATAAAAAAAGCTCACAGGGTCCCTTAATGCAATCGCCTAAGAGGGCTCGAAGGCGAAAGCCATCTTCTTTTAACAGCGGAGCACTTTAAGGCCGATGTAAATTCCTCGGGATTCATCGTCCTCACTTTGTAGCCCAGCTGCGAAAGATAAGCCTGATGAGAGAGAGAGAGCGTGGGTAAAGCTATGTGGATGAGACGGAAGCCTAGTGTAGCGATTTGAGCCTAGTAGGGAAAGGGTAGCGTCGTGGAGAGTGTAAGGTAGATTGGAGAGGAGGAGAGCAAAGCCAAAGCTATGGCGGGAGCGAATCAGGTGGTATGGAGAGGAGGACCCACTGATAATCACTGGAAAAGCGTGGGGTCTGGCATTCGTTCTGGAATTCTCGCCTCGCATTCGTCCTGGAATGTTTCGGCAATGGCCAAGCTGAAAATGACGGCACCAAGCTCCGCTGCTTCATCAGCCTTCGCGACGTTACGTCAGTTGAAGTCGCGCATAATTCTTTTTTTCTTCTCCGTCGATGTACTTATCTCGCCACAGGTTTCCCTCACTCCTCTCTCCTCGCACCCTCGCCACCCTTGATGACTCTTTCCCAAGTGTGGCGATACTTGGCGACAGCACTTCCCGACAGTCGTTGTGCCCCTTTGTCTAGTGACGTAGAGGCAGCACTAGCGCTATTATAGGCAATATACCTTTGGATTCGCTGTGGGATCGAAGCGTGTCGTTTGCTCGAAGTAAGAACAGCGGGGATTTGAAAAAGCGCCAATGGGCACAAAAACGACGTCATGCCGCTGGCGCAGAACGTGCAGGCGCAATCGCTGGTTTTCATCTTCCCAGTAATGGAAGGTCTCTGAATTTTCGTCATAAAGGGGGACAAAGGCCTAACATCGTATCTTCATGTGTATTGCAATTGTTATTTATTTTACGTTACTTTCTTCGCTTTTGTTTGTTATTTTATGCACCCTACTTCCCACTGTAAAGCTTTGTGCGACTCAGAGTGAATTTATTGAAATAAAAAGAAAAGCGACGCCAAGTTCCTCATTCTGGTGTGTTTTCCAAACACACCACGTTAAAAGCGTCCAACTTTGCCTCTCGCAAATCGTTCGCCAGAGGCAGTTGCAACTCGCCCGTCCTGAGCGTCGCGGTCAGCTTCGAGCAGTTATACGCGTGACCAACGACGTAAGAATAACGCAAGTTGTGACAAACGGTAGCGAATACTGCGCCCCAAGAGGAACATACATTTACACCATTCCTATTTGCTCGAAAAACAGATCCTTCTAAATTGACTGAGTGCGCTTCGCGAGTGGAGTTGCAGGCACGCTATGGAAACATTACGTTCCATTACAGACTGAAAAAAAAATGAATTACATGAAGGGAGGGCCATAGCCAGTAAAAATTTTATACTTTATGTAAGTTCGTGCGTGCGTTTCTATGTGTGCGTGTATATATACACATGCGAAACAAAATTTCAGGGGGTGGCAGGTTGAACCCCCCCCCCCCCGCAAACACACACCTGGCTATGCCACTGCATGGAGGTGTCACACAAAAAGGGACGTAATTTGTCAAATGTGCATTTTGAGAAATACAATTAGTAGGTGCGGAATTCCGCGCAAACATTGATGAAGTTTAACAGCTACCTGTACACGACCGGCTCACCGTTATGTATTCTTTCAAATGTTATTAGAATAATCATATTCTGCGCTGTGAAGGTACATTTAAAATCTGTTCCAGTTCTCATCTATTACTAAACGATATTTACGCAAAGATTCCTGCTAAATGTTTGCGTCTTGAAATTTAATAAGAAAAGATATGCAAGTTTTAAGGCATGTGAAAGCAACCCCGCCAATCCCACACACAAGTCAGTAATGGGATATGACGTAAGACAGCAATGATCGGGGTAACGCTGCTCTGGATAGGAAAGCTTCAGCAATCATCGGCGCGCCCGCGTTCTATTTTCGTATCGACGAGTTTGTTTTTCTGCAGAGGTCTGCCGCATCGATGAAAGAAACAAAGATCTACACCCACATCAACCAACACGGTCGCATATGAATCTTTGCAATTGACGCAGGAAGCTAAGTCTTTCCTCTCCTGGCACAAACAAAGGCGCGGTCCTCTCGCTGTTACACTTTAACCCGGTTTGCGTTGCTGTTCCCACACAAGAAGGCTTTTGTTGTCTGGCTATCGAACGCTGCAGCCATTCCGAGCAGAGGCATGGCGCACAGTCCGGCGTTGTCGGAACAATATTTACGTTGCAAAGGCGAAAGTGCAGGAGTGTTTCCAATCCCGCGTTTGCGGTTGGCCGAGAGTAAACAAGTGGGTCACGCCAGCTCCACCGAAGAACCTCCAAATATGCGAGTCGTACAGCTTGTATCTCCTAGCTTGCGCGGTAGAATAACAGCCTGTTCCACGCCGTGAAAACCGTCGCGCAGCAAGGCTGTAAGCGCGCGCATGTATGCGATTAGCTGGCGAGATCACGTGCATCATAGACACTTAGCATCATCATTGTTATCATTTCGATCAATATCATCATTTATCATCATCATCATCATATAAAATCGTCATTTCGAGCATTGCGGATCGATGAATGGATTGGGCTGTACACTTTTGATTGGGCGGCGGCTCACCCCCCCCCCTCCCCCTAGCCGTAACTCATAACGAAATACTAACTTTACCCAGTGAAAGACTAAATTTCGTTGCTGCCTTGATTTTAGCCGTAAATCAGGTAACCTCTTCTTGGTTATTTCTATCCGCTTGAAATCTACTTTGCATTCCCTGTCCCTATACACCAATGCTTTAAAAAAAAATGCAGCCACATTGCCTTGTACTGCAGGGTGAAGCCCTTTACAGAAAAGTTTCAGGTGTCCAGCCGTTTCTTCCTCCTCTCCACAAGCAACAATATCACAATCATCACGAGCGCCCCTAGCGGTGAGGCGAGTAACCGGCCTCTGCTAGACACCGGACAGGCATGCAGACGGCGAAGGCTCGACCTTAGAACAGCGCCGTTGTTAAAAAGACTTTCGCCTGGCTTTGAAGATTCTGAGCCTTTGTAAACAATAAGGAATCCTTCCATGGCTAACTCGCCAGAGTAGGCTTTTTTTTTCTTCTGAAACAGCGGTAGAAAGACATTGTGTAGGCGATGCACTCGCCAAGAGCTGACAGTGGCACGGTTCTGCCAAAGATAATGAGGTGCTAAACCTTACACGGCCGCAGGAAGCATAACCTCAAGAGGGCCAGAATCTTGCGAGCAATTTCTTAAGAGCACCACAGAATGTCACTTCTGTAGTAGTTATGACTTGAAACGCCACTAGACGTCGCGATACGTTCGCGACAAATTAACTTATACAGAAAAATAGCTAAGAAAAAAATCCGCAGCGGCAGATAACCTTCAGAATCCCTAGAGCGGAATGAATAGACGAAGGAAGGTTGTCTCGTAAAGAAAAGAAAATACAGCAGATACCTGATAGGAATGCGCACCCGAGATTCTCCAACAGCCCATGTTCTGTGAATAACTCAATCAGAAAGACGGCAACTTTTTCAGCCTATTTCGCACCCTCATCGCACGAGCACGTCAAGAGGAAATTTGGTATTCCCTAGCATTATACCGCACAACAGCGTGAAGTGGCGTATTGACTCTTCCCTATCCTAATGAGAAACCTAAGCTTTAACAGTGTCGTAATCTACTCTAGTTTTCCTTTATGGTTATTTTTTTTTTCGTCACGTCCCTTTTGTTCTTCCTTTCCCCCTTCCCCAGTACAGGGTAGCCAGCCGGTCCACGGACTGGCTAACCTCCCTGTTTTTCCGCTTGTTCTCCTTTTAGTGCACGACAAAAAAAAAGGAATAATCCTCTTTGAAGATGCGTCTAATGAAGCGTTCGCGCGTGAAATTGGCACCTTTTTCAATCTGGACTCAATTTGCGTTTGTTCACTGTTGAAAGAAATCAGGTGAATATATGTGCAGATCCTTCCAAAGACCGAAGCCACTCAAGTGGAGCCTGGAAGGGGCATCTAATTCATGTGCTTCAAGTTAGCTAGGCTACGCGAAAGAAACATACACGCTCATAAAAACACACGACGGTTGACAAAAGATTTTGCGAAGTGAAGCGGTCTGCAGGCTGTATTGCCCACTCTTGCGAAAATCGGCAGCGCACCTTTGGGTGCGCTTGAAAGCTCAGAAAATAGGAGTAATGTTACCTGATTCAATCGAAGTCAATGCCAAAGGAGTCTTTTGAGCCGACACTCTATTTTGTTCTTTTTTTTCACACTTTTAAAGAAGTGCAAGTTTCGGCATTTGTACATCAGAGCCTGTGATAACGAAATCACATCAAAGGTTACGTCATGTGATGAAGTCATCGAAACATGTTAAAGTCGCCTGATGACGTCACATGACGCATCTCGGACAAGCAGCGCACTGTACAATTCCCGCCTCTTTGCATTGTCTTCGGGATAGGACCAAATTTTTCAGTGAGGAAGACGACGCCACGACAAATTTCGATCAAGGAGATACCAACTAAAAGCTTCGGTGTCAAAAACAATTTCAATAACTTCCCGTTCGTTGCGACTAGGTGAATATTCGGTAAGTCGCACTGACTGCTTTTCTTTGTATTTGCCATTGTAGCGCAGCTGTCGCGGTTTGTCCTTTCTCTAATGTACGTATTCCTTCTATTGTCCTGATGACGTCATTATCGTAATCATTTTCGTGTCCCATAGTCGTAATACCGCCATAATCCCCTTCGCGGGCGACGATGACGCAGTTGCTGCGTCATCGTCGCCATCAGCATGGCACGTTAGGGCGTCGTTGATCATTTTGTTGTTTTGATTACGCGCCGATTAAAAGAATTACCAGCTCTAGTCCTCGCTTAAATGACATTTTGCTTAGGATTGTCTCTGTCTGTCTCTATTTTTGTTTTATTTTTTTACGAGCTACGTCTGAACCGTAACTTGGGAAACGTTAGGCCAACGTGGTCAATTCCATTTCCTGGTTCTTCTTTGAGCTTTGCATTTAAGGTTTAGTTTACTGTGATTCCGATGCTAATAAGACATCGCATGTATGGTTAGGCTTAGTCAAAACGGCTGTACCGCACAAATTATCTTCTCTACTCCGCGTAGCTTCGCGAAGCCTTACATAGATCTCTATCTTTCATTCAACTTTACACAGATGGGCTTCATCTCACTCTTCTTCTACAAATACCCCACGTGAAAAACAACTTTCCCGAATCACACAGACAACATTAGAACCGGTGCCGCGACGTCCTTTCAGACCCGGGAGCTAATCTATGGCTTCTGCCTCCGGTCGTAAACAGAAACCTTTTTCCCCATTGCAGACCCTTGACCGACTTTACTGGCTGTCTGCGTGCAGACTGCGTGATTTACCGCTGTATGTTTCTTGGGAAACTCGAGAAGCCGCGTCGAAATGTGAGGCAATGCTTGGATTTATACACCCCGAGGGTTTTTTTGTGGTTTTGTTTTTTTTCTCGCCAAAAATATTTCAGCACCCTTTGCCCTATCGCGGAAAGGGGGCATGCGAAGGGGGAGCTTGACGTGCGCGTGCCATACATTCTACTTTCATTTCTTTCATTTCTTTCATTCCTTCTTTCTTTCTTTTCCTGTATTTATTTATTTATTTATTTCTACCTTTCTTCTTTCTTTCTGTTTTTCTTTCTTTTTTTCATTGTTTCTTTCTTTTGTTTATTTATTTCTTATTATTTCTTTCTTTGTTTCTTTCGCATTGCGAAAAAAAAAATAATTTTTGTAAACACCCTGACAAAGCCATTAGCTCTGAATAAAAGAAGCCTAAATCAATGACAACTGAGGGGATGTTCTGTCACCGGAGTTGGTTGGTAACAACTTTATTGATGGTCGCGCAGAGCTTTCGCCGACCGGGTCTTAGGTCTCCCACGTGGGGACGTCGAGGCCTTGCCTCACCGCCGCCTCGCGGGACTGCTGGACAGCCCAAAGTTGGTCGCCGAGGCTGGGGCTGCGCAAGGCAGCGGCCCACCGCGGCGGAAGGGTTCCGGAGTTAGCACCTTCCGGATTTTTGTCACAGTCCCAGAGCATGTGATTTAATGTGGCGACCTCAGTGTGGCAGACCTTGCATATATTTGTCGGGTATGTACTCGGGTAGGGTCTGTTACACGTACCCCAACATCGTCACCGGAGTGAGATCAAGAAATATTATTCAAATAAAGTTTTAAGCTGCGGTGTCAGCACCGCAAAGCGCACGAAATGATTTTGTTGTCGACTCTAGACATTTTCTTTCTTTGTTGTGCGGCGGAGTCTCTTCAGTCATTATCATTATGATTACGAACCTTATCATCGTTAAGAGATCAATCGCCGTTTCGTTACGCTCCGGACCTTTCAAATTCCATAATAATACAAATATAGTGGGTTTCAATTTCTAAGCCATTCGGATTTCTGAAATACCTCAGGAGCGCACTGCAGCACACGAACGCTTCGCCAACATTTCTCATTCACGGGTTCAAGTACAGGCCTGCGGTAAAGTACAAAACCGCCATGAATATTTATTTTACTTCGGGGAGTTCTTGTTCCCGGACAAGAAAAATACACGGAACACTTACCGAATACAGCCTCCTTGTAAATACTTAACGTATTGTAAAGACTTAACGTCGGCTCGGTATTCGACATGCAATGGTTAAGGCGCATGCCTCCCATACCAAAACAAATAAACAGAATGGCGCTCTGTCTCTGGCATCTGCACTGGCAGTAACTTGTTTTCCTTTATTTTTCTTTGACGCGACAACACGCTAACTCAATTTGCCCGCTCGCAAAAATCAGAGCGATAATGCGAACGCGTCGGTTGCGGCTCACATGCTCGACACTGCAGGCGAGGATTGCTCATGTATTTAGCAAGGGAGGACAGCTGAAGCATCGCAGATAGCGCATTCACCGACACCGAGGCTTTCAGTGGCGTCAATCAATGTTCTCATTACTTGCCTGCCTGTTCTCTTCATTATTTGCCTGGCTGTCACATAATTTGCCTGCCTGTTCAATTACGGTAGAAGGAAAGCGATAGCACAAATGACAGGGTGCACTGGAACTTTCGCTTTCGCAATATAACACGGAGTGCCCATGGTACTCAATTCGATCGACGCGCCCATACTTTTCTTTCTTTCTTTCTTTTCCAGAACAGCCAACGACTGAAACGGTCTTTCAACAACAGCCTCGCCACCACTGGCCAGTCCACCTACATGCATAGAACATCAAGCGTAAATCCGGCGTTCAGTTATTGCTAACATCATAAAATATTGTGTATAAACCCATACCTCACTTACAATGGCGTAGGAAAAAATTTATTTCAGGAAGGAGGGGGGGGGACACGCCCTTATCCTACGTGGTGTTCGGGCAGGTATGTGTGGTCGAGTGTCCTTTTGTGCTCTGTATCCCATGGCAGAAAAATATTTACGGAGGGGGGGGGGGGTATGTGCGTTCCGCTTTCTGGCTGCGTCACTGCTCACGTAATACCCCGAAGTGGTCCTTAAGGAAACGAAAACCAAAGGGAGAACTTCTTCTTTTTCGTTTAGGTATTGATTTATTTAATATAAACAGCTAGTTATGCACGAATGTCTGAATGATTGACGAAGGAACATCCGCCACGTCATCTGCTGCCTTTCCTCCTCGCCTGCAAGGACCAGCAGCGCGGACGAGTTGTGGTCCGGACCAGGATTACTCTGATACCATTTTGGACAAAGATGCAACGATCTACAACCGGGGCCACCCGCCACAGTCAACTCAGCGACAGGCTCATTTCGATCACCTCACGTGTACAGAGGATGACTAAGATGTGACCACGCTACGACATCGCTAAGCTAGATTCGAACCTGCCACCTACCGACTAGAGAACGCTGCGGTTCTTGACCGTTCTCTCACTGGTCGGGTGACAGCTTAGCAGTATTAGTTAAATATATGCGTGCTGGATGGGCGCACGGAAAGCCATGACCGCATCGATCGGACCTAACCACCGCGCACTTGTTGACAGGTTTGGGTCCTTCGCCACCAATAATAATAATAATAATAATAATAATAATAATAATAATAATAATAATAATAATAATAATAATAATAATAATAATACGCTGAAATCCCACAGTACACGGGGGTCAAGCATTTTGCCACCATAGAAATGCGAACGCCGCGGCCGGGATCGAACCCGCTGCCTTCGTGTCAGCAGCCGAACACCGCAGCCACTATACCAACGCGGCGCACGTTCTCCCCCCCCCCCCCCAAGTGTGTTGCAATTGCAATGTTCTTACGTTCTTTTTACTGTTTTTTTTGTGCATTGTTCCTCATGTTCTCTTACCTGTTACTGTTTATTTGGTTGTTTCATGTTCTTTTTTAATTGTTAATTTGTTATAGTTTAGCTGCTTCGCTTTCGCAGATGGACAACTTACGCACATATTTGCTTTCACTCATAGCGAGCCTGTCAGCCCGGTTGTGTACAGCACGCGAGAGGCCTTGTTTGCGTTCATGAACCACAACTAATTGCACACGTACAAATCCATTAATTAAACAATCGGCACTTCCAGTCCATGTTTCTCCAAGTTGAGTGTGTCTACAGGTCGGTCTTTCTAAAGCCCTAGAGATGTCTTTCTATAGATTAGAGAAGAAGTAACAAGACCTCTATAGCATGAATCATTCAATGCAAGTGCTCTCCTCTGCATACACGATGTATAATATAATCGCTCCACTGCTCCAAGACTTCCATTTATGCGCCAAAAAAGACACTCGTAGGTTTCAAAAAGTCTCGCCGCCTACCACTGAGAATGTAATGTTTTTTTAGCACTTTAAAGAAGACAGGACGAGAGGCCGACAAGGCGGAAAGGACAAGTCAAGCAAGGATAAAAGGCATGCATTTCCTTTTATCTGTGATTTGAAATCTATACCGGAAAAATAAAAATTTTTGCAGTGGCTTAGCTCTGCTATGCCAGGATATACGTAGTGTTAGCTAAGGTTACGCTGATTATTCTTAGCTTTCCTGATTAGGATTAACTTGATTATCATGCTAACCGGTAGACCTGGCGGCATGGCCGGGTAACGATACTCATTGGTAACGCTAACGAGTGGAATCTTCTGCTTAACGAGAGAGTTCTTACACGTTGTACAAACCCGCGCCGCGATTTCACCGCACTCAGGCGCCGCCGCTAAACTCAACGTTTCACGCATGGGACCACTTAGCGGCGTCAAGTCTTTCATGTGCCAGTCTTTCACACACGTCGCACACATATCCAAACGGATTGTTTACGAAGTCCGTCGCGAAGGTCCGAGTCGCACTGGCGCTTTCACTAAGTTTCAAAGTATAGGCAGTCGATCGGCGAGCCTTGACGTCATCGACGGCGTCTTGTTGTTGCTGCTGCAGAGGTGGTCGGGCACGTCGCTCAGCATCGTGGCGACGCTCTTCTCTGCTCTTCTGCGCCGCTGAGCAGCATTTGCACTCTCCTTCTCGACGACAATATTACACAGGCAAACGCCAGCTAGAGGACGCTGTCAAGCGGCTCCAGCGCAGTGTCAGACGGTGACTGTACAGCGAGGCGCACAGCTGCGCGCGCACCGTCTGCCGCGGCTATGACGTCACTCCTCTGGAATGCGCAGACCGGCGAGTCGCGCGCGGCGGCGGCGGAGTGCGCGGAGGTGGCGGTCCCGGTGCGCCAGCTGTGTGACTCGTTGCTCCTCGCGCATGCGCAGCACGGCACTTGTACACGCACACGAAACCACTCCGGCTCTGCTAGAGTAGCTAACGCTACAAAAACAAATGTACAGTGGTCAACTCTCATATCTATAACGACGGAGCGTCGTGCTCCGAACTGCACGAGCGACATCTCCAGTTGAAAACGGGGCACCTTTGAGCATGGGCAGCCCCACTGATGCGCTTACCTTGCATTTTCGATCGTTGGTTATCACCGCGAATGCAACAACTGCTTTGGCCGTTGGAAGCGCTGTCAAGAGTTTATCACAAAAACAAAAAAGAAAAAAGAGAAGAAAAAGGAAACGAAGCGAAGCGAACCGTTGTCAGCGCGCGATGAAAGTTATGCTGCGTGTTGATTTGCCGTTCGCGGTCACATTGTCCCAGCAGCAGATTTGCGTCCACTTATAAGTTTATCCATTGTCCGGCGCATTGTCGGTACGATATGATACTGCGAACCGAGAATAAGTGCGCAGTATAAAACACGCCGATCCGGTGATTGCACTCTCTCTTTTTTTAGGCGCTATACGGTTGACAGCGCTTCTGACGGCGAAATCAGTTGTCGCGGCCGCGGCGATAACAAGGACGAAAATTACGTGGCGAGCGCATCAGTGACACTGCGCATGCTCTGATGTGGCCCGTTTCAAGCTGTAGATGTCGCTCATGCAGTTCCGAGCACGACGCTGCGGCGTTATAGACATGAGAGTTGACCACTGTACTCCTCTGTCTAGAGTCGGTACTTCTTGCCGGGCTTCTTTACGAAGCATATCTCCTCCTCCAACTATATGGTATGCACAAGGCGTTCTTCACATCGCGTTTTTATTTTCTTTCTTTTTGTCACTTGAACATAAAAACTCAAACAAGGCGAGCATTCTGCGATCGCGGAAACCTTTACGGGAATAGACATCCTTTCCACCAGTCATGCCTGCATCTGCTTCAGTTCAAACATTTACGAAAGTAGAGCGACATAGAAACCTACAGCCGCTTTCTCCCATTGCAGGGTATTGTGTGCCACGGATTTCACAATGCAAGCAGAGAAAAGCAAGGGAAATAGCTTCCTTTGACACAAACCACTGCACAAACCCATCTCGCTCGATAGAGGACTCGAAAAAAGAAAAGAAAATGATCACTGCTCCCGATGCATCATTATAAAGGAACGGCAGCAGGTTTGAGACATCAAGCAAAAGCGACACCACTGTTGCGACTTCTTTGCCGAAACGAAAGTCGAGAAAATGTTTTCGACCATTCTTGAAATAGCAGCAACTCGTTCTTTCAGTCCGTTTTCCAAGCAGATTGAAAATTCTCAAAGCAGAATATCAAAAGAGGTATTTCAACACACAGGGTCCCTCACGCATTCGCACAAGGGGCCTTGAAGGCAAAAGCCATAGTCTTATTCTTAGTCTATGTATATACCCTCCTCCCCCCCATGCCCCCCCCCCCCCTACGCCCTTCGAGAGCTTTCTGGGCCCAACGTGGTTATGCAATGCATCCAGGATGCAAGCTTTCTGCACCTCATCAGGTATTCCATTGACTTCGTGATCGGCCCACTTTTGACCATGCCATGCCTTGCGATGAAGTCATCATGTGACGTAATAGTGAAATCATGATTACGTCATCTGGTTAAGTAATCACGTGATAATGCTTTCTTTGCGTCACCCGCGTTGACTCCGACCGTCGATTCTCACGTTTGATGATCGCGTTTGATGAGGCACCTAAAGCTTTCGCTTGAAAACTCCGGAATGGGAGAAATAGAGCAACGTTGCATTAGCTTTGTCACACACGATGGAGCCAGTGCAACTGGGTCCAGCTCTCAGTCTTGATGTTTTTGGAAATATACTTCCGGGGGAATAAAGATCGTACGACGGTACGTACGTTCTTCAAAAACAACCTTGGCTGTCTTCCAATTCTGTGGAGCTTTGCAGACATCATCGAGCCCCTGAACTACGAGAAATGGAACGCGTCTGAATTACGTCTGCGCGACATGACGCCACCTGACGTCCAGAAGAGAAAGCTGAGAAAAACAAACATAATTGTTATTTCTTTGGCTTCTTTTGAATTAAAGTCTTAGAAAAATTGAACGTAGCTTACATTGAGCGCGTCGAAAAGTGTCTGCTGGTGTGCCGACGACCATACCTGCGAGATCCGAACATTTCGCTTAGCCGCCATCTTGTTTGAATAGTAAAGTAGCCTGCATCGTTTTTGTCTCCGATGCTGTCTTCTCAAAGCTGCCTATTTTGCTGCCTACGTGACAATTGGAATGGGACTTAAGATGGCCGCTGTCCACTTATCTATTTAGCCGTCCACGATGAGTATTGGAACACACCCCTTAATATGTAGATTGTTGTCTGGATTTGTGGTTGCAACATAGCAACGAAGCCACCATCATCCGCCCGACTACGCCACTGCAGGGCAAAGGCATCTTCCGTGTTTCGCCAATTAATCCGGTCCTGTGCTAGCTGCGGCCGCGTTATTCCCGAAAACTTTTTAATCTTATCTGGCCACCTAAATTTCTGCCACCGCCATTACTTAGCAATAACTGCACATTCTTTACCAATGTCGTCCCGACTTTATATGTTTTGACTATCCCTATAAGACAACTTAAGAAAAATTACCGGGGTCCCTTATTCACTTAAGACGATTTGGAGGTGAGAGCGCATGTGGCCGTCTGAAAAACGGCGCCCCCTCTTTTTCTTTTTTTTTCTTTCTTTTTTTTTTGAGGCGTACTTCGCAGAGATTAAGTGTACGTGCAACTCCTAGGCCTTGAGCCACAATAACTTTTTTTGTTCGTGGTATCTTTTGTACAGTTTCGTGACCACGCCGAATTGGTCGTCTGATGAGACTTCTATGCCGCCTTCAAATTGGTGGGTGTCAGAAGATATTGTCACAAGGCAGTAATGTGAAAGTGGCAGAAGTCAGTAAAGGGACCCTCTCTGGAAGAGAGACAGCGACGAAGTGCTCAATGGACAGTCTCCAGTCCGCCATTGCCACAGCCATTGCAGAAAAATGCAGGCGGCGACCGCTCCGAAGTTCCGTGTTGGTTTTCCGAGGAAACGCAGGCAGGCGTACCCCGCACCTCCACCAATAATGTTACAAGAAAACGTATATTTACAGATATGTACAAGCGGAAAAAATGGCTGAGACAATGGCAGACTACAGCCTGCCAGTTTAGCACTTCGCCGTTCTCTCTCTTCCAGAGAGGGTCCTTCTACTGCCTCGTGACAATATTTACGTAATGATATGGAGCTTGGTAATAAAGAAGAACTTCAAACTCTAAAGTTTCGGATATAGTCACATCACTAAAGAATTAGCAGACTCGCAACAGAAAGTGAGCGCGAAAGAGGATTAAGATGAAAGAGCACACCTGATTATAAATCCTCGCAGCGAAATACCCCATTAGGGTGCTTCATCGGCCGTAACACGCTTCCTTGCATGTGAGACCCCATTGCGCCCTCACTGGATTCGGCGTCTGAGCCATTTAGGCTGTAATGCTTTTAAATCCAGTTCTTCGAGAACGGGACGCGCATTCGGCGAGCCCACTTAAGTACACCGAACTTTGTGGTAAAGCCCCGTGGGAACAAATGTAGGCTGGGGGGGGGGGGGCATTTTTCGAGAGATCGCGCTCGAAATGCTAAGGTCTCCTTAGCATTTCGACATGATTATGCTGTGTATGAACTTTCGCAAAACGAGAGTGCAGTTATATGGCCAAGGCCTGACTAGTAAGTGGCCTAATTAGAATTTGCCTGATTAGCAAACGTGCGTAGTGTTGAAAGTTCACTCCTGTGTCTTAAGGTTGCATTTTGTTTTTGCTGCCGTTACGGTGCGAACTTTGCTGACCGAGGGTCGATTGCTTCCTTCTTAATTTAGTGCCGTACTTTGCTGGAGGTACAGGATTGCACACTGATGGTATGAAGGTGTTTAGCATTTTAGCATTTCCAGGTTCCTGTAGGTAGCGCTTATGTCCATACTAAACTTTATAAGCAAGAGCTTTTTAGAATATAGACGCAGCTTAAGAAACGTGTAGCTGATAGCGTAAGAAAGCCAGCTTCTTGGATGTTTCGTTCTGCTTTCATTAGTCGCACCACGTGGGCACCACAGAACCACAACGGTGCGAATCGTCGATTACGTCATCACATTATTCTTTAAGACGTAGAGACCCGAAAAGTCACACGTGTGACTTAGAGATGGTCAGCGGTCTCATAGTTCTCGCTGTTATGAGTCATATGAAAGAAAACGGACCACATGGAGGTAAGCGATTCCCATCACGATTCGCCATCCGTCGCCTGTCACGAGGCAGGTTTCCAGAAAACTGGAAAAAATGATGACGTTCGCACATGGCACCGCTGCTTGGTCCAAAGTGGGCCGATCCTGGAGGCACTGTAAAACCACGTTAGGTGCAGAAACTTATAGGGAGCAGGGGGATCAATAGAATCGACCGAGAATGAAAAGGATTACTTTCGCCTTTGAGAGGTGTTAGGCGAGCGCAATAGGAACCCTGTGAGTTTTCCTTATATTTCTTCCCTAATGGCTAAAAACAAAGCCGTAACTCCAAGCAGGCTCATTTCGTGAACCGCCCAACAAGTAAGACCAACGGATGATCTATATAATAAAGACTTCTGGGGTTTTACATGGCGAAACCACGATATGATAATGAGGCCCGCGGTATATACAGGGTTTCAGAAATCTAGACCATACGGTGTTCTTTGACATGCACTGACATCGCGTAGTGTACGGGCCTCTAGCATTCCCGCTCCATCGAAAAGCGAGCGCCACAGCCGGAATCGAACCCGCGACCTTCCGGTCAGCAGCTGAGAGCACGATTTATCTTCAGTATAGTGGTCGCTCCGAGGGAACTTAAACCTCGAATCCAAGCCTTGATCATTTCAAACTTTTAAAGCACTTGCAGGTATCGACACGGTCAAATCTCAGTGATTCAATATTCACAAGCTGTATACGTGAGATACCAACGGCTACAAAGTTTTGTTTATTTTCAAACCTCAGAGAATTCTTAAAATATGTTGGCGGAGAGAGCACCAACGATGCTCACGGGGCTAGTACACTTTCAGAAGTAAAGGAGGAGTGCTTCCATTGAGCAACTTTTCACACAGATATATTTCGTGTTCTTTTTTCAGAGACCTAAACATCGTGAAAGATGGCCGCGTCGTCCCAGTTCTTGCGCAGAGACCACGTACTGGCAGCATACCCGTAACATTCGGGCTTTTTTTTTTTTAATGAGATTCCGTGAATCTTTGTGTGGTGAGTATCTGCGCTGGGATGCGTATATGCGAATACATAAGCAAATATATACCGAGACAGACGGCTTGTGATTTTTGAAATTCTCGGAGCTCGAACTGAAAAGCGAGCTGTGTGAATGGAAGTTTGATAACCTTGCTGTTCGAAAACAACCTTAACCAATAAGAACTTTATGTTTTCTTATTGTAACACTGGCTCATAACTTTTCGCGGCGTTGTTATCGGGACTTCGATTAGCCGCTCGCACGATGTCAAGAGTCGTCAGAGAGTTCAATACATGAGACTGCTTTTAGAGACACGTTCGCAGCTGCTAGTGTATGAGAGTTTCTGTTGACATTTACTGTAAGCCGCGCAGTGTGGCTATGTAAGAACAAGAAATCCAGCGATACCAACTGGCAGAAACAAAAGCATTTTTTGCATTCCTTTCTTTCTTTGTTTCGTCAGACAACCTACATGCGCAACTTCAGTAAACATAGTTGTACAAACAGCGCCAGGATATCTACTCTCAAACCGGGGTGCTACGCGATTTATTTGCGAAAGACATTAGACATACACGGTGAAAACAAAAATAAGAGTAAACGTTTCTGATGGCTGTTGTCTATTTTTTTTTCGTCTGATAACAGAGTTAAATATCGTACGGGGACTACTAAAGGCAAACTTTCGTTTAAAAAAAATAATACAAGGAGGCTGAAAGCCATTACCGTGTTGACAAATTTAGTTTCACTTTATTCGAGTCACGAATCGATGCTGTGCGAAGAGATGACGCTATATCATGATAGGAGCACACACGCATGCAGCGCTCTTCTTTCACGCGTCGGTGTTCTTTGCTTCGCGCGTCATCACATGATTTTGAATTACCACTTCGCCAAACAATTTATCCTTCCGAAGTCTATCGGCGTTCCGCACTAACATTCTAAATGCTGCGACGAATTCCGCACTGTCAACATTAGATCACTTTCTTAGCAAAAACAACCAAAAAAAGAACAAAAAGGCTGCCAGGTGCTTCAACGTTTGAAAAAAAAACTATGCCTTGGTTATTCATTTTCATTTCTGATTGCTGTGACGCGCTGTTTTCAAAAGTACTTAGCTAGCTCTGCATTGGATAGAGTTAAGAGTTGGTTATTGTTGGTTAGCTTCCCTATCACTAATGGAATCTTACTACCTTGCGCCACTCAGCTGACTAATGCAATGTCTCCTCCATCTAAAAAATGATTTGGTCGTTAATACTCTGGAAAATGCATTATTGAGAACGATGAGCTTCGCTCACGTCGGCATAGTTTGATGAAATTTTGCCTCCAACTTATGTGTATACCTCCATAAGCAGCGATTCATCTTTATCTCCGATGGAAGATAATACTCTTGCGGCCATAAAAATGATCGTTGTAGATTTTCCTCTCATTGCTCGACGAGCTGCCAGTGCAGCAAAACTTTTCTACCTAACCGAGTTTGAGAGCACATTCCCAATGAGGAAACGACCCAGAAAGTGAGACTGAAATTCAACGATCACCTTTTGCATTTGGATTCTCTCTAACCAAAACTGTGAAGCGGCAAACAAATATTTTTCTGAGGAGACACGAACATCAACCTCTCTTCGAAGTACATGTTTATCTCCCCGTAAAGGCTTTCAAGATAAGCAAAGCAGTTATCACTTTGACGAGCAAGTTTCAAGTCAAGTTTCCATACGTAGCGTGAAAGGTAAATATTACCCGCTGTCTGAGACAATTCCTAGGATTTGCTGTGTTTTGTGCCTTCACTCTATTTGGTGGTGGCGTACGGCAGTCATTTTGTTTCGTTCTTTGTGCGGTTGCTCGTCGAATGATTGGAAGGATCAGTACGTTTAATTGCCACGAAGAGTAATATTCACTGATACGATCAAGGTTTCGTTTTCTGTGTTGCAAAACTTTCTTACAGCGCAGTAATTGATAGATAATAACAAAACGAATTACTAACGCCGAACGGCAACTTCATTAAAGCAGTTCCAATTTTCCCAATTGAGCATTCTATCCCATAACTAAGCTTTCGATTTCTCGCTCATGTCCTTTGTGTTCTGGCACGTGACACACAAATAAACTGCCGATGAAAAAATCCGTAAACAGGGGATGGGTGCTCGAGCTGACGTTTCGACAAGTGGACTTGTCTTCTTCAAGGCTGGAACAAGACCACTTGTCGAAACGTCGGCTCGAGCACCCACCCCCTGTTTACGGATTGTTTCATCGCAAGCTTCCACCATCCCCTTTCTGTCGTTCTTTTGGACATAAACTAGTAAACCTTAACTAGAGCGATCCGAGCAGAATCTAATTACTTCGCCGAAAGACACTAACGGAAGATTAAGAGCTGCCACATAACTACGGTGAATGATATAGCTTTTTTGCCCTGAGCCATCTCATTTGCGCCAAGTAAAAAAGCAGCGCGTCAGCGACTAATTAGCGCTATGCCCTTTTGCTGTTTAGTATACAAAATTCTCCAACAGTATATATAAAAGCGTTTCTTGAACGCCGGCGTAAGAGTCGACGGGTAGCTTTACCCACGGCTCAATTCACGGACCCTGAGAGCGAGCGACGTCCTCGAACAATGCGCGGTAGAGAAAGGCCCACTAGATGTCACTGGAGAGGGTGACCCACTAGAGCTGTAGTTCCTCTTCGCTACAAGGTATATATATATATATATATATATATATATATATATATATATATATATATATATATATATATATATATATGTGTGTGTGTGTGTGTGTGTGTGTGTATCTATATATATATATATATATATATATATATATATATATATATAGTTGAAAAAAATCAAGCACGTAGGAAAAATTGTTCAGTAAAGGACTGACGTTTCGGCCGCGGGACCGGCCTTCGTCGTATATATATATATATATATATATATATATATATATATATATATATATATATATATATATATATATATGCTGCGATCTGCACAGCGGGAGGACTAGAGCAAGAAGAGCCAGAGAATGGAACGATGACTGCGGATCGTAGTTATTCAAAGGGACCGAGAACCAGTTTCCATGGTACCCGTTTTATTTACCTCTACGGAAAGCTTACCGGCCAGAGTGTCTAATCACTGAGTGGTAACGTGGAACACGTGTGAAACATTTATAATCTGTTTTTTTTTTTTTCGATATGCGGCGACTGTGGAGTCGTATACACACAACATATGCTGCAAACAGTGGAAGTTGAGCGCGAGAGCGGTTCGTGTTTTCGCGCAGTGGTTTGCCGCGCATGCGCCGCGGCTGGACACGTTCCACTAGTTGCCCGGAAGACAGCCGCGCTTCTCAGCGTCAACGTCTTTTAACTCGTAAGCAACAGAATAGAGCCGAGATGGATAACAATATACATGCTGTAGCGTTCAGCACTAATTATGGTGTGCATGAAAGCATCAGGCTAAGTACAACAACCTCCCCATAATCCTGCTTCAAGGCGCGTTTGCTAAGCAGTGCGACATACTGGTTTTTTTTTACTCTTAAACGCGATTTAGAAATATAAATCCTACTCAGATTGCGAAATTGATGCTCGAATCTGTTACTATATTTCATTGTCTTTTCATTTCCTCCAGGATAGAATCACACGTTCTTGCCAGTTGTCGGTCCCTATAAAGCGTTCCTCCGCCGTTTAGGTCCCAGGGTTACGGTGCTTGAATGCTAACCGGACGGTCGCAGGAGCGAATCCCGGTCGCGGCGACCCTATTTCGATGGAGGAAGAATGCTACAGGCCCGTGTGCTTAGATTTAGGTCCACGTTAAAGAACTCCAGGTGGTCGAAATTTCCGTATTCCTCCACTACGGCCTCTTTCATGATCACATCGTGGTTTTGGGACGTAAAACGCCAACATTCATTATTAATAAAGTGTTGGGCAACCGATCATATTCTGTTTGTCACAATACATATATATGGCAATCTCACTTTGCCCACCAAGTCGACCAGATAGCCCTTCCGTCAGGAATATGCAGCTCTTACTCAGGCGAAAGCCTTAGATGCCTCATCGAGCGGGAAAATGGACCGTCGGCGCCTTCGAGGTTTGGCGAGACCTTACGGCGCTTCGCGAGACCGGCGTAGGCGTCACCACGAATGAGGCCAAAAAGAAGTAAGTAATGAAAGTCGGTCAGTAGTCACGTGAAACTCAAGTGAATGTGTGTGTGTGTGCAGTCGGCGTACCACAATCAGATGACCTCAATGTAACATGACCTCATCATTACTGTCACCCTGTGACTTCATCATGACGTCACAGATCGCCAGAATTTGTGACGTCGCAGGGAATTGTGATGATGGCGTCGTAATTCCGTGCATCGGATTAATACATTGACTGAGAAGAAAGAGAAGAAAATGGCGTTCGCCTTCGGGTCCTCTTAGCCGATTGTGTAAGGGAACCTCTGAGTTAATTTGCAACTGGCCAAAGGTGAAAATCCCTCGCGTTGTGGGAATAGGTTTCATGCGAAGCAGTCAGCGAGTAGTTCCATGCTGTATTCTATGGCTCTGAGCGAAGGTTTACGAGGTGGATCGATGTGTTTTTGTAAGTGTAATAGCAGTGCGCACATCGTGGGCTACCGCGCTCGTCGACAAGACTAGCGTTTAAAGGGTAACTTTTGGTTCGACGTAATATCAGCCCTCACTTTAGAGTATACACGTCAGTATTATCGAAACTAAGGGCACCTTATGGTGCAGTCGTGTGAATATCATACGCAACTTTCGTTAATGTATTCCTCCGGGGTCGAGCAATGCTTCAATATAGCTTGCGGAATCACAGGAATACAAATGTAGTGTTTAGGGGTGTGCGAATAATCGAAAATTTCGAATAACGAATCGAATAGCATACTATTCGATTCGGTACTCGAATCGAATAGTACATACTCGAAATACCGAATATTTTTCGAATAGTTTTCGAATAATTAGCACCGACGGGACAATCCCAAAACAATGAAATTTTGGAACAGTTAAAGGCCATTTTTCTTTTTTTAATCACTAAATTACGAGTATGCATGCAGCCCAAGATTTTACGAAACTACCGACGCTATATTGATTACCGGATGAAGGCGTTTTTTTTAATGAAAGCTCCACACTCACTGAATTTTTACTATGCTGCAGCTGCATCGTATTAAACAGTTCCTGACTTCATCTTGTAATAACTGAAGGTGCACCTGCATTCAGCTTCATGAATAGCAATAGATGCAAGGGTTGTGTTTGCGTAAATTGTTCTTGCAGATACAGCTTTCAACACCGATGTCTACATGCCTTCAGTGCCGAGGACCATGTTGCGATGGCAGATTTATGTTTCATTACCGCCTTAGCTGTATGCATGGTGTTCGGTTCAAAATTGTTTAGATGTTATGTCTCAGTTTTATTTAAAACCAGGCGACAAAGTATCTGCTGTCAGTGCTATATTTCAACCTGCAGTTACAAAATATTTCGAAGGCTCGGGTCGCTGCTGCGTACGAGCTTACCTCAGTTTTCATAACTGTGGTATTTTGAGTCTGTTAAAAGTAAGCGTAATGCTCTTCGGTGAAAATTTGTGAATATTTCTTTTAAAAAAATGTGTAGTTCTAGTACCGTTTTGAGAATGGTTGTCTTACTATTCGAAAACTATTCGAAGAGTATTCGATTAGTATTCGTATTCGATTCGCTGTCATCACTATTCGATTCCTATTCGATTCGGTTCCGAAATTCACTATTCGCACAGCCCTAGTAGTGTTTATTAGACTGCTATGGAAGAGGAGTTATCACTGAAACCACAGACGTTAATCTGATATGACGCCTGTATCGTAGGGGTACATATGTAGTGTTTATTGCTTTCTTGTAAAATTAGATAGCCAGCACTACAAGCACAGTTGACGTTGCACCGACAGTACGCCTGCATAGGCTGTTTTTCCAAACCTGTTTCTAGACCTGGCGTGGCCCTGTGGTAGAATACCTGATTGTCACGCAGAATGTTTGGGTTCGATTCCTGCTGGGATGCTAATTTTTATTCTAAACCGATGTCGGTTTTCCTGAACGTAAGTTACCAATGTCTGCTCTCGCCGTTCCTGGTTAGATATAAACTGTCACTCACCTGTGGCGCGTACGCGTACACCGCGGCCCGTGTTAAAAGGGTATGTGCCACACGTGTCTGGAGGAAAGTGTTTGACGACGTACACGACAGGATTTTCACGTTATTCATGTCAGGACCCGACAGTCATATTCGTCAAATCTTCTTACCCTCCCATGCCAATTATGGTCTACACCAAGTTAAGGAGGCGATCATGAGAGCACCCAGACGTAGGCGGCTAGATAGATAGATAGATAGAAACGCTTAAAGTGCCAAAGGTTCGCTAAGAAATGCTTCGCATTTAAAAGAAATCAGCGAAATTATCTAATCTTGCATGCGTAACTTTAGCACACATTATCACTCTCTGTTTCAGTTAGCGGAATGGGTTTCTGTACACACATGCAAAGAATTGCCGGGATTCAAGTGATATACCACTTCGCTTTCACTGAAATAAATAGCAAAAGTGTGTGGAGTGGTCTATAATGCTGTACAACCAACGACCTACTGCCTCAATGGAATCAAATGTGCCATGGCATCCGGTTGTGAACACTACCTTACACAGCCATCGAACTGAGCCCGGACGATTGGCTATTCCTAACTCCATTAATTCATGAATGATTCGCCTATTCGCAAGGTATGCGAAGCAGCGACGAAGCCACGAGGTCGGATCGCGTGCCTTTTAGAGCATCGCAGCGTAATACCAACACAAAAGCCTTAACGCCAAACAGTAAAGAGCTGCATTTAACGCACAAACGCAGTGCCGGCAGCTTCTAAAACAGGGGCACGGTGTAAGATATATCTAGGGCTCCGTTATTATCCCGAGTTATTTTAGGGGCGAAGCTCCTTAAGGCGGCACCCGTTCGTCCCTCGTAGTCGTAGTCGTAGTCCGTAACCAGTCTTACGCTTTGACCTCCAAGGTGGTGCCGGTGGGAGATTTTTCCTGTGCGTTGTTGAACAATAAAAAATTCGCAGCGGTAGCTAAAAGCCGACTTCTTCTGTCTCTCATTCCCATTAGCAGCCATTCTTTACCTCCAAGGTAGTGCCTGGTGAGATTTCTCCTGTGCGTGATTAATCAATAACAATTTTGTTCAAAACGCTGTTGATTGATGAAATAAACCAACGAAAGACGCCAGATGTTTTGTAAAAGCAAAACGGAAGAACGCCAGATGTTTCTAAAGCAAGAGGAAAAGACGCCAGCTGCTTAACGAAAGACGCCACATGTTTTCTAAAGCAATGGTTTTCTAAACAATGAAAATTCACAGCGTACATGTAAAATTAAAGTGAGCTGCAAGTCGTCATAGCTCATCGAACCTTTAGTATAAACGCGCCCTATCTCACGTCGGTCATGATGTACTGGGCAGAATTCACGGAAGATTCACGGTTTACCGATGAACCTCCGCAGCTTCGCCCACTCATCATCATTCACTCCGTGGAAATGCTGCGATTTTTTTAGATGTGAAGCATCTTATAGCGAAGTTCAATCCGGTGGTGGTATGCGGCGTGACCATCCTTACTGCGCATGCGCAAATCCTCTCCACTGCCCCTCTCCCCCTCCCCCTCTCCACTTCCTCTCTCCCCTCCCGCTCTCGACTTCCCATCCCCCTTCCCTTCCCCCTCCCTCTTCCCCTCCCCTCTCCTCTCCCATTTCCCCCCTCACCATTCCCCCTCTGAAACACGGGCTCTACATGCCGAAACACTGCTTCGCATTGCCTCATGGTCCCCTTTAGCGGGAGATGGTGTGATTTTTTCTTGCAATTCGGAGGGTATTTTTCGGAGTTTATTTTTCGTAAATCCCCAGTTCTCCGAAATTCGGAGATTTCGTTTGCATTATTATCAATACTCCAATATCTTATAAGAAATAAAATCTGAAAACAAAAACATCAGAGCACTCGAAGCATATTTCTGGCGGTTTAAATCTAAAAGAGCCATATCCAGAAACCAAAACTGGGCTAAATTTCATGGGAGCGTAAAACGAGCCTAAGTACATTTTGCTTCTATAACAACTGTCATCAAAACGGGGCAATTCCTGATTGTAACGTGAACTCGGAAAGGCAGTTTCGAATAAAAAATGAGCCAAATCCTGCACCTATATGAATCAAACTGAGCCAGATCCATTAAAAAGCGCTGTGTCAACAAGCGTGACCAAAACAACCAACATGGTCTCATCCAGTCTGTCTAATTTGTGTCCTAGTTGCTTTCCTACCGTGCCTTCGTTCTCCAATTAGTGTTTCTTGAGCGTGTTGGTACTTACTGAAGTACATGATGTTGTAACGCAGAACTCGAATATAAAGATTATGAGGCCGACATTCTAATTCTTTCTGTCTCTTAGTGTTCCTTTTCGAGTTTTGTGCAACAGTATCATGTCCTTCTTGCGCTCCAAGACGGTATAAATTTATATTGAAGAAAACTGAATGGAAGATATTGGGCGCCGATCTATTAATTGAAGAAAAAGAAGTGATCCCAAACGGAGCGGCACAAAACGAGCTAAGAAGAAGAGCTCAAACATTATTGAAGGCCTTCCATAGATGCCATGATTAAGGGGACCCATTACACCGATTATACCCGATACTGCTTGCGCGACAGCAATAAGATTTCGAAATGCGTGTCTGCTTAATGAAATAGGCAAATTTTCATGGGATCAATTCAGCGACTTCGCACATCTGATATTTTGCTGGAATAAGCAGTGGTGTGTATCACGGCAAGCAGAAATTACTTTCACTAGACTAAGCTGCAGAATTCCGAAGTTGAATTATTACTTACACAAAGCTGGACTCAGCGCGTCTCCGTTATGTCAGTTTTGCGGTGAAATAGAGACAACAGAGCATTTCTTTTCATTCTGTCACCGGTATTTTAATCAGCGAAAAAGATGCCTCGTCGCTCCCCTTCAAAAGTTAGGATTACAAATCAATGTTCCGCAAATTTTATCATTTGGTGGCATTACATTAGGTTATAGCCACAGGGAGGTCCACTCTGCAGTGTTTGATTACATACAGGAAACCAAAAGATTACCATGCTAGTTTACATTGGCTTACTTTCAGTATTAATTCCAACCGTTGTTACATCCGTAAAACATCACACCTGATAGCCTGACTGTGTGCTCTGCAGAATTTTCAAGTATTAGCTATGTTTTTTTCTTTTATCTGTTTTAGTCTAAAATTACAACGTTTATCTTTAGCATCATAAGTATTTGCCTCAAAATCCTGCCGCCCGGCTCTTGGCCCATCCCCATTTGTGGGTAAGCGCCACTAGTAAGCGATCATCATCATCATCATCAACAAGAAAACGCTGCCGATAATCCAGAATAGCGCCTTTTGCCTGGAAGGTCCACTCGCTCTACAGTCTAGTCATCGCCATTACGGTCATGCAACAAACGATGGCACCAAAGGAAGCGCAAGGATGGTGTTATACTTGTCCAAAAATATTGCTATATCATTCATTCGCTGCGATTTAGACTTCTTTTACGATCTAATTCAAGCCCAAATGAAATGTTCCATTCTCTAAGAGGCACATCTAAATTTTACTGCTGAATACCGACGATAGTGGGCTATATAGATTGTAGCCGCAATGTAGGTTTGAGTTATCTTGGTGACATGAGCACACTGGCAGGAAACTGCTGGAGCAGGCAAGACGATATTGTCAGTAGCAAAAAACCAGCGTTTTTCTCAGTTTCACCTAAACGGGGCTTGGGTCTTTCAGAAAAAAAAAACGCTAATTTTTACTCGCCTGCAAAGTTTGAATGCACAAACACGTATACACATGAGCACAAGTACTTCAATGCAAGACACCTACGTCTGTGCGTATTGCAAGCTTAAAGGTTTAATGCAAACCAAGAGATAATGACGCCAAGGAAAGTATAGGGAACGTTAACTGTACTGTTTTAACGGTATTGTAGTAATTACGATATCGATGTGAAGAAAGCAAAGTGGACGAAAAGACACCTTGCCGCCGGTAGGCACCGAACCTGCAACCCTCGGATTATGCCCCGATGCTCTTACGCCCCCTCCATTCCTCTTTTTTCTTCTCAGTCGATGTATTGGAAGCCTACATGAACGGCCGGTCATGTAGGCTTCCTAGATGCCCCGCCACCCTCCGACATCTTTGTGCACCTAGCGCGGTTTAACACTGCCTCCAGGATCCGAGGCCCATCACCTGGTTGTGCACTGCCTCCGTGATCAACCCATCGTTAACCAAGTTACGATGCCATGTGATGAAGGTGTAGGCTTATGCCACAGGAGCAAAGGAACCACTACGGCTGAACCAGAATCGGCGCCAGCAGGGAACGCGAAGCCGTGGCTTCACGTGTCCACTGCAAAGCGCCGTCTTTCTTTTCTTCTCTTGAGGTCGCGCGATTCTCCGGTTTTGTTCGCCGCCCAAAGGAAGGCGCTACAACGGCATTGTGTGGCGTTACGTCAGATGACGTCACGCCAGAATTTGTGACGTCCTGATGACGTAAGAAAATTTTCCGATCTGTGACGTCATGATGACGTCATATGGTGACGTCACCACGTTATGATGATATTTTGCACCACTCGTCCCCGTAGGGAGGGTGGACCAGTTCAATCGACCGAGACGAAGAAGAACAAGACGATGTCTTTTGCCTTGGAGTCGTCTTAGGCGTATGCACGAGCGACTGTGTGACCGTTAGGAGAAAGAAAGAAAGAAAGAAAGAAAGAAAGAAAGAAAGAAAGAAAGAAAGAAGAAAGAAAGAAAGAAAGAAAGAAAGAAAGAAAGAAAGAAAGAAAGAAAGGCAGTAGGTCTGGCACGCACATGCCAAACGTCGCTCACCCCTTTGCCCTGCTCCTAAGTTTTTTTCTAATTTTTAACTGCAGATCAGTACTTAAAACATAAACCATAAGAAGCTAAAGGGAGCGAAAAAATTGGCCGCGTATCTTCGTGCTTCGCTGCAAATGTCGTCTAAAGACGATAGAAGAGGCGCTGCGTGAGATATGGACGCCATCTGGAAATACGTCGGGAAACATGACTGCTGTGTTGCGGGCTGGTAGTCCCGGCGCAGCAGCAGGCGAAGACCGGCGGTGACCAACGCGACCGACGCGACCGGCCAGCCAGCCCGAACACGCGGTTTGGCGCGAAGCGCCGAAGCAGAAGAAACGTCCGCACTCAATGAGTACTCTCCACACACACCCTTTTATTTACACGTCGCCTGGTAAAGGAATGCCAGAGCGGAGCCCCATGGCATTTGTACAGTGCAATACTGAACCGAAACCGAAACACAACAATGAGCTCGTGCAGAGGGCACGGAGGAAGGCAAGTTTCAGCGCAGTCGCATTTTCAGCGCAGCTAGAAAATTACGTATATATGTATTTTCTATTAAAGGAACGCACCACCTAATACCTAGTGATGTTGCGGCTAAGATATGCGTAATATTTGCTTTTTGATCAACAATGTACACAAGTATGAACCTTGTCAGCCGTTCAAGAAGTAATAATAATATCTGGAATTTAACGTCCCAAAACCACCATATGATTACGAGAGACGCCGTAGTGGAGGGCTCCGGAAATTTCGACCACCTGGGGTTCTTTAACGTGCACCTAAATCTAAGTACACGGGCCTCAAACATTTTCGCCTCCATCGAAAATGCAGCCGCCGCGGCCGGGATTCGATCCCGCGACCTTCGGGTCAGCAGTCGAGCGCCATATCCACTAGACCACCGTGGCGGGGCGCCGTTCAAGAAGGCTGGCCCTTGGGTAAGTGGTTCAACTTTGGCCGAGTCGCTGAATCGAGGGACGTGCCGAGAAACAGAAAGTCAGACAGAAAGGCAGACCAAAATTTCTGCGTTTAAGTTCCCCAAGAAAGACTATCGTCTTTAAAAAAAAAAAAAAAGACTTGCATCGGTTCCCCCCCAAGGATGTGGCGCTTGCTGAAGCACATGTCGCTGATAATGTCGGCCTGGGACAAAGTTTCGCCGCTGCACGAAAACGGCGAAAGACAAGCGCCCCCGCGTACTGTGGGGAGTTGGTAGAGTTGGTACGTACGTGCCTCGTAAGTGGCGACTAATTTGATTTGTCCGCCAGGGGACGCGCGTGTAACGATCGGGCAGCGTCGATCGCAGATGTCGTTAAGACGACCGTTTCTTTCCAAGCTGTACGCTGCGAGACGCTGCTGTAGCCCTGAGTCGGTGAGGGGGCGGGTGGGGGGGAGGAGTCGTTGCTATGTACCAAATTGCGAGCCAGTCTGTGTCTCTCTCCAGGTTGTCTCTCTCTCTCTCTCTCTCTCCCTCTCGAGGTAGGGAAAAAGAGATTAAGTTTCAGGCCGAAATAAAAGGAGGTTCTGTGACTGCGACACTCCCTACACGCCGGCTACACAGATTGCCCAGTCCGGGTCTGTTTATGCTCTTTTATTGAGCTAACAAATTCCGTTGAATGATGCGCAAAACGTTAGCATAAGTCTCAGAATGTTGAGAAGGGCTTGATGGGGATCAAGCGACTTCGAATAGGAATGAAGGATTACGTGGGAAGGAGCCCACATCAATGTTTCGTATAGATGAGCTATGTGCGAGTTTTGATGAATGAGCTATGTGCAGTGGTAATTGAGTTATGTAAAGTGCATATAAAGCGGTTGCATGGGTTCGGTGTTGTTGAGAAGCGCTGGATACTCATCAACTTCCTTGAGATGAGAAGGAAGGATCATGTGGGAAAGAGCCCGCATGACTACATTTCTTATGAGTTGATCTTTGGCCTTGTGAGAAGACAGTACAAGTTGTGAGAACGAAAGTAAGGCACAATTTCAGCACAACATGGAAGCTTGAAGAGGTGAAACATTTGAGAACGCGGGGGTCGCTGCAGTCGAGAGGCGGTCTTGTCTTCTTCAAGGCTGCAACCCTTCAATGCTGCAACTTGCAGTTGCAGCCTCGAAGAAGACAAGACCGCTTGTCCAAACGTTGACTCGAGTGACACCATGGGTTCAAGAATTTTTCAAGGCACGTAACGGTAACGCAAGACAGTGGTTAGATCAAAAAGGCACCATCAGCACGGGGCGAGCGTCCTGACCAGAAAACTTCGTCGATGCGTCGAATTTTCGTGGCTAAACAATTTTTGTCGAGGCAGCTTGACCTCGTCGGCATACCAGTATAAATCAAAGCATTGCATATCACACTCACAAAAGCGATCTGTTGTTTGCTGCTAGTTTTCGTCTCAGTTAGTTGTGCTACTAAAACTTTTACCTGAAACAGTCTTGTCTGAATATCAGCTTTTTTTTTTGTTAAATACACCTAGAAATTACCTTGGTCAAATTACTTAAATTGTGATGAGAATGGGAAATTTTCAAAGTTTATTTACCACAAGACTTGCGCACCATATCAAAAAAAGAAAACAAACTGATTCTTGGGCCACGACAAGTTCGAGAAAGTGCCTCTAGCGATTGTTATCAAGCAAAAAAAAAAAAAAGAAGCCCCTATCCATTGTAGGTGCTATTAGTTATGTACATCGTAGCAACATAAAACAGGACATTGAAAATGTTAAAAAAGGAAAATACAGCAGCAGAAATAAAATGTAACACGCAATACAAATTTTTGTTTACATAAAAAATTGTTTATTTCACTAAAAGTGTCTGAGATAAGAAAGAAACGTAATGCGAAGTGCAAGCATACGCAGTGCTATGCATCGTCAATGAGTCAGTGCTTTAACCTTTTATAAATGTACGCAACATTTTTATAGACTGTGCAGGTTACAGTGAAGTTGATACGAAACAGGCTGAAAACACTTGTCTGTGTTCTGCGGCAAATTGATTTAATCGTGCTTAGAACAAAGCGAGGACGATTTCGAGTACTATGCAGTCTACTATGAGAGAGCTGTACGGAGCTTTCCCTTAAGAATGCATAATAAACAAAAATAAGTTTCAATAATGAAAACACAGCTAGCTATTACAATATTATGTTTATCTGACCCAATTCTAATGTTTACCGTTGTCTCCCGCTGCTCATTCACATGTTTTCAGTCATTGTACTGCCATTCATAATCTTATTTGGTATTGTTTTCCTGAGGTATAATTTTAAACCATTTGTCTGACGCGTCAGGCCAAAATAAACACGCAATATGTCAAAACAGAACTTCGTGTATTTTCCACTCGTGCGTGTTGGAGAACGTGCATGAGAAATTGTTCCAGATATTTTCCCTCAGAAACTACTGTATTGTTTTGGAAAAATTAACCATTAATTATTTAGTAGTGTTCCATAAGTGATTTAAAGTGTTGATTTCTAAGGGACAAGTGAAAATCCAAATAAGGTAGAATTTCAGGGAATAGTGGAAGCTTGATGAAATGAAAGGTACTTCAAAGAGAATCTTCGAACATGGGGTGTCGTTGTAGAATACCCTGTTCAAGGATTTTTCGTTAGGGCGTGCTACGGCGCAAACACTTTAAAAGATGTTTTCAATTATAAGGAACGAGTAGTTTGTCAAGAATGTCATACCTTTCTTTCAGTGCACAGCCATTACGCGAATAAGCTCGTTGGAAGGTTCTTTTCGGACCGGGATTTCTTTCCGCTGAATTAACTTCCTTTAGACACCACGATCGAAGAAATCAATATAAAGGAAACTCGTTAAATAACTCCTATTTTTTAAAGCTTAATCACTTTGTATTACACTTCAATGCTTCGCTACGTACAAAAATGCTGGTGTGATCCCACTTTCTCGGAAGTCTAGAACGAAGACCGTATGCCGCGAACAAATGATCGCCGTTGTTTCCATTCCACGCTGATGACCTGAAAGATAACGAGTAACTCCTCTTCTTACTTCAGAAAAAAGCTCACACAAGTCTTCCACGTGCCAAGCAGTTTCCACGTGGCGAACGGAAAAGCTTTTTTTCTCTATTAACGAAAACTGTTGAGCGATCAAAGGAACTGCTAAAAGTTTAGGCAATCCGGGCGAGTTATCTCGAAACTTCTCAAGAGCCTGGAGTAGTCCATAGCATAAAAGACTACCGTGGATCTTGTGAGGGAAGATTTCATGTTTTTTCCTTCCATGCGTTCGAACAAAAGCGGCGTCGCGCAAGGTAAATACAGGCGTCCCCGAAGACAATGACAAAGTACAGTGAAACGAAAGTGGCAGTTGATGAACACCGTACGGTGGAAGCGCTAGCTCTTTTTCACAGCCTACCCGCATCCCGACGCTGCTGATATAATAACTGCTGAGATTATGATTGCGTCTCTCTCGGGTTTTGCAACGCTTGATTATCTCGGTTTTGTTTCGTTCTCGCCTTTCCTAGGAAACAAGTCACGCCTCAAAACGTAGACGGAAGGTCAGTGATTGGCACAAAAATTGAGGGAATATCGCTAGCCTGAGATATGGCTGAAGAAGAAATCTTTTTTATTGTGGGTAAAAGACGACAGCGGACGTGGAACAATATAGTCGGGGCCTCAAGTCCACGGCCCCACTGGCTATGGCTGCTCGCCAGGCCCGTAGCCAACTTTTTTTTTTTTTTTGGGGGGGGGGGGGGGGGGGGCGCACTTGCTGAAAACCTTCACTACTTGAGAAAAACACCTATTTTCATTAGTTATTTTTGGTAAAAGCACCTAGTTCACAAAAATTTCGGGGGGGGGCGTGCCCTTAGCCTGCCCCCCTCCCTGGCTACGGGCCTGCTGCTCGCCGATACGATTCAAAAGTTGCCAACCGTACCTCTGGATCTGTGCTGGCGATCTGTGTCTCCCCTTCCTCATACTAATTTCAGTCGCCTTGCCTGGGATATTTCGATGTCCTTGAAACTCTTATTACACCCCGACTAGGTATGATATAAACTTGTTCCATCGCTGCAGCGCGGACAGGCTTCCGGAAACAACGTCAGATGAATTTTGTTGGTAATTCCCATAAATATGAATAGACGTTAGTTTGAGTTTTACGGAGGTCGATTGCCTCCTCTCCACTTAGGAAACATCAAGGGATGTTCGAGACCTAAAGAGATGAACAGTCCTTCAACATGGGGATGCCGCTAGAGCGAACGTTTCCGACGACTGGTCTTGTCTTTTTCAGTTGCTGCCTCGAAGAAGACAATACCACATATCGAACAACTGATTGTAGCGAGAACTCCCCCTGTTCAAGGATTGTTCGTAGCTTGAGCTGTGGTGTGATGAACTTTTGCTATTATGAGCAAAAGTCCAGCATTATCATGTTGGTACACGCTATACTTGAATGTATACAGCACGCCTTGGTCGAGTCTAGGTCTAGCGTTCGTTTCCTTTTTTTTTTTCGCGCTTCATCGTCTTATGACGTCATAACTTCGTAAAGTATTAACCTGAAACACTATAGAGTGTATTCTGTTTTTTGCCGCAAATATTGGCGGAGTTCTCGGTAGACAAAGAAAAAAGTCACAGTTTCACCGCAAGGGCGAAGCAATGAATGCGATAACAAGAAATTGGAATGTCACACGAAGAACGAGACGAAGCTCGATACTTGCAGTGCCTGTCACAGTTGTTACGTCTTTGTGCTTCAGAAACGCGCTGCAAGTGTCGACAATGAAGAATCAGATGCTCTTAAATATTTCTTTTTCTTTTGAACTGCGGCGCGTGGAGTGAACCCCTGCGTTTCTTGCCACACGAGGGCGTCTGATGCAAGGTGTGCCCGGTGTTCTTTGTTTTTTCCTTCTTCCACATCACGAGTGAGTACAGAAAAGGGCCACTTTGTTGTGCGCGTCTCAAGGGCAGTTCTCAAATTGAAAGAAAATTAGGAGCGCTGTGTGATAGAAAACACGCTCACGCTCCTCTGAGATTTGCTTACCACCAGCGGTAAATGGTGTATATAAATAGCTCGCCGTTATTTCGCTGGCGCATGCATGTATGCAAATGGCTCTTTGGCTAAAAGATTTTTATCAACAATTAGAGTTTCAACCGCACTGGTATCCCCTCTTCATGAAATGAAGATTTAATACCCTTTTAGGACACAGAGTTATCTTATACTTCTTTCTGTGTAACGCTTGTCGCACGTTTGTAGAGGCCACCTTGAGTATCTTGTTGGCTATGTATGCTAATTACGCACATTTGTAATAAATACCATGAAAGGGATAAAAAAAGAAAGAATGGCGCATGGTTGAGTTGTCTAATGCAGCGGGCTGGGGAGCGAGGGGTCGATGGTTCGAATCCCCGGAATGGTGCTTCAGAATTTTGTCTTCTGGATTATTTTTCCTTGTCCCTTTATATATATATATATATATATATATATTGTAGTGAACAATACAGACGACAACGAAGCAGCCAAGAAAGCAAGAGAAGTTGCGTTTTTCATCTTACGCAACGTTGTCCTTCGCCATGGTGCTCCCCGTGAACTTTTGAGCGACAGAGGGCGTGTTTTTCTGTCTGACGCTATTCAAGCATTGCTCGCTCAGTGCAACATCATTCATCGCATGACGACCGCATATCACCCGCAAACGAATGCCCTCACTGAACGATTTAATCGCACTCTCGGCGATATGCTGACAATATACACCGCATCAGACCAGACCAATTGGGACACCGTCCTTCCGTTTGTCACGTACGCGTACAACACCGCTACGCATGCGACCCCAGGTTTTTCGCCTTTCTTTCTTTTGTACGGACGCGATTCATCATGCACGCTTGACGCTATGCTTCCCTATACGCCTGACTCATCTGAGTACACTGCAGTTTCTGACGTTGCCAGGTACGCCGAAGATTGCCGACGATTGGCCCGTTCGCTGACAACCGAGGACCAAGGCCGTCAGAAGCTAAGGCACGACACCGACCGACCTCTCCCTACTTTTACACCAGGTGCCCTGGTTTGGCTTTGGATCCCACCGAACACTCCTGGCCTTTCGTCGAAATTACTTGCCCGATATCACGGGCCCTACCGCATTCTCACTCGTACGTCCCCAGTCAATTATGAGGCTGAGCCTTTGACACCGTCCCAAGACTTACGTCGTCGTGGTAGGGAAAGCGTCCACGTGAGTCGCCTCAAGCCCTATTATAACCCCGCCATACTGACAACGCCTTAGTCGCCAGGATGGCTACGCTATTCACCGGGGGCAAATGTAGTGAACAATACAGACGACGACGAAGCAGCCAAGAAAGCAAGCCACGTCGTTAGTGGTAGCCACGCGACCCGAGTTTGCGCTTGCTTGGATTTTGGACCCTCGATGTTCCTCGTCGTTTCTTCACGTTTGTACGTGAATAAACCACGTGACATTATATATATATATATATATATATATATATATATATATATATATATATATATATATATATATAGGAAGGTATTTGAGACACGACGTACGGAACACAGTTTATTTCGACGTTTCGGCCGTGGGTCCGGCCTTCGTGATACTACCCATAACCCTTATATATATATATATATATATATATATATATATATATATATATATATATTGCTACATGTAGGCTGCCGGAATTCATATGGTCGACGCGCGTGTGTGCCCGACGAAGAGGACGAAGGTCGCTAGCTGCTCGAGCTCGTCGGAGCCGGTCTGGTCAGCGCTGCAGCCGCTCTTGCAAATATATCTTGTGAATAGCGACTTGTAAAAGCGACTCGTCACTCACGTAACATATTTGGTGGAGGTGGAACGTTCCCCGTCCTCACCACGCAGCTCCGCAGTGGCCGCGTCATTCAGCCTCTCGCCATGGCTTCCAATGACAACCCGTCCCCATCTCCATCTGCGGCTCCTACGACAACCTTTGTCGCGGTCCCCACCCCCCGCGATCCCGGGACATTCTCCGCGCAACCTGGCCTCGACGTCGACTACTGGCTTCGCCTGTATGAACGGGTCAGTCAAACTCATCGGTGGGACCCTACCATGATGCTCGCTAATGTTCTCTTCTACTTGGACGGAACCCCGCGCATCTGGTACGAAACACATGAGACCGAGCTCACCAGCTGGGACACATTCAAGGAGAAGCTACGTGACATCTTTGGGAACCCGACCGGTCGCCACGCAGCTGCACGACAAGAGCTCGCTACCCGTGTCCAGTCGCCTACTGAGTCGTATGTCTCCTACATACAAGAAGTGCTTGCTCTTTGCCGGAAAGTGGACGAGGCAATGCCCGAAGCTGACAAAGTGGGTCACGTTTTGAAAGGCATCGCGGACGACGCTTTTCATTTGCTGGTCTACACCAACGTCTCGACTATCGACCGCATCATTCAAGAATGCCGCCGTTTCGAAACGGCCAAAAGCCGTCGTGTGCACCCTCAATTTTCTCGGTTGCCAAACACGGCTGCCACGTCCACCTGCTCCGATTCCGCCGCTACACCGCCCTTTGAGCGGAGTGTAACGCGTATCGTTCGACGGGAACTTGAAGCGGCAAGTCCAGCGCCGTTCCAGCCCTCTCCATTCGACCATGCCACTATACAACCAACCCCCGCGGTCTCCGTTATTCAGGCGGTCGTACGACAAGAATTCGCCAACCTCGGGTTCCCTGTCGCCTGCCCGGTCTCTCGCCCCTCGTCCCGACCAATGCCCATGAATGCATCTCGAAGTGACCCATTCGTTCCTCCACGATCTCGCAACCCAGCGGAATGGCGAACTCCCGACGACAGACCCATCTGCTTCCGGTGCCACCGCGTTGGTCATGTCTCCCGCTACTGCCGCGCCACTTGGACGCCGCCCTATAGGACCCAACTTTTCTCGCCTTCCCGCCCATATGAAGATCTTCGCCGGTATCCTCCCAGCCGTACAGACCCTACTTGTGACACACCCAACAGCCGCCCTCCTGCTCGTTCACCGTCCCCTCAACGCCGTCGTTCCCCGTCGCCCCAACCACGCCGCCACCCCTCGCCGCCCAACTTTGCATCGTACCCGACGGAAAACTAGATCGTGCAGCTCCTGGAGGTAGTGCTGCATCATCTCCTTCTGAACCAAATCCTCCGTTGACGCTTCCTACGAACAAGAACCTCATCGATGTGCATGTGGACGGTATTTCTTTGACGGCTCTAGTCGATACTGGAGCTCACGTGTCCATAATCAGTGCTCGCCTTTGTCGCCGACTGAAAAAAGTCCTCACGCCTGCTACTACAAAAGCTGTACGCGTCGCCGATGGCGGAACTGTTCCTGTCACTGGAATGTGTACAGCTCGCATAAGCATCGCCGACCGTTACGTTCCTGTCCTATTCACGGTGCTCCATAATTGTCCTCATGACCTCATCCTAGGGATGGACTTCCTATCGACCCATTCTGCCCTGATAGACTGTTCCGCTGGTACTCTTTGCTTGGACCTTCCTCTTCAGCCAGATATTCACCCCGACCTTCCACACAGCCTCTGCACCACGGATTTCATCCGCCTACCGCCTAAAGCCCTAACATTCGCCGAATTCACAACGACTTCATCCGTGTTGGATGGGCACTACGTCGTCACGCCGATTACTGATGTACTTCTGGCACGTGACATCACTGTGCCTCACTGCGTCATTACTATAGCCGCTAACCGGGTACATCTCCCCGTCATAAATTTCGGCTTCACAAAGCAAGTCCTCCCTGAAGGCATCCTAATTGCCACGTTGCGGTCCTTAGCCGATGATCACGTCACCACTTTCGCAGCCGACGCATGCCCCAATTTTCCTTGTCGCCCACTCGATGCCACATGCCTCGACATGTCAATACGTCCCATGATCGACCCTGACCTTCCCCCAGCGCAATCAGCCGCTCTCGCACGCCTTCTAGCTTCCTACCGTGACATCTTCGACCTTGACGACCGCCCACTCGGCCAAACTTCTCTTGTAAAGCACCGCATCAACACCGGTGATGCTGCTCCCATTCACCGTCGACCGTATCGCGTGTCCGCGTCGGAGCGCCAGATTATTCAAGCTGAAGTGAATAAGATGTTAACTAAAGGCATTATTGAGCCCTCATCAAGCCCATGGGCGTCACCCGTCGTCCTGGTTAAAAAGAAGGACAACACATGGCGTTTTTGCATCGATTACCGGCATCTAAATCGAATCACCAAAAAGGACGTGTATCCTTTACCACGTATTGATGACGCCCTCGATTGTCTCCACGGCGCACGCTACTTTTCATCCATCGACCTTCGCTCTGGTTATTGGCAGATTGCCGTAGACGAGAAAGACCAAGAAAAGACCGCCTTCGTCACTCCCGATGGCCTGTACCAATTCAAGGTTATGCCCTTCGGGCTATGCAACGCCCCAGCCACGTTCGAGCGCATGATGGACTCTCTGCTACAAGGGTTCAAATGGTCAACATGCCTTTGTTACCTAGACGACGTCCTCGTATTTTCACCTACATTTGAGACCCACCTTGAGCGTCTGTCGGCTATTCTCGACGTCTTCCGCAATGCTGGCCTCCAGTTGAACTCGTCGAAGTGTCACTTCGGCCGCCAACAGATTACAGTGTTGGGCCACCTCGTTGATGCTTCTGGTGTGCGGCCGGACCCTGAGAAAATTCGTGCCGTCACCAGTTTCCCAGTACCCCAATCCGCCAAAGATGTTCGGAGTTTTGTGGGACTCTGTTCCTATTTCCGGCGGTTCGTGAAAGACTTTGCAGCGATCGCTCGACCACTTACTGATCTTCTGAAGAAAGACGTCCCATTTTCGTGGGGGTCCACTCAAGCTGCCGCCTTCTCTCGCCTCATCACAATTTTGACGACGCCACCTATATTGGCCCACTTTGACCCATCCGCCCCGACTGAGGTCCGAACTGATGCCAGTGGTCACGGGATCGGAGCCGTCCTCGCCCAACGTCAGCAGGGACACGACCGCGTTATCGCCTACGCTAGTCGCCTCCTTACACCTGCAGAGCGCAACTATTCGATCACCGAACGAGAATGCCTTGCTCTTGTGTGGGCGGTCTCCAAGTTCCGTCCATATTTATATGGCACTCACTTCTCCGTAGTCACCGACCACCACGCGCTCTGCTGGCTTTCATCATTAAGGGATCCCACAGGTCGACTTGGTCGCTGGGCTCTGCGACTGCAAGAGTACACTTTTGCAGTGACGTACAAGTCTGGACGCCTGCATCAGGACGCCGACTGCCTATCTCGCTATCCGGTTGGCGAGTCGCGCACCGTCCCTGACACGGACGCTTGCGTGTGCACCGTTTCCCAACTGACCCACATAGCCGACGAGCAACGCCGTGATGCATCCTTACGGGCTATCATCGAGTGCCTCGAATCCTCACCTTCGGACCGATCTCATCGCTCGTTCGTACTCCAGAATGGTACACTATACCGCCACAACTTTCATCCAGACGGACCATTTCTGCTGCTTGTTGTACCCAAACACCTCCGCTCGGCTGTACTCCACGAACTTCACGACGTTCCAACTGCCGGTCACCTTGGTGTGTCCCGCACATACGACCGAATCCGCCGTCGCTTCTATTGGCCAGGTCTCGCACGCTCCGTCAGACGATACGTCGCGGCGTGTGAGAAATGTCAACGCCGCAAAACACCGTCGACGCTTCCGGCTGGGTGCCTTCAACCCCTCGACATTTCGTCTGAACCCTTCTTTCGCGTCGGCTTGGACCTACTCGGCCCTTTTCCCCTGTCTTCTGCTGGCAACAGGTGGATAGCTGTGGCCACAGACTACGCCACACGCTACGCCATCACACGAGCTCTTCCAACAAGTTGCGCCACAGATGTCGCCGATTTCCTTCTGCGCGACGTGATCTTGCAACACGGTGCTCCCCGCCAGCTGCTCACGGACCGTGGCCGCGCATTTCTATCGAGAGTCATAGCGGACATCCTGCGTTCATGTGAAACGCGGCACAAGCTCACTACGTCGTACCATCCGCAAACGAATGGCCTCACGGAGCGTCTGAATCGAACCCTAACCGACATGCTTTCAAAGTATGTCTCCTCAGACCACTCCGACTGGGACCTTGCTCTACCGTACGTGACATTTGCCTACAATTCCTCGCGCCATGACACGGCTGGTTACTCCCCATTTTTCCTGCTGTTCGGCCGCGAACCCACATTGCCCCTCGATACAGTCATTCCGTTGCCAGCAGCTCCGACCACTGAATACGCCCTGGACGCTATCAGCCGGGCCGCTCATGCACGCGAAGCCGCTCGTACTCGCCTTCTGACCTCCCAAGAGAACCAACGCCGTCGGTATGATCAACGACACCGCGACGTACACTTTTCACCCGGTTCTTTGGTTCTGCTGTGGTCTCCGACCCGGCACGTTGGCCTGTCCGACAAACTGCTCTCTCGGTACACAGGGCCATACCGAGTGCTTCGTGCGGTGACTCCCGTCACCTATGAAATCGCTCCTGCTGCCTCGTCGTCTTCATCCACCCCGCATGCCAGCGACATCGTACACGTCGCACGCCTGAAGCAGTACCACTCTCCCAATGACGTTGACGTCTAGATGCGCCGAGACGGCGCCTTTGCCGCCGGGGATTATGCTACATGTAGGCTGCCGGAATTCATATGGTCGACGCGCGTGTGTGCCCGACGAAGAGGACGAAGGTCGCTAGCTGCTCGAGCTCGTCGGAGCCGGTCTGGTCAGCGCTGCAGCCGCTCTTGCAAATATATCTTGTGAATAGCGACTTGTAAAAGCGACTCGTCACTCACGTAACATATTATATATATATATATATATATATATATATATATATATATATATATATATATATATATATATATATATATATATATATATATATATATATATATATATACATATATATATCTATATATAGTGTGAAAGGCAAGAACGGCAATGCGGCTCGGCTGCTTGCGCGAGGAGCTGGGGAAGCACCGAGGCAGAGCAGGAAGAAGTTTAGAATATAGAACAGCCGGCCCAGGAACGGGTGCTGTCTCTGTGTCTCGTTCATTACAATGGCGCAGTCGACCCAAGAAGAGGACGAGGATTTGGCGCCAATCATTGCATCTGTAACGGGCACGGAAACAAATCCGTTGTTTGCAATACGCAATGATGTACTGTGCCGTCGTCAGTGGCACCACGACCTCTCGGAAGAACGCTACCTCTTGGCTGTTCCGAAATGTCTGCGTACCGAAATACTACGGGCCATTCATGGTGATCCCGAAGGAGGGCACATTGGACAACAGGCCACGCTTCGCAAGCTGCAAGAACGCTTCTGGTGGCCGAAAATGCAGAGTAATGTGCGCTCTTACGTAGCCAGTTGCGAAGAATGTCAACGGTTTAAACGACTGCCGGGGTGTCAGCCTGGACTGTTAACACCAGTGCAGATACCCGATCAGATATTTCATACGGTGGGCATCGATTACATGGGGCCGCTACCTACCACCACTGCTGGAAACCGCTACATCATTGCAGCTGTGGACTATCTGTCCAAATACGTAGAAGTGGTAGCCGTACCATCTATTGCCTCCGTTCATTTAGTCAATTTCTTGCAGCGCAGATTCGAATGGAGGCATGGTTTGCCAAAAAGACTGATATCTGACCGTGCAACAACATTTCGTAGCCGGGAACTGCGAAGGTACCTTTCCAAGGCGGGTGTACAGCACCATTACGCATCAGCGTTCCATCCGCAGGCAAACGGCCTTACTGAGCGTACTAATCAAAGTATTCAGGCAAGACTCGCTCCGTACACCAAAGTCGACAAGAAAGGAGAGGCAGATTGGGACGTACACCTTTCTACTGGTGCGACACCGTACGAAATCGTATACGGAAAGTTGCCACAGCTGAAAGCGGTCCTCAGCCTAGACGCTCCTGTTAGCGTCACACGCTATGACAGCCGTACAGACGCCTGTCAGAAGATCAGAGCTGCGGCGAGGAAAAGAGCCGCACGAGCACAAGAAAAACAAAAGCGCTATTATGACCGCCGCCGGCGCCCTGCACCGGGATATAAAATTGGAGACGAAGTGTGGGTGCAAAGGGGCGGCAGCTGCCCGGGCAAGAAGTTACTACCGAAGTTCGAGGGGCCCTTCACGATCACCGAACGGTTAGGACAGAATACCTGGCGCGTTATTACCTCAAATCCAAGCTTTGAACTCGATCGGCGGAAAAGGAACAACTTCGCAGTGCATGTGTCAAGCTTCAAGAAACGAGTGCGTCCCTTGGACTGAACTGTTGTTTCTTTTTGTTTGCCAGGTCCGCAGCGTGGCCTAGTGTGAAAGGCAAGAACGGCAATGCGGCTCGGCTGCTTGCGCGAGGAGCTGGGGAAGCACCGAGGCAGAGAAGGAAGAAGTTTAGAATATAGAACAGCCGGCCCAGGAACGGGTGCTGTCTCTGTGTGTGTCTCGTCCATTACAATACATATATATATATATATATATATATATATATATATATATATATATATATATATATATATCCGGGACATGACGGCGACGGCAACTGCAAAACTCAGCCGACAGTGTCCATATAATTGCTATCGCAATAAAAAAGACATCACTTACTGTTCTTTTTCTGTCTGATGCAATCTGCAACGTTAGCTCAGTTGTCTGTCTCTTTTAGTTTTTTTTTTTGGGGGGGGGAGGGTGTTGTGGAAGGGGTGGCGATGATACTGCACATTTTGATCAGACCAGTAGCTGCCTAATATTTAAACGACAAAGCCATTATGAATTACTTTCAGTGCTGCATAAAGTGCTTGAGGTGCGGAACTCGGCGCCGCTTACTGATACCGTGTTATGCAAGACGAGTCCATAAGTTCACTTTGTGGAGTTAACGATCGCGTCAGCCTGGAGATGTTCAGGGGTTAAGCATGAAATCAATATATTGATCGGTGCTATTTCTCCGACCCCACTTGTATACATTAAATGTGTGGCATGACGCCCCTGCTGCCTCTTGTCCTTAGAGCACATTGCACTTCGCTTTTCCAATCTAGACGCTAGGCCGCATCTTGTATGTTCTCGCATAGAGGCGACAAGCACCTCGAAAACGCGATACTTGCATCTCAAATCACAAGAAAAAAGCTAGGTGACAGATGGTGGGAGCAAACTGCCTTGATAATCGATTAGCCTTGAGTCCAACATTCTTTGGTGTAGCTTAGGTCTAGGGGGTCGCTAAAGTTCAGCGCACATACCTCTCCCGTTTGCTCGCGTTTCCATAGAAACATTAAACATTGATATGTTCGCGCTGCAGCGAAGGTGGTTGTGAACCCTAGGTAAAGAAAAAACTGGGGGACGCTTAAGATTCGCGTTTAATAGTTGAACGCGATAGCGATATCCTGCCCCTAGCGCATACTTCGACCACTTAGTGCATACTTCTTATTGTATGTTGTTACTCGAGAAGGTCAGATTGTGAAATACTGCAATGTAATTGACAGGGTACAAAGTGGTCGCATAGCCGCAGCACGCCGGGCTTTGGTGTCTGCCTTCTCTGCCTCCGTCTTGCGTGGCCGCCCTCTTTTTCGTGCGCCACTTGACACTGATGCCCCACCGAAACTCGTCGATGAGGAAGACACCGCAGTGTGAGTGGCGCTTGTAGACGACACAGAATACATCACAAGCGTGTCAAGAGCCCGGTGGCGTGAGAGCACGTCTGTGCGCGTGACATTTTTCTCGAAGTATCGGTGCACCCACTCCGTGTGTGTAACAGAATGAGCGCACTAAGGTGTGTGCCTTATGTAATGGGTAGCATGCTTTAAACCAGGAGCAATAATGCGCGTGAAACTTTTTCGAAGTTGAGATGCACCCACTACGTGGTTCATAATGGAACGGCAGCGCAAGCACACAAGGGCTGAAGAAATAAGGTACACGAAACACAGCTCTAACTCACAACTGAATCTCTTATTTCAGAAACGGCACTTAAAAGTACAACTTAGGTTTAGGTGAACTGGGTCGTGAAAATTGATACGGGGTCCCTCACTATGGCATCTCTGATAACCATATCGTAGATATGGATCTTGAAACACTAGCGTTGCTTCACATTACGATAAGCGCAAAAAGAAATAAGCACGCTCATGCGATCGAGTGCATCTTAGAAATAAAACACCATGGCAAATAAACGTTCACTTTCAGCCGATAACCTCGGAGTGAAGGAGTGGATGCTCAACATGAACCTCTGGCAGTTTCAGGATGGAATAAGCGCGGTATTTATTTTCCTACGACATGTTACCCAGCGTTGCCTCTATGCTTTACAGGCGCAGCTCGAAACTTAGAGGATAAGTTTTTCCGAGGCGCTGTGCAAATATCGAAACTTGATCACCCCCTTTACGTCCGGCAAATGCGATTCGAACCACAAACACGCTTTAATGCGTTTGATCACACAAGGGCACTCAGAAGAAAATCCCAACACTCAACCTTAGGCATCAAGCGGCCCTTTACACGAGCCGCTTCAAACATAATGGCATTACCCGTACTAGAGCTGCGCGTAGGCTTGGTGAACTGGGAAGAAAATATGGTCGGATATATTGCGCACGGATTCAAGTTGCAAGCTGCTCAGTTTTCTTGCGCCCACCATGCTCTTATGCCCACCGTGTTTGTTTACGAACAATCCTCTGTCGTTTTAGAAATACCGGCAATCTATCTCAGCACTCGCGTGCTCCTAAAAGCTTTTTTTCTTTATATGCCTCGTATAAAGGATACTAACTCAAGTTTCAAATTATTATGTTGGTACAATGACGTTATGTTCTTTTAAAAACGTCTGTCAATCAATTCAGCGATGTCCCGAACTTATTGTAGATTAAAAAAAAAACGCATGCTGCATTATTGTTTGCATAGTGCTACCTGTCCTGTTTCCACGAGGTAAATTACTTAGTAAGGAAGACTAAACCTTCCCCAAGTTTATTTCGCGGGCATACGTTGTCTTCGTCTTCTCCATATAAACTTCACGAAGTAAGAACTCAAACAAAAATGTATTGAGGCCTTAAAATGGTATCGATGAAGCGATTGGCGCCACAAAATCAAAGAAGATTTTTAAAAACGCACTTAAGCTTCGTGAACATATAATTGGTGCGAATAGTTAATGACCAGATTAAGAAAACTACGTTGGGATTACATCGGGGCATGACGACAACCCTAAGTTTGATGCGATAGTGGCGGAAGGAAAAGCTCGGAAAAGAGGGTTGCCATGCAGGTGGCAGTTCAACTGCGCTCCTCAAAGGTATGGAGTCAGTGATGCGTCACAAGGATCATAGCTTGCACGGAAGCGTACGGCGGTGAACTGTGGTTGCGTGTTGTCGCGGAATGCTCAGGTATGCTCGGCGAAATCAACTGCGACACTTTAAGAAGAATTTTGTTGAGTACAGCAGTCTTCGGGCGCAGTCTGCCAAGAAGTGGTCGTTTCTTCGAGGAAATTTGAAGAGCTAGTTCTTTAGTTGTGATGGAGGGATTGCGAGGAAATTGGCCGCGAACGCTTTTTCCACTCGTTGCATTCTTGTTTTTGTTTGTTTGAGAGGGGGGGAGGGCTGCAGAGCCATTGAGCCTCCAGAGCGAGAAATCCTCTACGTCAACACCGAGACGTTGACTAAGCAATACCTGCAGTGCAAAATACAAACAAATGAAAGAGAAAATAACTATTGCCGTTTATTCTTTCTCTAAAGGGTGTGTCGTACTCAAGCGTAGCAGATTGTCAGTATTTGTGCTTGCTATTTGTTACTGTTTTGTGGCGAACACCTGCACGCCTAGCGCTACTAACTTCGCAGATTGTGTCTTATGCATGATATGCGTAGTGAGGTGGAAGTACGGTGGTGACACAAAGAAACTAAGATGAGAGAAAAGTGGGGACTAACTAGCCAGAGATAAAAGGAGGATATCCGGTTGACTACCTTGGTCTTTAGAAGAGAAGATACAAATAAGAATATGAAGAAAAAGGAGAACAGAAACCTATCCACAAAAAAGGGACAAAAACATACACTATCGCTCAAAGCGCTAAATCATCGGTAGCAATAGCAAAAGATAGCATGGCACTTGGACCCTTCCCACGGTGTTCGAGCTAAAACCTCTAAAAGAAGTATTCACCCTTTATGGAGTTATCTGCTTTGCCCTGCATTTCTTTGTTCTCTGCTTTTCAATGAAAGATTTTCTATCTCTATCTCTCTCTATCACTCTCTGTATATCGCTTTGTTCTACAGTTCTAGACCGACCGCATCTGTTTACGAAAACGGCTTACGGGAAGAGCTAGTACGTTCTTTCTTACCACTAGAACCCAATCGAAATACACCCGCTGACGCAGTAAAACTATATGACTCTACCACGCGATTCTGCGGACGTGTTTGACTCACTCCCCTGCCCACTTTCCTCCCTTTTTCTTTTTCTTTTTTTACAGCGAAAGCTGTCATGAGATCATTTCAACGGCCGTTTCTGGCGCCGTAGTTGTCCGCCGCCGCCGCCGCCGCCGCCGCCGGTTTCTGTAACCACTATAGCTCGAAATAAGAAAAAAAACGAAATAAGTTCCAGGATGGAACGGGGTTCGAACCTGCGTCCTCTGCGTGGGAACCCAGTGTTGTACCTCAGAGCCATGCCTGTGTTTTTTTTTTTTTTCATGGTATTTATTCAACATATGGTACTGCCATGCAAGAAGACGCTATACAAGCTTCATGTCCTGAAGGAACCACATTAATTTAGTGTGGTAGAAGAGTGAAATAACAACCACGTACCACACAACGCGAATTCTGCAACCAGGCGTCACACAATGCGAATTGCGCAACGAGTGGGCTGTTGGATGCTTCCAACCCATTACAAGGGGCTCTGCAAAAATTCTTCATCGTCATCAGGCACAACAACAATAAAGTGCGCAAAATGCCTTACATGTTTTTAGCGGGTACCACGGCTCTCCGTTGAATAACGAAAAATGGCATTGTGGCTGTTTCCCTACTCCACAGAAATTATGATGCGTTATAGCGTAGTGGGTTCCTCACAAGTGCACGTGCATTGGTTGCCAAGGAAGCCCATAAGCCCATCATCATTTCTTCAGGGTCTCAATAAAGTCCTTCCCTCCTCTCTATGTCTCTCTTTCTCACGTCAACGTATGTGATATTGCATGCTGGGAGAGTGAAATAGCGACCGGGTGTCACATAATGCGAATTAAGTAACTGGTGAGCCGTTTAAAGCTTCCAACCCATTACAAGGGATGAGCCACAATTCTTCATCATCAGTCATCACGTGAACGAAGTGCACATAATGCCTTGCATATGTGTACCTGGAACCTCGCTTCTGCGCACAATGGCGAATAATGGCGTTGTAGGTGCTTCCCAACTTCACAAATATTGTGATTTATGGCGTAGTGGGTACCTCGCTAGTGTACTTTTATTAGTAGCCCCAAGAGAGTTTACAACGGGCTCTAGAAATGCCGCTCTTCCAGCTTTCGCTGTGACTGCGCTGCGCTTTCCGCGCAGGCCTGGCGTTTTTCGTTCCGATCGCTTGCACGAATAGGCATATAAAAGCTCCCGAAGGATAAATGACGGGTCCTTATGTGTATGTATATATTTCTCAGACCGGAAGACCGGCCGCGGTCATAAACAATCTTCAAGTCAGTTCTCATTACCAAACGGAGGATCAGTGATTGGAGCTAAGCCCACGTAAAGAGACGCACCTACTATAATGCAATAAAGAATGCTTACTTGATATCCCGGTAACCGGCTCGCATGCATCTGTTAACGCATCTTAGATTCAATAGATATCTAAAGCGTAGCAGGTGATCTCAGAGCTCCCCGCACACATCCTGCCCACACTCATAGACGCCCTAAATGCCGCACATACGATGACGCCCTGCGCGAAGTGCCATAGCAGTCAATCATCAACCAAGTGAGTCGCGTCCAAGATAGTCGTTAACGATTTGCGTTCCTATAGAAAGCTTTAACGCTTGCTTAGTAAGTAGCTCGAGCATATTATGCGCAGGAGAGACCCTCGGCAACAAAATCTATGCTCTGTGAAGAGGTTTATTGGTCGTTGAAAGACGTAATGGTCGTCAGCGGCAAGCAAGCGAGAAGAAGCGTCCAGAGGCACAGCGGCGATCCGAAACACGAGCCGAGCGAGCCGAGCGTTGGCGATGCTGCTGGATGGAGGCGCATCTTCTTCTTCACATTCGCCTGCAAGCAGCGTGACAGGTGCAGAGAGCGGATTCAAGACGAATATATTGCTGCTGCCGGCGGCGATGTCAATCGTTGCGAAAGGTAGCGGCAGAGCTCTACGACTCGTGAAGACATCGGACGGCGTGAAAAAGACTGTAGCGTCGGTGTGGGCGTTGCAGGAAACAGGGACCAGTGCGAAAGTGCCAGGCGGAATGTCGGTATCCTCACGAACGAGCAGCTTGGGCGGCTGATGAAGAGCGTCAAGTAATGGGGCGTCACACAATGGGGAAAACTCAACTTCGGCGCGTGCGCAGTCGATGACGGCATTATGGCGGGATAGGAAGTCCCACCCGAGGATGACGTCATGCGAACAGGCCGAAAGGACAATGAACTCAACGATGTACAGATTGCCTTCAATGACCACTCTTGCAGTGCAGGCTGCGAGAGGCGTCACTTGCTGCGCGCTTGCGGTGTGGAGCGACAGTCCCGAAAGCGGCGTCGTTACCTTTCGTAATACACGGCAGAGATTAGCGGCTATGACAGAAACGGCGGCGCCGGTGTCCACAAGGGCAAAAGTACGAACACCTTCAACAGTTATGGCGACCACGTTAGTTGGGGAGGAGTGAGGGCTTGGACAGTTCGGAGATGGCGCAGTTCTTGCCTCTTGAACTGCGGCGTTTAGTTTTCCTGGTCGGAGGGTCCGGGCCGGCGACGCATGGGGGACGGCGATCGCCGCCGAGGAGATGGTGAGCGCTGCGGCTGGAAGTCAGGGCGGTGAGTAGGGGCATCGCGCGGTGATGGGCCAGGAACGTATTGGAGGAAGGGCTGGCTTCCGGCTTGCGACGACCGGGCACGGTCGCCGAAAGTTTGGGGGCGACGGCGGCAATAGCGGGCGACGTGTCCAGGAGTGTAGCAGGCGTAGCAAATCGGTCGATTATCAGGCGTCCTCCATGGATTGGCGATTGTCGGTGCTGCCCAAGTGGAAGGATAGGCAGGCGGTTGCGTGGGCTGCGAGTGCGTAGTGTAAGGTGGTTGCGGAAGCCTACGCAGAACGTCAGCATACGTGAGGGGCGCGGCTACAGGCTGCACGGCTTGCGCATAGGCGGCAGGAGCGGCCACAGGCTCCGATGCACGCGCGTAGTGAACAGGGCTGGATGGAGGCGGCTCGCGGCGCGCAAGGGGAACAGCGTGGGCAACCTCTTCCGAAATAACAGTGCGGAGCGGGGTGGGCAGACGGGTGGTAGGCTCGTGAGTAAAAGGCATTAAGGAAAGTTGGCGGGCAACTTCCTCGCGGACGAAGTCTCGAACCTGCTGAAGCAACGTCGAATGGTCAGGCATGGTGTCAAGACTGCACAGCGACTCGCCACCCCGTGGAGGCTGCCGAGTCAGAGCGCGCTGCTTCTTCAACTCGTCGTAGCTCTGACACAAGCTGACGACTTCTGAAACTGTGCCCGGATTCCTAGCCAAGAGCATTTGGAATGCGCCATCGTCAATGCCCTTCAGGATTTGTTTGATCCTGTCAGCTTCGGGCATGGTGTCGTTGACACGTCGACAAAGGTCGACGACGTCCTCAATATAGCTTGTGAAGCTTTCTCCAGTCTGCTGTGAGCGGACGCGCAAGCGTTGCTCTGCGCGCTGCTTGCGGACAGCTGGTCGACCGAATACTTCAGAGCAGGACGTCTTGAAGACGGTCCATGTGGGGATGTTCTGTTTGTGGTTGTTGTACCACAATTCGGCGACGCCAGTCAGATAAAATATGACGTAGCCTAGCTTGTCGGGGTCATCCCACTTATTATGCGCGCTCACCAGTTCGTAGTGGTCAAGCCAGTCTTCCACGTCGGTCTCATCTGCACCGCTGAAGACCTTTGGGTCCCGGAGCCGAGGAAGCCCGGTGCAGGTGACGGACAGGGACGAAGGCGCCGGTGGGTTTGCGTGGTCTGTCATGATCGGCGGTAGCGTCCGGCTACGCAGCTCCAGGGTGTAGCGACGGGGATGAACAGCACCCTCCACCAAATGTGAAGAGGTTTATTGGTCGTTGAAAGACGTAATGGTCGTCAGCGGCAAGCAAGCGAGAAGAAGCGTCCAGAGGCACAGCGGCGATCCGAAACACGAGCCGAGCGAGCCGAGCGTTGGCGATGCTGCTGGATGGAGGCGCATCTTCTTCTTCACAGCTCCATAATTCAGTGTCTCTCCCAAACCACCCAAAGAACCATATCTGATAACTATACCGGCAACTGCGGGTAGGTAAGGGGTGGAACGGTAATACAGGACGCTGGTTGAGATGCCATAAGTCATGACAGACCCAGCATGAGTGATATCAAAGAGGCTCATCTGTGTTACAGATGCTGGACGTTTAAACGGTGCCAACTAAACACAGAAAGACCATAACCACAGTTGATCATCATGCTCTGAGCTGTGTTTCGAACAAGCCATGGAACGCGAATCAATGATCACAGCACAATAATTTATTCAGTGACATCTAGCCAGCGCTCACTTGCAAAGTATAAAGCAGATGGCCATCAGAATGTCCATCACGAAAGCACCGAAAGTCCCTCAGCGCTTCTTTCACAAGGGAATTTGCGATGAGTGTTGCCTGGAATGCACTGTGAGTGTGCATTTTACGTACTTGTGTGCCAGACATTCACAGGATCTGCTGCATCGAGGATATTTGAGCTTGGACTCAATTAGCGCAAGCTTTCATATTTTTGTCTTAGTAACAGTTAAGTTCTCTCGCTAGAAAAATGGAGACAGCAACTCCTCATTTTACTGAGGCAAAAGCCTTATATGACTCGTGAGTCAAAAGAACAGATGTCCGAGAGCCTCAACGCGAAGGCCTGCTTCGCTCTGCACACAACCTCGAATACGACTGAGAAGCATGATGAAAGACTCACGATCAATATAGTGCATACTGCAGGGACCGAACCGTCGGATAATGCGTGCGACGCTCCACCAATTGAGATACGCGTACTGTCGCGGTCGCTCTCCCGTCCTCTTTTACTGGGCATTTCTCTGGGTGTATAATCCTGGTAGTGCTGGCCAGCGCTGCTTGTAGGATTGTGTCTCAGAAACAACAGGTCGTTTGATATATTCCCCTTCTTTCTTTAATCGTCTTTTTTTTAAGTTTCTTTGCCTTGGACGGGTGTACAATTCGCGAAAATACCTGGAACAGAGGAATTGCTGCCAAACACATAAATTCTCGAGCGCGTGTCCTTTGATCTTTAGATAAGAAAACCGCTGCTTCGCTTGTTCTCCTGGCAAGAAAAACGGGAACTTCTCGCTATTCTTTTTTTTCTACCCCGCTGGTGTCTCTTTCACGTGCATAAAGCTTTTGTGGCTAGCACAAGAAGCTGGAAGATAGACACCGGAAGTACCGCTCTATGGTGCTGTAGCAATGAATGTCAACGAAAGGAAGTTGCTGTTTTGCTTTCGTTTGCTCTAGAGCGGGCCGACCAGAAGGAGACAGGAAGGATGGCGATGTACCCGCAGCATCGTGGTAAAAAAAATTGTGGAGGTGACCCTTAATCCTTGACTTAAGTGTCTGGCACTCGAACCTTGGCGTTCGTATGCGCTGGTGCATTCCTTGGATTAACATTGTATGTTGCCTATAAACACACGTGTGATACATAAAAGTCGTTTGCGAAAACCCCCGTAAAGGAAGTCGCACTCGTCCTAATCAGACACCTACGTCACACAGAACTCAATGAATTTTGGTAGGGAGATTCAGAAACAGTGAAAAGGACGCGTACATTATACAATTGCCGGCTTAGATTGCCGAGCTGAGCGCGCTTGCAGAAAACACCTAAAGTGATTACCAATCCATCGACGGCTCACAAATACTAAAGGAAAACTGCCTCGATGCAAGAACTAATTGCTGTGCCTCAATAATAGCTTGGGAGGCAGAAGTTCGGGAGCAGGTAGAGACGTGGATAGATGGATATTCTGGAGCCCACGTTTCGAGAAGTTGCCTTGCCTTCTTCAAGGTAACAACCGCTGCATTGAAGAAGACCAGTACACTTGTCGAAACGTGGCCTGCAGCGACACCGCAAATCTAAGATTATTCATCTCAGTAATGGCTTAGTGTCACACAGGCAGCTTTCGCCACGAGGTTGTCGGTTCGACTCTCCGGACGTAGTCCTCACGTCCTAAAAGACAGAGGAAGAAGGCAGAATGGTAGTGCATTGGAAATATGGCACACATACAAAATAAATAACCGAGATCTCATCGGTCATCCCGGAGCTTGCACAATGGCGTCTTTCGTAGGCCAAGCGTTGTTGCTCCTTCTCAAATACCCATCCATTTCCGAGCTTCCTTTTCAAAGTTTCGGCAAGGGGTCTTTCAACTCCCATTCTTCTCCTTTGGAAGCGAACAGATGTGGAAACAAAAGCTGTAGTTGTATAGGGAGAAACTTGCTTGCAGTATCCAACCGGTGATGCGGATACACTCTTATCACTGCCCGAGTACACACGCACGAGGCTTCTTCTTTCCGTCGTAAACAAGAAACCTTCTTGGAAGCTGCAATCAATGCCATGCGCTCGCGAGCTTTCCGCGCACTCTTCGGGAGCATCTTTGTATCTGTGTTCCGAACAATGTAGAATCCTATCTTGAGATCCGGAGTAACGCTGGGTGTTTGTGTCGTGAAGTTTCATCGCCGAAAGACGGAGTTCCATCCCTTGTTTTTGTGCGGCATCTACAGAACAGGACAAATGCTGGATAGATGGTTGTCAAGGCAACTAAACAAGCGCTTTATTCTCGGCTGTAACTTGCTTGCTGCTATAGAGAAAGCATTCCATCGAAGCGCCACATCGAGGTAAAGAAAGACAGCAGTAAAAGAGATGACAGCTACGCTATTAGTACCGATGGAGAGATCGTATGGGATGCCGATCGAAAAAAAGAACAATGGTGAAATTATTTGATTGCACTTGTGAAAACTTTGCAGTCTAAGCAGTGCTGAATGTGTTCACTCTCGAGAACATTCGTCATCAGTCCGGTCTGTATCTTCAACGCCGATCTGCGATGGCTTCGGCCTTTCATTGAAGTGTAGCGTTCTTTTCGCTAATTTTTTTTCAAGCAATAGAATTACCGGCCATTCCAGGGTGGTAAATATATCTCATTGAGGACCCATAATATAATACCTCTTGGTATATGACCCAAAACTAAGATATGATTATGTGGAATGCCGTAGTGGAGGACTCCGAAAATTTCGACCACCTGGGGTTCCTTAACGCGCACGTAAATCTAAGTAAGTGGTCGTCTAGCATCTCGCCTCCGTCGAAATGCAGCCGCCGCTGCCGGGATTTGATCCCGCGACCTTCGAGTCTGCAGTGGAGAACCATAACCACTAGACCGCCGCGGCGGATCTGTTTGGAACACAATATATTACAGAGAGAGAGAGAGAGAGAGAAAGCATTAGAGCGCGCAATCCCCAAAACGCGTGTGCAGTGTGGTGTGTCTTGAGATGGCGGCACTACATGACAGTATTGAACACGTAAGCGCTGCACTCTCACGTACTGAATGTTGCACCGTAAGTTGGGCTTAGTTACTGAGGCGAAGGCCTTAGATGCCTCATCAAATGCGAAAATAGACCGGCGGCGGCGGCATCCAGCGGTGTCGGGGACGGGTGATGCAAAAATCATCTCGTGATGACGTCACCATAAGACGTGACTATGACGTCACCGATTGCCACAATATGTGACGCCATGCTGACGTCATGATGAAGTCACTGTGATGCCACTGGACGTAACGTAAGGTGATGACGTCATCACAGGACATCGTAATAGGTCATAGGTGGTCCGATCCCAAAGGCAGTGCAAAACCAGCTGAGGGACCACCGATCCTGGAGGCAGTGCAAAACCACTTTAGATGCGGAACGCTTTCGAATTGGGTGGCGGGGCGGGATCAATACATCGAATCAGAAGAAAAAGAAGAAGGCTTTCGCCTTCGAGTCGTCTCAGGTGAATGCATAAGGGACACTGTGACTATTTGTTTCTTGGCTGTCACTGGGGGCAGTAGTGGCTGGGAGGCTAGCATGGAGGCAGTAAGCACTCACAAGTCGTGAATGATAACAGCGTCTGTGAAGCCGGCAACCATAGTTCTCGACTGGAAACAAGAACTGAAGTGCAGTTCATGCTAATGGTCTCGGCTACAAGAAGCAAGCGCATAGATTGGGTGTTCAGGAGACCCACGAGCATCGTGCATATATTAGCCTACATATCTCATTCCAGAACAAGAATAGCCCTGGAGCGCAGTGAAAAAGACTGGAACCCCTTTACAACCAGGAGAGATAAAGCGAAATGCCGCTTCAAGAAATAAGGCCGGTCGAGAAGCTGTGAACTTTCAACCATCAACTTTCTCAGCTTAAGTGGATGCTTGGGAATTAAGGTTAGTAAGACATGTTTGAAATAAAAACAGCGCAAAAGACACAGGACTAGGAAACGAAGGACATAGACGACAGCGCTGTTGTCTGCGTCTTTATTTTACTGGGCTTCTCTCTATTTCGCTCTTTTTCTTTCGAACTTTCTAATCGGCTCGACTTTCTCGTTACACGACACAATGAGCAAAACGACGAACATTCGAGTTCCTCTGAACTTGGTGATTGCGTGAGCTGCGAATTTCGATACATTCCGAGCGAAGAAAAGAAATATTATATCTTCATATACAACAACTTCAATGCCCGCATCGTACTGGTCGCTTCTAAGCGGCGACAAGCGATGTACGAGAATTTACGGTGGCTAAAAATGCAAATTAGGAGGCTTACCTCCGAGCCATCCGCAGCTAATAGCCTGCTGAAGTAGTCTCTCGTGCAAATAGGGGATCCCGTACAAGGCCTTAGTGTGCGCACTCGCAGTGCAGATTTGACACGAAAGACGTCTTTCATAAAGAATGTCATCAACACTCTCCATCCGCACAACTAGTAGACAACTTGTCGTAATAGGCTTGCCGTACCAACTAAAATATTATACTACAGTCATGTCGTAACGGGACAAGGCCTAAAAAGAATGCTAACTCTGCCAATTTACAAGGAAAATCGAGGCAGTTGCCTTTCCAGACTCTATATATCTAGGCTGAGTATTCTAAACAGAGATCTTGTATTGATTTTTGGTTACAGCTTTAGAATTTAGTTTTTATATTTCGAAAAAGGAATGTTCAGAGATTCTTTTTGCTACTTAACTGTACCTCGTAGTGCATGTATTCACTAAAAGTATCTCTCCTTTTGACGTAGTTCACAACGACACTTGTTGATTAGTTCGTTAAGCTCACTAACGCTCACGACAGGAGCTATAATTCGTGTTAAAAGCTTCAAGACATGCTGCGTCACCGCGAACATCGGTCAATGTACCATGACACTCCAAGCGTTTAGCATATTGTATAAAAATGTGGCAATTGATTCTTGTCCGTTTGCTCGTTTGCTGACCCCCCCCCCCCCCTCGAAAAAATAAATTCGTCTTCATTGCTTTTATTTAGAAGTCCGGACGCCCAGACAGGCGTTTACTTCTGTCCGGCGAGTCCGTGTGAAAGCAGTTCTGGTAACGAGGCCTCCTCCCTTGATTGATGAGGGCACGCTCAGCCCGCACTCTCACTTCCTGTTCCTGAACACTGATTAAACGTATATATATATATATATATATATATATATATATATATATATATATATATATATATATATATATATATATATATATATATATATATATATATCATATTATTCAGGGGAAATGTTGACTCAGAATTTCAAAAGAATGTTCGTTTTGAATTTGAAAGGCCAGACTCACGAGATGTTTTTTTTTTTTTATGAAGCACTCCAGTGCAAGATACTCATCACTTATAATACGGCCAAGTCGGCGTTATACTATCGGGACTTCTTTTAGTAATTTCCACGAATTCAGTTCCCTTGTAAAGGTAGTTCATAAGTGGTACGAGAGCGCAACGGATTTGGCAATGCGCCAGAGCGACCTTGTTGCTGGAAATCGGAGATGTAAAGTTTAAATTTTAGGCGGGCGAATCAGATTCTGGACAACTCATCAAAGTTCTTCCTCGAGGCATTGAAAGAAACTTTTCTTTGACCCAAAGAAAGTTATATCTTTCGCTTATATTTTATTTTGTGTGGATGCCCACGGATGCGATAGGAACTTTGCTCTCCCCGCTGAAATAATGACAGCGAAGAAATGCGATAACAGTCTGTTATGTTTCAGCAAGTCGACTTCAGAGAATGAGAGAGTTATCAACTCATGTTTTCTGTAGACTGCCTAAAGATATTGTAGATATTTTTGGTAGACCACATGACAGACCATATAACGATGACCAGCACTCTAACAACTAAACGATAATGCATATGGGAAACTGATGTGCAAAATACAGGTCATACAAAAGAATCGATTGTATAGTATAGGCTTCTTGTTCGAACGAAAGTCTATCTAAGTTATTTAAAAAAAAAAACACTAAGTAAAGGTAGAGGAATGTCTTAGGTAGAGGAAATACATTATTTTGTGCGTGTAAGGCACAAAATATAGTATGCGCGTGGGAACATGAAAAAAAAAGTCCGTCTACAGAACGCTTAGACGCACTATATATAATGGTTTTTCTTGGCTTAAAGACGGTAGTTTGAGGGGCACATATAGTACGATGCTTCCAGGACGTACACGTTCGATGCATGAGTTGGACATGCCTCGCCGGTAAGGCGAAAAAGCTCGAACTTTCGCCGGCGTTCGCTGTTGCGGCCGCCGCCGTGCACTCTTTTCCTTCGTTTCTGTTTGCTGTTTTCGTGGTTTGCCAACAGCTGCGATGACGCTATAACAGAATCGAGTGTGTGTAAGTGATTGTTGCAGCTATTTGCGCTAATTCTAGCGTATGACATGTCTGATCTCGATATAGACGGCGTGCGCGCGCGCTGGGTGTCGTTTGGGCGCTTGTACTCGAATGTGTTTGCTGAGTATTTAAGGATGGGTTACGTTTGTAAAACATGCGGTCGGTAACCGCTCACGGCGTGCCCCTGAATGCCGGAGGATGCGCTAGGGTGTCGAAATATGCTGGCGCTAAGCCTTGCTCATTCTGAAACCAAATTTTGAAGCGATTTCTTAGAAAAGAAGTGCTTTCATTCGTGCATAGCCAGTGCCTATTGCGAAACGATGTTCCCGCTGCCTTTTACGCGAAAATTTGTTTTCGTTGGGAAATTATTTCTAACGAAACACTCGTGTCAGATGTGTGTACAGTAACGGTGTGTTGAACAAAGAGTTGTCTGAAATACAAATACGCAGTGTGTATGTTTCGGCTATTCCCAGAATCCAGGATCACTTCTCCCGCCTCTTCACTTCAGTTGACAGCCACACCCGAGGAAACGAAGGTGCCGCTTGATCGCTTGAGTACGTCATGCGGATTCCCATGCAGCCAGAGAACTTGCAGCGCTTTTCCACATCAGGCTGAACATTTGAAGTAAAGAGATCGTAACAATGCAAAAAAGAATCACAGGGCCCCCTACGCATTCACGTAAGACTGCTCGAAGGCGAAAGCCATCTTGTTTTTCTTCTCAGTCCATGCATTGATCCCTGCCCCGTTACCCACCGAAAGCTTTTCCGCAGCTAACATGGTTTTCAACTGCCTCCAGGATCGGAGGCACTTATAACCTGGTTCAGTACTGCCTGCGTGATCAGCCTACCTTTGACCAAGCGACGATGTGATGTCATGACGTCATCATGTGACGTCATATCACGTGACGCCGCGGGACGCAGCCGACGCAGGACGCCAGGTCAGTTTTCGCGTTTGATGATGCATATAAGGTTTTCGCCTTAATATAGGACTAAGCAGGACGCCAGCCTAATGTGAAAGCAGTCATAACGACCCTTATAGACGAGTTGCAAGAAAGAATCCGTTGTAGCGCCATCTGTGCGCATGTACAGGAAGCAGCCAACGGCCGCCATTGTGCATGAGCAGTCCCGTACGTCTTGAAGGACATGCATACCACCTGCATCACATAAAATGTTCATATCGAAATGAAACGTCTATCTCACGTCCATACTTATTTTCACTGGCAGCGAGCGCCGGTCTAGCGTGTTCTTTTTTATTTGTTTTCCATGCACAATGGCGGCTCAGTCCAGTGTTGCTTTAAATTTTCGGACTTTTTACAGTGTTGCTGGCATTTAGGCAACTCGTCTTTTACACCTTCTGGGCTCGATCAAGCAACGAAGAGGAAGAGAAGCGTGAAGGCACGAGAGGCGGGAACGCTCGAAACTAAGGGCACGGTAGAACGTGTAATAGAACAACAACACCGCGCTCAGTGTTTTAGCGGCATGCCCAAAATTTAGAAATGTAGAAGCAGAACCCTAAGGGTGCACCTGTGACGAAGCGACACATTAGCGCGCGAATATGGAGAGCTCCAATAAGAAAATTTGGGCATACAACCTGAAAACACGCTGCAAATATGTCGAATTCAAATGGACTTACTCTCGCGTTCGTCGCCACTACCAGAAAGGTAGCAGTCTTCACTATGAGAAGGAATAAGTCGGCTATAGCAGCGTGCATGGCCCATTTCCATTTCTGAGAACAAACCCCGTGTACACGTTGTTGCATTTGCGGAAGATAGCAACGATCCGTCGCCCGGGACAAACTATTTCCAGATAACAATGTCTGTTTTGAAATCTACGCAATTGGGAGGATGCGTAGCAGAGTGTAGGAAACTTCCCCGCGCTCTACCAGGTTGAGAAATGTGTTTATACCGTCAGAATTTACCGGTATCACAACACGCACATGTTTTGGGTATACTTGAACGTAATGAGCACAGATGGTCGCATACTGTGGCGCGTTTTTCGAAGCAATGCTGCGGAAATGAACCAACATGTACAGGCAGCCCCAGACGGATTTTCCTTTTGATCGCCATTTATTAGAGTGTTGCGCAAGGGCATCAAGGTGTTGTAAAGTGTTAAATTTGGCAAACAGAACGAGGAAGTTGTTTTGTCATTGCATTAGAAGCCAATTACGTCTGCCCAAGTGGGCACCTATCTAGCGCGCGAAAGCATCCTATGTTTCTCTGGTCACGCGCTGTGATGTTACCTTTCTGTTTGTGGAAGTATTAAAACAAAAGCAAACTGCTAATGGGCTGAGAATACACCTGGCTTCACAGTTAGATCTTTTAATCTTGTGTATTAATATTTTTATAAAAAAAAGAGCGAAGAAGACTGGTAACCAGATTTCAAGATTGTGCACAACAGTGCAAGTGCAGGATACTTAAAGGGGCCATGACACCCAGTTTTCCATCATAATCTGTGATATGTGGATTAATCCTTGTGCATTCACAAATAGGCTGGCAAAATTTTAGCGCATTTGGTCGAGCGCTTAACTTATAATTGAATATTTTGATAGAAACGCGAGCGGCCCGAGAGTCAGGCAACACTGGTGCACTCGTGAGCCGTGACGTAACAAGCAGCTAGGCTGTGCAAGAATCTGCATTGCGGCGAACGATATTGTTCCGTGGTCAGCTGCACGTGATATCGAGATATTTTAGCTTTCATCAGCTTGGCACTGAAATTGAACGATTTGGAGCGGCTGAAACTTTGGTAGAACACGACGGCTCCGTTCCGTGCAGCACGTGACGTCACACGCGCCATAGCAAAATGGCGGTCGCCGGCGGTGGGCGGGATTTACAGCGGGCGACTTCTAGGTTTTGTTCTGCACTGAAATAGTCTTCTACGGCCCACTTTTGAAATCCGTATAGGCATAATAGACCCTCTACTTCTAGTTTTCGCTGAAAACCACAAATCTTTGGGCGACTGCGTCATGGCCCCTTTAATTCTTCAATCTGGCTGAGCGTTTAAGAACGCGCGAAATTTCACTGTCTACTCAAACTGAGGACCCCTTCGACTGTCACGTAAGACGAATCGCTAAAAAATTTGATATATAAACCCAAATAAATATCCAAGCGAAGTTTACACTGCCTCGCAAGTATCGATGGCTTTGTAGGTGTGATCGCAGAAAAAGAAAAAAGCGCACGACTGCACCAGAAGTGTGTGAGATATATATATATATTATATATAAGAAAATGAGAGAAAGGCAGGGATGTCAACCTGAATTCTAGCATCCGGTTTGCTACCCTGCACTAAGGGAAGGGAGAAAGGGAAAGAAAGATGGAAAGGAAAGCGGGAAGAAAAGCGGTCGAGCGATAAAAAAACACAAATAAATAAAAGGAAGGAGTATAGCGGAAGTACTGTCGTCTATTCAATAGGCCACTGACGCGCGAAAAGTTCAGTAAGGCCCTAATTGAGTTTCGGTGTGAAGACAGTTCGGGTCGGCATTGTAGCACTGACTATTCCGACAGGGATCTGTCGTCAAAGCGGTCCAGCACAGCAGCTAGCGGCGGTCTGTGCGAGCTGTAGCGAGGACACAGACAAAGAACGTGGTCTATCGTTTCATCGCTGCCGCAGTGGCTGCAAGCAGCCACTGCGCTAACCCAATAGAATAATCACTATACACCAAAGTCCTGCACGAAAGGCTTCCTCGGGAAATCAACGAAGATAGACCCTTTCTCTGTCTCTACTGAAGACAGTGGTTGCGATGACATCCCATCTAACCAGGATGCCATGGGAACGTCCGCAATATTCCATGAGAGTATACAGCAATATCGACGTCGTATTGCTTCGTCAACACTGCTGACCCCAGCGCGTTCAGAGACTAACTAGATTTCCTTGCCGCTCGATAGTGATGGTTAGGGCGTCGTCCGAGGATCGCGGCACTGCAGTAATCAATAAACCACGAGACATCCATCCGGGTTCACTTCACGGCCGTCCTCGTTATTTGTCATGTACCTGGAGGTAGCAGACGTCTTCATGTAATCATTTCCAGTTCGAATACGTATTTTTGATTGTCTTCTCTTTCTCCTCGGAGAAGCAAAAGTGCACTTTTCAGCGATATGATGACTCACCACTCAGACTGCCCTTTTTTGTGCCGATGTTTTTTTTTTTTTATGGTACGAGCAACGAGTGACACTCTTGTTTATATTTCAAGTACTTCCGTTCGAGAACTTCTTGTTTTCCAAATATTTGGAAGAAAGTCACATGAAAAATAATACTGGTGCGAAATCGATGGCTCTGGTTGAAGTAAACAGTTATGTTGGATTAATATGACATCTGAGCGTATGTTTACTTGAGCTAAGAGCCAAGTAAGTGTAAAGATAGAAAGTGAAAGGTAATTGAATGATTCGGTTGAAATTGAGGACGGTGTTCTTTTTGTCAGCTGCGATCTTTGCAGCACATGGCGGAGCAGATGTAAACCACGCGCGTCTTTCTATGCGGAGTTTGAGATCCGCTTGGGAAACGTGACGAATAGTTAGCCCATCTGGGAACGCGAAAGTCGACGTGCGAGGTACGCAACGGGACATCAAGGACACCTGCAATAATTTTTGTTTGGGAAAACTCGGGTTAATCGGCTTTCTACTTGAACTACGACTATACTCAAAAGATAGTTGTCGGGGCAGCCGTATTTCATTTGATGCTTTGAAAGCTAAATATGAAAGAGAAAAAGAAATAATGAAGCACTACAGTTAGCATTATCTGTGGCCAAGTTGGTCTGCATAAAGAGGCCTTAAGCATGGCGCTGCACGAAAGAGAAGACGCAAGAGGAAACGAAGAATGGACGCAAACGCAAGCTTTCAACAATGGAACTTTTCTTTTAAATTTTTGAGATAGGTTACAGTTTTACAGTTTTACGCACACAGAACCCCACGCACAACGATATCACAGCTTTTTTGCCAAAAGACATTGTTAAAGACGCTAAGACAACTTGGCGGTTATGCTTCGTTTATTTCTCCACATACTAGCTTGTAGGTTACCCTTACTTAACATTCCTTCGCTAACCCTCATTAATGTTGTCGTCACTCACAATTTCCTTTGCATGTACATTCATGTTTTTCAACGTCCTTAGAGTTACTAATTCAAATGCGTCATTTATAATCATCTTTCGTATATGCGACACAAACGAAGAAATAAACTGACCGTCCCTTTGGTTCACACTAAGGATAGCTCAGTCGAAAGCCTAAGCTCTCGCGCTTCGTTAATTGGTATATCACACTTTATTCAACTTAAATTCAGTTTCAATTGCAATACATTCACTAAATTTAGTTTAATGTACGTTGACCCACTCTTAATGCACTTTAACGTACACTGATTTCTTTATGTTAACTTCAAGTTTTAATTTTTTCTTCTAATCCTACGGTGTCATTTCGTGTACATAAGGCGTTACGTGGAGCTTGGTAACATTTGTGGTTCCTAAACCACCCAGAGGTCGAAATTAAGTTGTGGTGTTGCATCTGTGCACGAGTCTTCAACAAACATATAGCCGCGAGAATTTTTCAAAAAAAAACATGGCTGATCCCTCCGTCATAGGAATCGGTATAACACGAAAGTGAAACGTGTCTTCACAGAAGTAGTGCTTATTGTGTAGTGATATATGATAGCTTGTACAATGTCTATTCGTGTTTGGCAGCTATAGCACCGTTTGACGTGGATGCACCCATGTTGACAGCATGTCTCTATCGCGACGACTAACGCCCATGATCATGATTAAACCGTTGTGGTAGCTGACGGTGTGAACATATATTTGGACACAGCGAATCGTGAATCCCCCCTAAGGATGATATCAACAGGCTCATAATCAACACTGGTACCCGGTATGCACTTCTTCAAAGCGTCGTCAATTAAGGAGAGAAACGGCACGGTGTGCGCTTTCTAGTAATGGGTAGCCGACGCCTGTGCTCATGCATACACTAAACACACTGCGCTTCAGCAACACGGGAGGTAGAGGTTCGTAGCCTGAGCCGCAAACGCGTGTGTCCCGCTGGCCTCTGTCTCACAGGCGCTGCTCTCGCTCCACCAAGGCACGACATTCGCCCGTCGAAATCGCGTCCTTTCTGCAACGCATATTGCAGCAGTTTTGTTAGTCGGTGCTCTCGCATTTGAAGCAGTCGGCGGCGGAGAAATCCCGTTGGTGCACGTGGAAGCTGCACTACTCCGATGAGCCGACGCACCCTAACACGAAGCCAAAGGCAAAGAACGTAACTGCGTCAAGGGTGCCTCGGTGACGCCAGCGCGGCCAGTCTACCTCTCTGGTATCGACGGTATCGAGACGCTTTAACCATGACCTCCGATATCGCGTGCAATCTCGGAGTAAGCGCTAGTAAGTGTCGATCGTGAGCACTACTTCTTTTCACATCTCACAGACGGCGGCACCGCCCCGCTCCGCCCGCCGCGAAAGAGAATGTGTGAAAGATATAAGGCGCGTTCGCGCCGTGTCTAGCATCTCACGAGTTAGCTTAGTCAGTAGGGCGACGGGCGCTTGCCGTCGCGGCCGCAACGTCGTGGGTTCGATTCCCAGCGGGGTATCTTTTTCTTGTTTTTTTTTCTTTCTCACCCGTTGGCGTCCATTTTATTAACGTCATATCCGTGACGGATGTAGTTGGTGGACCCCGGCATAAAACACTTTCGTGTTAAAATGGGGCCGTAACAGCGGAGTTACACGCGCTCGATGACCCAAAAGAAGCCCTCGCTCGTTTTGCTCTTTCCTTTGCTATGCTCAGTTCATCGGCTCGTCTCTCCTCCTGGCCATGTTTTCCTCCTCACCGTTTGAGGAGGAAGCGCAGCGAGCGTGCGTACCTGCGAGCAGACAAAGAGGTTCTTTTTGCGGATGACACGACCAGACGCGAATGTTGACGTAATGGCCAACGCTGGGGACCACCGAAAGGCTCGGAGAATAGAAGGAATTGTTTCTTGGAATTTGTGGCACGCCAGCGGCTGGTAGCGCTGTCGCGTTTGGCATTTTTGATCTTGACGGCATTCTGAACTCAATGCTCGCGTTTATTTGAAGTGTAAAAAATTATCGGACGTGGCTTAGGAGCCCTTAACAACATTCGCTCATAAAGACGGCTTCAATGTTTACAAATACATACCCTAGACGGCTTCTGGTTTTGTCCACCGACGTAGAACACTAGCATTAACGGGGAAGAAAAGCTGTGGCGAATTTCAACACTCTTCCTCCTGTGTTTCGCCAAATATTTCGAATAAGTATTCTTCTATGCTCTACACAACAGTATAAGAAGTACTCTTGAATTTGAATTTTAAGCGCCTTCCTTTTATCTGAAAGCATAAAAAGAGGCTTTCCTTACTCTTACACAACATAAACACACGCTTTCCACTTCGATGTTAGAGACTGATGGATGAAGTGACTGGAAGTTTCTTGGCTACAACGCTTGAAGCTATTCTCACATTATTGAAACCGTCTATAGCTAGCGGTCTTCTTAATAGGCGCGTTTACAAAAACTTACACCATCTCGCGCTAAAGGGGACCATGAGGCAATGCGAAGCCGGAGCACTTGCACGGTCGCGTTCCGTTGGCGTTCGTTGCGCATGCTACCGACCTCGGTCAGATTGTTATTGAACCAAAGTCGGTCGCACACGTTGCAGCTGTGCCCGAAGCTTCGGTCTAGGAATTCGCGCTGGAACCGGGCGTCGGCACCGTCGAAGCCCGGGCGTTGAAGTTGTCTAGCGGGGCGTACTCGACGCTGACGCTTGGCTTCGAAGTCGGCGTTGCGTACAGCGACGTTTTCTTGCCGACGCTGACGCTTGGCTTCGACATCTGCGTTGCGTACGGCGGGGTTTGCCTGCCGACGCTGCCGTTGCGTCTCGGCATGTCGAGCCCGCGTTTCATCCGTAGCAGTTTCCCGCGGACGTTGCCGTTTGCGCTGGGCTTCCCTAGCCCGGAGCTCGGGGTCCGCTTGCCGACGCTTACGTTGCGCTTCGGCGCGTCGAGCCTGCCCCTGCTCCGCGATCTCGGCAGGCGTTAAGTGGAGAGGGTTTGCGCATGCGCAGTAAGGGTAGTCACGCCGCACACCACCACCGGATTGAACCGCCATAAGCTACCTCGCATCTAAAATGTTTGCAGATCTGAAGTACTGTGCACTCTACTATGGGAGAGCTCTAAGCCGTCACCACGCATTTTACAGAACTGATCATCATACGCTGTGCCCCGGGCCCTGCACCGTTCATATGGAGCCAAAGCCCACACGCAGTGGCTCCGACTTCCAGTTCACCAGAGCCACCCTTGCGGCTACATCAATTCTGTGCCTGCTTTCGAGGTATACAATGTAGCAACGCTCCAAAGAATTAACTGCAATGAACGCTCACTAAAATTTCAGTCGTGACGCATGCCTTTTATATAAAAAAACTAAATGAAAAACTAGGGTAAAATTCCCGTTTGAAATTTATCGCCCGATGCACCGGGGCAGTGTTGAATGCTGGAGGGGGTAGGGGGTTAGGAGTTTGAACGAAATTGACATTTGAATCAGAATCAAAATCAGGAACAATTTTATTGTAATTAGTACAAATATTAGACAGTGATAACATAAAGAAGGAGGTCTGGAATTCAGACACCAAATGAACCTCCTTTTCAAAATAAATAGGATTTTTGAAATAATAAACAAATACGTCAGAATTAAGGCCTTTCCCATATCTCATACATGGATCATATCTGAAGGGAATTTCACGTTAGGCTTCGAGACACATACCGTATTTACTCGAATCTAGGCCGGCCCTGATTTTAAGCTGACCCCCGAAATTCGCAAGGCCAGAAAAGAAAACAAAAACCAATTTATTGTACTGGAATCTAAGCCGACCCCCCCCCCCCTCCACTGTCGCATATCGTTTTTTCGAAAACAACATCGGCTTAGATTCGAGTAAATACGGTATTGACACTGATCTCTAGAATGACTGAAATCTGGACGGAGATTCTGAAATATGCCGTCTTTGTTCCAAGGACATGCTTTAACACAAGGTCACCACATGGGATGGGTCACAAAAAAAATGCTATAATCCTGTCGCGTCGGTGTAGCTCATGATTATACTTAAAAAATGGGATGAAGAAAATCATGTGCGGGTCGGGTCGCTAGCGAAAGGTCCGCGGGCCGCGTGTTTGAGACCCTTCGTGTAAGACGACAGGAAGGCGAAATGCATCTTCGATTCTTTTTCTTCTCGGGGGATGTAGTGCACACCTCCTCTCCCCCTCGCCTCGGAAAGCTTTCTGATCATTACGCGGTTTTTCACTGCCTCCGTTATCGGCCCACCTTTGACCAAGCGACTATGTCCTGAAATGACGTCATGTTGTGACGTCCCTTATGGCGTCATGTTACATTATGCAAAACTCGTCGCTACCGCGAAGATCCTTTGATTCGTGAGCAACTCCTAAAACACTGCAACGTAACGAGAAATGGGAGAAACGGTAATCATCGTCACTTCTTGAGAAACTGGGTTGAAGTTAGAGTCACATGCAGCTTTGTGACACGAGAAAAGTTGTAATACAGAAGAACCTGGAGATCTCTTAATTGCTAGAAGAAAAAGAAGCACGCTCTGGAATGTTTCGCTCTCGAAAACTGCAGAAACACTAAAAAAATTGGCCGCGTATCTGCGTGCTCCGCTGCAAATACCATATAAAGACGATAGAGGACGCGCTGCGTGAGATATGGACTCCATCTGGCAATACGTCGGGAAACACGAGCTTGTGTATAGGGTTTCCTTCCTCCGTGGGCGTTCGTCGGCGCGCATCGCATGGCATTTTCAGCGCAGCTTAAGAAACTAGGGTCTTTATAATTACGTATCTATGCATTTTCTATTAAACGAACACACCACCTAATAATTACCTAGTGATGTTGCGTCTCAGAGATGCGTAATATTTACCTTTTCATCGACAACGTTGCCATGTAAGAACAGCCGTACCAGTTCAAGATGGTTGGGCGGCAAGCAAGTGGTTCAACTTTGGCCGGGTCGCTGGATCGGGTGGCAGACAGACAAACAGAAAGACAGACAGACCAAACTTTCTGCGTTTAAGTTCCCCAAGAAAGACTATCGTCTTTAAAAAAAGTCAACATGTGAAGGTAAAGGCAACGCATCGAAGCATTTTGCTAGCAGACGGTCCGTATAAAGATATATGAATATATGAATATATGTGTCCTCCTCTGGGAAAGCGAAACAATGTTTAACAAAGTGCGGTCTACACTTCGATCATGGGACGACTGCTGACTATGGTGGCTTGAAAGGAACGTTACGGTTGAAGTTGAGGAACACCAGTTCGAGATGAGGGAAACCAGTTCAAAGCCATAACTTGTCTTCGACAACTCGTGCTAAAGAGGTAGTGACATGGAAACATTTGCCTGCCGTCTCTTTGCTGCATAATGTTGCTGGGACCGATTAATCATAACATGGCACATCGCCTGCTGCAGCGGGCGATAGATAATTATTTGCAGTCTATTCATTATCGGCCAGTCTCCGTTTTGGTTTTGAGAGCTCCGAGAACGACAAGCCGCCGGGTGCAACTAAACCCTTACTTAGCGCATTAAACGGTTCACGGAACTGTGACGCACTTCCGCTCTGCCTGAATCGTCTGGTCGCATTCTTTCGTTGCCGTCATTGTCGTCGTCGTCTTTATTATCGTCGTATGGTGGCAAGCACTTTTTTGAGGCTTCCATGCGTTGGCCGCGGGCACGGACTCGCGAACAGCCGCCGAATGGTAGTATGCTGCAACAACCACGGCCAAAGGGCAATGGTGACTATGACGTCATCATTCTAGGTGCACCATCTCGTGGGTTCAGCCGCCGTGGTGACGTCTGAGAAGTAGGGGGTCATCTTCAACTCACCTTAGATAATGTCAATGTCGCGAGGTGCGACGTGTAGCGGTGGATCGCCCACGCGAACTTCGAAATTCCGGTTTCAGAAGTGACTGCCCGAGCCACTTGTCGGGCAAGCGTCGCTGTTCTGTAAGCGGCCTAATGATGGTTCGCTCAGCCAGACATCGCGCAAAGTGTGAAGTTTATTGCGTTCGTGTATGCTTGCAACTGTCCGTGTATGCTCTGTTTCTTAGTTTTTTCGTCTTGGGAACTTATTGATCAAGATGAGTTTGCGAATTGCTTCATCCATAACAAAAAAAGAACATTTCTTTTAGCAATGGAGGGAGACAGGAACGGTGGAAGGCGGGGAGGTTGAACATAGAGAAGAACCACCGCCACGGTGGTCTAGTGGTTAAGGTGCTCGACTGCTGAGCCGCTGGTGACGGGATCGAATCCCGGCCACGGCTGCCGCATTTTCAATGGACGCGATAATGCTAGAGGCCCGTGTACTTAGATTTAGGTGCACGTTAAAGAACCCCAGATGGTCAAACTTTACGGAGTCCTCCACTACGGCGTCTCTCATCATAACATCGTGGTTTAGCGACGGTAAACGCAACAATTATTGTTTTTAGAGAAGAATCCCATATGCTAGCCTACAACCGTGTAAAGGGTGGGCCGGTTAGATAGATAGATAGATAGATAGATAGATAGATAGATAGATAGATAGATAGATAGATAGATAGATAGATAGATAGATAGATAGATAGATAGATAGATAGATAGATAGATAGATAGATAGATAGATAGATAGATAGATAGATAGATAGATAGATAGATAGATAGATAGATAGATAGATAATGCGTAGCACTACGGTCGGCCATAGAGAGAGTGAGAGAGAGATCGAGAATAGTGGAGTGGTGAACTTCAGTACTGAGGACGTGGACATTTACTTCACCGATTCTGTCTGTACCCGCTGGATACATGAGTGTTTATACCTACGCAATTTCGGCCTACGTGTGGCCTACGCAATTTTTTGTGTTAACACTGAATCTAATAAGAGGGAAAAAAGCTGTGTTCGAAATAAAAGCCCTTGCAGATTTCTAAACTGGAAGAGTCCCCGATATTTGACCAAGTTTCGCACTAGCCTTGCTGCCTCACTTTGTGTCGACGATGCAGTTTTTCAAAAGCTTTGTTCCAATGACACGCGTAGCATAACTGAATTAAGAACAGATAAAGGCCACCCGACAAACTTCGAAGGAGATTCATGCGACGTATGATAGAAGAATATAAGGAGTGCAAACACGGACCCCGCATAGAATGGTAAGGCCCCGAAAACGCAGATTAAACTAGAAGATCGCAGAAGGACGTGTTGCTGGGCATGTTTGGGTTTGATAAGTGATATGTCGTAGCGCTGAAGCACATTCACAGAAGAAGAAACGCAAGAAATGCCTGCCTTGTCTTCTTGTGTTCTTTTTTGTGTGCATTTGCTTCAGCTCTACACTATCCGCCTCGTGCGCTGCTGCTTTCAGTGGTACTGGTGGCGCCACCAACGGCGGACGGTGGTGATAGGTGGATATGCGCGGCTCATAGAAGCCGTGGGCAAAGCGCATGTTACTCTCCGTTTTTCTATTCATGTTTCATTCTGGTTTGATATTTGTACTGCCGACGCTGCTCCACTAGACAACCATGCCGTCTGTTACATCCATTGTTCTATATTATTTGTTTTAAAATGACAGGCCCGTTTTTTATGCGTGCGCGCGATGCACTGCGTACGTTTCTTACGTGCATGTGTCCAAGTTGTTTGCGTGATCTGTTAACACAGATGAAATAAAAATTGTTGCAGTACAAAACAGCATTCTTGTTTTATTGAACACCCCAAACACTCCAACAACAATGACTATTACGGCTGTATGCCTGCTTAAGAAACGCACAAAAGACACGCGATTTTATCTTCGCCCAACACTCGTAGCACTCAACTAGGCCAAGAAAACCAAAATCTAACTTGCTCAACGTTTTAACAGCCGTCACACAGCTGCATATAAATGCGTGAAAGTACTGTAGCAAATGAGCAACAAACATTCACACAGAGTTTTTTTTTTTTTTTTGTTCACAGACCGTATTAACATATGAGAAAGTTCTAACTGCATTGCAATCACATATTTCGGAATATCTAATCACTTTCACCATTGAAGCCACAATCCTCCAACACATGCGCTTTAAATTGAGCATGACATTACTCAGACTTATATAGGAAATGCGCACGCGTGGCATTACTCAGATTTATATAGGAAATGCGCACGCGTGCAATGTATCTCGTATGCTAGATTCTCCTTTGGTACGTGCAGCTCAAAATAAAATGCGATTCTAGAAGTAATGTTCGTGGAGTAGCCAGCATATAGCAGGACAACTACTTACAGCTTCACTTACCTTTGCAAAAATGGTATTCCAATCGCAATTCAATATTAACCGACGCAACAACGATAACAAGACGCTTGTTGCACACAGGCGTACCAGGTTGACGCTCGAGGCCAAGCGCGGTATTTTAAGTGTAGCACAATCGTGCAGTACGCTAGAATATTCTGGCACAATGTCGTCAAGCTTGCAGTCACTTCAGCGGTTCCCACGACGTAGCACCAGTTGACGTCCTCGCGTCATCAAACTGCTACGACGCCGAGAACTACGCACACAGCTGGCTTGGAAAAACGCGGTCTTGCAGGAGGCCATCTTGTCCCGCAACCAACGGAAAAAAGTACACAACTGAGGCTTCTGAAACATTGCCGTTGATGAGATGGCAGCTGAACGAAATCAGGGCTCATCGTCCGACGTGTGGCCACCGCCTTAAAGGAGTGGTGACAGAAAATTTGTGAACCTCTGTTTTTTGCTCTTAATCAATGGCTACTGACTCGATAATAGCGGCAACGAAACTCATTTGCCCCAGCGCGAGACGAATGTTTAATTATATGCTCGTATGTTACGACCGGAGGCAGTTTCGATTTCGAAGAGCACTCGGTAGCCCCGTGACGTAGATGGTCTACTTGGTAAACAAGACCACAAGAACCAGTGACGTCACTGGCCAGCTTCTGCTATGTTGTCCGTACTGCTGTTTCGTTTGCTGTGTTGAGCGTTGCGAGTGCTTGTTTCCTCGATTGTCAAACTACGTTGCTTATCTAGTGCGGCGATGGACGAAAGAGCTGGCAGGAGTGTAAAAATCAGTAAGAAAAGCTCGATTCACTTTGCGAATCTCGCCGGTAGCTGCGATTTTGTTCTTGTAGTCGTTGTCCAACTGAGGCGACGTTTTCCGCCAGGCTTGGAGTAGCCGCAGCATTAGACGTGCTGAAACATTTTCGCTCAGATCATTCGTAAAGTAGCAGGATGAGAAGTGACGAAGGAAGCATTGAAATCACAACATTGGCACTCTGTAACGGTGTTTATGCGTAACAGGCAAATGACGTGATGTACGCTTTACTGACTCGTATTTATATCGGGCAACGCCGCGTTCTCAAGGCATACGAATCCCACGTACGCACGTTGGAGGGTCGAAGCAGTTATCTGTCCACTACGCAATATGATCCCGGCAGCAGAGAGCTTTAGTTCGTCTGTAGACTTCCTATCGTTTGCGGGTACCTGGTTACCGGAGGTGTTGACGGCTGCAGCAGGGGTGCTATCGCGGAACGATTCTATTTTTTATTCCAATGCTTTTCGTGCTTTTCGCGCTTGGCCATTGGTCAGAACGACGGTCCGTCCGCGTTATCAACGCGATCAGCCAGCCGCGAGTGGTGGATGATAAGAATAGCATAGAATATGGCATTGGAATCGGGAATAGCATCGTTCCGCAATTGCACCCCAGCATCAGCAACTGCGTACAACTACGGAGCCCGTAGCGACATCTTGTGGCGTTTTGTCCAACTACAATAATCTTTTTTTTTTCGATTTTTTCCGTCGCGTTGTAGTTCTTGTCGGGAAAAAAAGCAATGAGAATTCTGTGAGTTGCTAATTATCTCACTGCAAATGCTTTACATAGATTCAGTAAGCGGGTAAGTCGCTGCGATGTTATATTGTAGGTCTCTGGTTAGGCTACGCATCATCAGGTGTCGCTACCAGCTTTGTCGGTCTCGTACACGCCTCCGGTAACCCGGCCAGAACTCGTGACGCACGTGGTATCCACTCGGTGACCTCATCGTCTTTTGCTTCTATTTCCGATCCGGCACTTTCACGAACTTCAAAACTAAATTAAAATACCTTTTAGGCTGTATTTGTGGCTGATATTGCACAGATGGCATCTATATGCACCCATTAGTGTGATTCAACAGTCAAATTGTGTCCGAATTTTTGTGTCACCACTCCTTTAACACAATATTAACGTTGCAACGTTCAAGGAAGACGCGACGAAAGCGACGAGCCCAGCCGGTCTTGTCGGGTGCGCTACAGCACAGTGCACAGCGCGCGCTCTCAGGGCCACCGAAAGAAATAAAAGAAAGTGGAGAGAGGGGCACCTAGGAGCATCGCGTATCGGTGGAAGCAAGAGGAAGTGTTGCGTCGTCGGTGTGGCGTATTGTCGAGAGATGGCGCTAGTTTGTTTTTGCGCAACGAAATCGCGAACTTCATTCAAAATGCATGGGATCCTATGGGGGGTTGGGAGAGGGTACAACCGCCTTAGCCGAGCGGTGGCGCCACCATACCGATGCACGAGGCGGATATCATTTTCCAAAATAGTGTTTTGACGCTAAAGGCAGTAACTACTTAAAAAAAGATGGTCTGTTTTTTGCTCTCTTTTGTCTCTCGTCGCGCCCCATACTTGCTTTTGCGACAAGTCCCTACCTACTTACTGTCTCAACTTTTGTCAGCTTAGGGGATTTTAAGCATTTGACGTAAGTTAATCAAGCGCGAATCATTGTACAATAAAGCGACTTAAGTGACGCAAGCGTGAATCAAGTACGAATCAAGTGACTTAGGTGTGAATCAAGAGGGAATCAAGGAACTTAAGTGTAAATCAAATATAACCAAGTGACGTAAGTGTGAATCAAGTATAATCAAGTCTGAATCAACGTTCATTAAAATGTTTCAAGACAACTAAGAGTGGCTCTACATAAAGTTAATTCCTTCTCTCTCTCGCTCTCCGTTTCTCCGTAGTTGTCCGCCGCCGCCGCCGGTGTCCGTAACCACTATCGCACGAAATAAAAAAAAGGAAATAAGAAAAAAATTCCAGTATGGAACGAGGTTCGAACCTGGCCCCTCTGCGTGGGAGTCCAGTGTTCTACCTCAGGGCCATGCCAGTGCTTGAAATTGAGTTGCAAAAAGACCCTATACAGGCTTCATCTCGGGAAGGAACCACATTAACATATGTAATGTACTGTGGTAGAAGAGTAAAATAACAACCAGGCGTCACACAAACGCGAATTCTGTAAGCGGGCGTAACACAATGCAAATTGCGCAACGAGTGGTTGTTGAGTGCTTCCAACCCATTACAAAGGCCTATACGATAATTCTTCATCGTCATCAGCCACAGCATCAACAAAGTGCACATAATGCCTTACAGGTGTTTAGCGAGTACCACGGTTCTCAGCAGAATGACGAAAAATTGCATAGTGGCTGCTTCCCTACTTCACAAAAATTATGATGATTTATAGCGTAGTGGGTTCCTGGCAAGTGCACTTCTATTGGTTGCCAAGGAAGCCCATAAGGCTCTCATGATCCATTTCCTCAGGCTCTACATAAAGTTAATTCCTTCTCTCTCTCGCTCTCCGTTTCTTCGGTTAACGTGTGTTATAAAGCGTGGTGGGACAGTTAAATAACGACCGGGCGTCACACAATATGAATTACGTAACTAGTCGGACGTTTAAAGCTTCCAACCCACTACAAAGGGCTCAGCCATAATTCTTCATCGTCATCAACCACCGTAATTACAAAGTGCACATAATGCCTCACAGATGGTACCACGCTTCTCCGCAGAATAACGAATAGTGTCGTGGTGGGTGCTTCCCAACTTCCCAAAAATTATGATTTGTGGCCTAGTGGGTATACGTTGCTAATGTACTTTTAATAGTAGCCACAAGAGAGTTTATAACGGGCTCTAGAAATGCCGCTCTTCCAGCTTTCGCTGTGACTGTGCTGCGCTTTCCGCGCAGGCCTGGCGTTTTTTTCTACCGTTCGTTTAAAGGCACCCGGTGACTATTTCCGACTGTTGCTATGGGCGGCAGTGGCTCGGATGTTAGCGAAAAGAACCGTACGCGCTGACACGAGCACCAACGAAGACAGTGTTTCAGCAGTCGGTAAACAGTTTTCAACAAAAAGGCTGGAAATAAGTGTAAGTATGCGTCGAAAGCGTCTCGCTTTCGAGTGGGTAGCCTGAATTGGCTGTTAAGGAAACGCGCGGGTACCGTGTGTATATTATGTAATCAACGTGGAATAAAGTGATTCAGTTGAATCAAAAGTGAATCAAGTGGAAATCAAGAATAAATGAAGCGATTCAACTGGGAATAAAGAATAAGTGAGGCTATTTGAGTGTTAATCAAGAAATAATCAAGAATCAAGTCACTAAAGTGTGAACCAAGTATTAGTCAAGTGATTTGGGTGAGAATGAAGAGTGAATCAAGAGACTTAAGCATGAATTAGGAATGAGTCAATTAACGCCAGTTAAGTGTGAATCTAGAATAAATTCAGTGGCTTAAGTGTGAATCAAGAGGGAATCAAGAGAATTAGGTGTGAACCAAAAGGGAATCAAGTGACCTATGTCCGAAACACGAATAAATCAAGTGACTTATATGTCAGTCTGCGCACGTTAAAGTACTTCATACAATTCAAGAACATTAAGAGTGTCTCACAATGCATACGTTTTAGCCTGTGAGCTTCTTACCGTTCCCTAAAGGTACCGGGTGACTATTTCCGACTGTTGCTATCGGCCGCAGTGGCTCGAATGCTAGCGATAAGAACCGTAGGCACTGACAGGATGCCATGAAAAGATAGTATTTCTTCAGTTCTGCAACCAGTTTTCAAAGAGAAGGCAGGGATGAAGAGTAATTTTGCCTCCAACGGATCTAGCTTTCGCCCAGGGAGCCTAAATTGACTGTTCGACATATGCACAAATGCCGTGCATATGTTACCGCTCCTTGGCCCGAAAATAGGACCGGGGGGGGGGGGGGTCGATATGATAAGACTGGATGCACAGTTTTCGATCCATGACGAATAAAACGAAGCGCGCCTTCAAAAGTTAGGCGGCACGATGGGCCATTCCAATTCTGCGAGCAACTTTCTCACTGGCTCAACTTTCAGCTAACGGTGTACTCTACAAGAGCAATGCAGAAGGTCCCTTCGACACTATTGAACACCGGGAGACCTTATAACCGTGCGGCAACCAAAGTTCACTCTTCGGCGTTGAAGCGTTATACATGTATATATATATATATATATATATATATATATATATATATATATATATATATATATATATATATATATATATATATATATAGAAAACTTTTTTTAGTATCTACAGAGAACTGGTCCTTTATCTGCGATATCGAGCTGTCTTCAGAACAACATTACCGGAATAAAGTGGGAATTATTTTGGGAGGCGCACGCAGTTCTGAAGTACTGAATGCAACAGGCTTCGAAAACAGTATTCATTCAGCATTTTTTTGTTCTGAAAGTAGTGAGCGCGTTACACTATCTAAATGAGTGCGTTCGCGGCAGAGATTTATAGACGCCTAAGTCGTAAGTAAACAATCCATTAGGATCTTTTGAATGAACGAGTGGTGGACAACTTATCATAGCTCGCTCTTGTAACGCCTAAAAGACTATTCTACTCTAATGGCTTCGCGGTACAATGCCTCAAGTGACTTTGTGCACGGCTTAGTTAAATATGAAGAGTGTGGAGGCGATCGCCGAGTTTCAACATATGTATGTGAAAACCTTGAGGACGCTTGAGCCCCGCTTTCAGGAGTGGAACGCGATAGCGTAATCGGGTCCCGTTTGCATCGCCGTCTCATTCATGGCCCAGGCTTCGCATCTAGGGGGATACCTCATCCGCGTCGCGTACTGCGCGAAAACAGTGCGATAGCATTTTGCCCAACAAGATCTCTTAGCTTCATTGATAAACAAGCTGACACTGTGCAGTCTCTAGCTTAGCTGAACGTGCAGAAAGACGTCATGCCACGGGTATAGCTTCTCACCGTAGTAGTGCCCAAAGATGGCGACCATGATGAGGTCAGCACACACTGTCATCGCGTGTGACTGTTCGGCAGATTGAACGAAAGAACGGGAATTTAAGGGCTATCTTTTCTCGGTTAGGCACAACATTAATGAGAACCAACAGACAATAGGGCCAAGAAAAATATGGGGAACGTTAGTTCTAGTAAGCATGATATAAATGTGAAGAAATTAAAGTGCACAAAAGGACAACTTGCCGCTGGCGTTATTCGAAGCTGGCAGGTTCGGTTCCTGCCGGCTGCAAGTTGTACTTTTTGCCCACTTTAATTTCTTCACATTTATATCATAATTAGCGCAAATAACGTTCACTATACTTTCCTCGGCTTGATTGTCTGTTGTTTCTCATTAAGATTGTTCAGTAGATTATCACTCGACGCAAAACGCAGCAGCCGCATTGCGACTTTTTTTTTCTTGCTCAAGCAAAGTTTCGACATTCTGGCACCCTAAGATGGTGGGCAAGATGATGTCATGGCAAACTATCCGCACGTATTAACTTGTTTTTCTGGAGAAATTGATACCCGGGGTTTGGAGGGAACCTTCTTTTTAACAGGAAGTCAACCTACAGCCTAGTGCTCTCGGACATACTTATGTATATTTATTCAGTATAGCGTTTTCTTCAAAGATATTGTAACGCACAGTTAAAAAAAACACACTTTAATGAACTATAGCGAGTTGGGCGAACTTGTGCCCGAGAAGTAAGCAGGAGATGACTAAAACGGAAGTCTCTGAGCAGCTCTGGAGAAGAGTCCTCTTGCCAGCTCTCAAGCTACACCTCTTCTTCTTCTCTTCCTCTACTTGTGTCCCGCGCGGGTCGCGCGCAGCTGTTCTGGCCTGGGTTAAGCAGGCACGCGCTCTCGGCCACACATTTACCTTCTTTCGCACGTATGCCACAAACAATTGGGAGGGCGCACAAATCAGCCTGGGCGCGTAGTTTGAAACCACCTTGTGTCATTACCCCCCTTTCGAGAGTGCATCGTCCCGATGCCGATTAGCAACTGGTTTCCAGGCGATCGTTTACAACACCTCTTGGTGATTGCAGTTGCCGTCAAGCAGTGTGGTGTTCTCGATGGTTCATTCCCTGTCGTAGTAAGGTTTCATTCTGACGACATGCACAATTTCTGTGCGATGCCGCCGTCGGGATGAGATTTCCTGTCCCTCCGGAACAACTTCGTAATTCACGGAGCCAAGACGGCGGAGCACTCTGTATGGACCAAAGTAGCGGCGTAGCAGCTTTTCGGATAGGCCACGTACCCGTACGGGAATCCACACCCATACTCTGTCTCCCGGTGCACACTGGACGTCTCTCCGTCGCAGATTATATCGATGCGTGTCGGCTTTCTGTTGTTGGTGAATACGATGTCGCGCCAGCTGTCTTGCTTCTTCAGCTCTTTGTATATAGTCACTGACGTCATATTCATTCTCTGTCACCTCATCAACAGGTAGCATAGCATCTAAAGGTGCTATCCAACTCGCTATAGTTCATTAAAGTGTGTTTTTTTTAACTGTGCGTTACAAATTTGGTGGAGGTGCTGGGTATATAGGCCTCACCGACTCATCGACAATAATGCGATGTTTGGCGATAGGTGTACGACCAACTTTGGATGACATCGAGAAGCATGCGGCGAATTCCCTTATAAGTCTCTCTATTTCTTCCTTTTGATGGGGCAGTAGTCCTGGTCCGATGTCGATAGCTGCCAGGACAGAGTCCACGTCTTGTAAACCAGATGTCGTGGTTTCAGAAGTGTTCAGCTCCGTAACCTGGACGAAATCATTCAGACTGGCGACGACGGTTCCCTTTGCGATGTGTTGTATCTCATTTCCAAAGTTAGTAAGCAGAACGTTGGTACATCCGCTACGCAGCTGAACAAGGTCTCGTGCCATGCTGATTCCTTTTTGAAGCATCAGGTCGGTGTTGTTGTCAGCAAATCCTTCGAAGTCACTGAACGCTCTGTTGGTTACTGCGACAGAGATGCTAGATCTCGGCGGTATCATGACGTCGTCATCCGCAATACAGAGGTCATAAACGTCTTCTTCAGTGTCGAAAGTTGCGATAGCGTGCCTCGTTGAGAATGAGACGCAAGATTCTCGCAAGTTGATTACAGCGCCGTTAGCTTGCAAGAAGTCCATGCCGATAATCAAATCTCTTGAGCATTCGGGCAGCACAATAAGGCTGGCGACGTATGTGAAGCCCCGTATACCAATTCTTGCGGTGCATATTCCCGTCGGATCGATGAGGTGCCCCCCTGCTGTGCGAACTTGTGGTCCCTTCCAAGGCGTCAGCACTTTCTTCAGTATTTTAGAAAGCTCATTACTCATTACTGAATAATCAGCGCCTGTATCTACCAGTGCAATGACTTCGTAGCCATCAATAAACACGCGTAAATCTGAAGCAACATCGCTACCACGGCACCGGTTTCTGAGTCTGTCGTCGTCGTTCAGAGTCAGCGATGGAGGTTCTTCTGCGTCAGCGTCGACAGCGGCCTTGCCTCCACAGGTCGCTGACTCTAGTTTTCCCGACGCGGGCTTGGTGAACGGCGTCTTGGAGAGCTTGCTGAAAGGCGGGGGCTCGGCGACCGATACCTCCCCGCCGTCGTTGCTCGAGGTTGGTGTTGCTGAAAGCCACGTGAGTTTTGACGACTCGAGAGGTATTCCTCGATTTCGAAGGGGCGCTCGCCATTTCGTGGTCGAGGTGCATTTACAGGGAAACCACGAAGACCTGCCTGGCGATACTGGCACATACGGTAGATGTGGCCAGCTTCCCCACAGTGGTAACAAAGGGGTATCCTATCGGGAGTGCGCCAGATATCGCTCTTTCTGAGTCTCCTCTCGGGTTGTGGCTGCAGTGTGCTTGGATACATCGGGTGCTGTATCGGAGTTGTGGCTGCGACATCTGCACGTCCGGGAGTTCCTCGCAGTAAGGCATCGGCGTAGGACACACTGGGCTGCTGACGCTGTAGTGGCACTTCTGTATGTGCGTTTGTCTGAGGCTCCTGGACCGCCTGTCGAACCTCCTCGCGTATCACGTCGGCCAGTGATGAAAGCATTGGAGCGCTCTGGCCAAGTCGCTGTTTCTGTAGCTCTTCTCGTACTACAGACCGTACCAGCTCACGCAACATCTCCATGCTGTTTCCGAAGGCTGCTGGAAATGCGTCCAAAGAGGCGATGTTCATCTCTCGGTTATACATTCTTGCTCGCTGTTGTAGCGTTCTTTCCATTGCAGCCGCCTCGGAACAAAACTCAGTGACGGTGCGCGGCGGGCTGCGAACAAGTCCGGCAAACAGTTCCTGTTTTACCCCTCGCATTAAATGACGCAGCTTCTTGTCCTCACTCATGTTTGGGTCCGCTCGGCGGAAGAGACGAGACATGTCCTCCACATACATAGCCACGCTCTCGTTGTTGCGCTGGCTTCTTGCTTGGAGAGCAGCCTCGGCTCTTTCTCTGCGATCTGTACTGGGGTAAGTGGCGAGCAGCTCCCGTCGGAAGTCATCCCATGACGGCATGGCAGATTCGTGGTTTTCGAACCACGTTCGTGCGTTATCCTCCAGCGCGAAGTAAACGCGTCCCAGTCTGCGATCCGCTTCCCATCCGTTAGCCTTTGCAACGCGCTCGAATTGTTCTAGCCAATCCTCCGCGTCTTCGAAGGTGTCGCCGTGAAAAGGCTGCGGCGTCAATGGGGGATTCACTACGATGTTAGCTGGTGTGAGCTGAGCTGTCATGTCGGTAGCACCGCCGTTCACAGCCGCTAAGGGTCTAAGAGAATCCGACAAACGTGAAAACTCAGGAGCCTCACCACGTAGGCGTCGACTGCAGCGCTGATGAACAGGCGTCAGCTCGTTGGGTTCAAGTCGCTGTGGTTCTGGACTGCGTTCGGTCACTCGAGAAGGGCTTGGCATGCTACCCCGCACCTCCACCAAATTTGTAACGCACAGTTAAAAAAAAACACACTTTAATGAACTATAGCGAGTTGGGCGAACTTGTGCCCGAGAAGTAAGCAGGAGATGACTAAAACGGAAGTCTCTGAGCAGCTCTGGAGAAGAGTCCTCTTGCCAGCTCTCAAGCTACACCTCTTCTTCTTCTCTTCCTCTACTTGTGTCCCGCGCGGGTCGCGCGCAGCTGTTCTGGCCTGGGTTAAGCAGGCACGCGCTCTCGGCCACACATTTACCTTCTTTCGCACGTATGCCACAAACAATTGGGAGGGCGCACAAATCAGCCTGGGCGCGTAGTTTGAAACCACCTTGTGTCAATATGAAATACACTTGTTTTGACTTTCTTTTATTTTGAGGTCAGTTTCGAAATATCCGATTCGTCAAGCTCCGCGTTCCAAAGAGTCGCCGTTTATTTTGCAGTCTTTCCTGTTGTTGGCCTCAGTCGCTTCTAGAGATTCAGCCTGCTTGCATGGGATAACTTACAAGTAGTACGGAAGCGGAACGGGTTTGGCGATGCGCCAAATGAACCTGTTTCTAGAAATCCAAGAATAACGGCGAAGCCTTAAGCAGGAGAGGCAGATTCTAAAGAACTCATTAAATATCTCCCACGAAGCGTATAAAAGATTTTTCTGTGATCGCAAGCTACTAACTTATTGTCATCGGTCTTGTTTGTGGGCTGGGAGGCGCGTGGTTGGAATCTCGGGGACTTTGCACACCGACACTGACTTAATTAGAAGAACGATCGTGATAACAATCCATTGATGATTTATCAACACATCTAAAAAAAAAGAGGAAGAGCCGATTATCTCTTCGGTTTCTGGAGCAGGCAGGGTCCTGATTTGTCACGATAACCCCGTGAGACGCGAATTATGGTTCAAAGGAGAAACAATTGTCGTTCCTCGATTACGATGATTTATTAGGTGCTCAAATACCAAGAAAGTGTTCAAGAACATGTTTGTTAACCCTAACATAAATTCTGGACGTGTACGCACGTCTGTACATGGCGCCTCAAGGCAAGCACTTGTGTAGGTCGCGCAGCGATTAGAATTTAGGCTCTTTCTTGACTCTCTAGTCTTTGTTATGGAAGCCTAAAACTTGTCAGGATTCACTTCAAGGATAACTGGAGTCCGTTCTGCTGCTTCCTTTTATGGAACTCTAAGAAGCAGTCTCTTGAAGCACTCAGGCGCAGGAACACGCCACACTTCCGGCACAAAAACTGCGACCTTGAATCGCATCTTGGCTTTCTGCAACTCTGTCCAGCCTTTGCATTTATATGCTTCGGCCAATGGTTCATTCTGTCACACCTCGTGGAATTTTTTATATATGAGTAGCATTGTGGGCTTGCCTCAAGGGCTTGGGAGCGCTGGAGCTAGATTGGCTCCTCCTGGGCTAAATCTTGTTTCGTGCGATCAAGCTGCGTGCAGCGTCTGACTGAAAAGCCATCACGTCTCTTCACGATTTTGTAGGCCCACTGGGTTTGCATCACAGACGTATTTCAGCCATCTGTAGGAAAATAACCCTTACTGGCCACTCTCTCGTTCTCGCACACAAGGGGTAGAGAGATATCAAAAGGCCGAGTTTGGCGACTTCTCCTATGTACTTGTTATAGTCTGCTATAACGTCAAGGCACTTACTCATCTCATGCTCCTTTAATGCTTCACTCCACCTGTGGACGTTTTGAGTGTTTCCCCCGCTGACAAGCATAGACGCCATGTTTACAGGACCATTAGCATGCCAAAGAACAATGACAACATTTCCCTCTTCCGTGACATTACTGTCAAAAGTTCCACTCCCTTCCTTTTTCATCTCCTTGTCGGACCTGAGCTGGCACCCGAGAAGCCCGTCGCAGCGAACAGTACCTAAGTCTAGCATGCCCAGGCGCCTAAGCGCTCGCAACAAAGTTACAGAGGAAAAGTAATAGTCCATGTCATTTACGTGGTGCGGGAGGCTCTCTATAAGACGCGTCAAAACTGGACCGCCGAGGTCCGTGTGGGAATGCATGGTGCGTATTTCGTCTCTTTGCCTTGATATAGCTCAAAGACATGTGCCGTGCCGTCTGCACAGCATCCCACAAATGATTTAACCCATTCAGGGTGCGGCTTGTTTCGTAGGAACTGTTTAGCAACAACTCGGTCGATAAAAGGAATCATTTGCCCATCCACACTGATGTGCTCCAGAGGTTTAAGCCTCAACCCCACCCATCCTCCCTTGACATTAAGCCTTGAGGACAATTCTCAGCTGTTCCATTTCCATTCGATGCAGGCTATGGGGGAATAAAAACCAAAGTGACCCACTGCAGCTAGAAACCCGTCAGTCGTGTAGAAGTATTACTCAGTAGAAACTCGACCATGTCGTCAACCTCATCAACAGAAAAATCTCCATCTGAGACATTGCTTTAAGCTATTGTGGTCAGCACTGCTTTGGGCTGACGTAGTATAGCTTCTCAGAAGACGACTGGAATGTTCATCAGGGCTTATAAAGCGGGATATCAACATATTCGAACGCAACAACTCACAGCATACTGGTAATAATCAACAAAGTGCCGTTTGATTACAATGCGCGCTTTGGGGCGCCATGAACACAAATATGCACGCTTGTTTTCGGAAAAGCCGCGTGTACTAGCTTTGCGCAGGCAGCACGTGAACTTTTGTTCATCTAATACCAAAACGCTTCTACGTACACCCTGTAACATTTTTCTTTTCTGTCTTCTTTTTCTCTTGTTGTTGTGCATGCTCGTGCACAGCATCGATAAGAAAGAAAGAAGGGGACAAGTGTGCACGTGGTTCTGGAGACGTCCATATTTACTGAATGTTAACTTTTTTTTAAGTTGACGCTTCTGAATACAGATACCGCTAGTTGTCCATTCGCATTCGCAACCCAATAAAGAAACGAGGAAGCAGCGCTTCGGTGTGCTGGAAAAAAAGATCTCGATGCTCCACAAGCCGCTAAGCTTAGCGTACATTGTACGCCACAGCTAAAGGGGATATGATTCCCTTTAAAACGACACGTGAAACCTCTTAGGAGACGATTATACTCTCTTAGGAGAGTCGTGGATACCAAAGGGAGTTAGCGTGCCTCTTTAAGGGAGTAAGGAGAGTCGCCGGTCCCAAAGGGAGTTAGCGTGCCTCTTTAAAGGGGCACGCTAACCTGCGACCTTCGAATAACGCCTCTGATGCTCTACCACTGAGCTACGGCGGCAGTCATCCCCTTGTCCACGTTATGGGGTATATATGTACATTTAAACCTAGGAGTGTTAGTCGGCGCTGGTTAACACTCCTAGGTTTAAATGTACATATATACCCCATAACGTGGACGAGGGGATGACCGCCGCTGTAGCTCAGTGGTAGAGCATCGGACGCGTCATTCGAAGGTCGCATTTTCGGTCCCTGCCGGCGGCAGGTTATCTTTTCGTTCACTTTACTTTCTTCACACTTATATCCTAATTACTACAACAACCACCCCCTATACTTTCGTTGCCATTATTTTCTGTTAGTTCTCGTTAATATTGTGTCTAACAAAGAAAAAACGAGCCCTTAAGAGTAAGCTTCTTTCCTCTTTAAAGGGAGTCATATCCGTGGAAAGTCAAGATTCTCTGAAAAGAGTAAGACATACTCTTTTCAGGGAAGCTTGTATGCCCTCACAAGTGTGTTTGGCGTTGTAGGTGTAACCGCAGAAAAACTCAGTGCCCGGCGAGAGCGTAAAAAATGTTGCCCTCAAAGGTTCTCCTATCACATTTGTAGTTGTATGCGCCGTTTTCAAATAATCGATACTCTCTCGATCGTGTGCTTGTCGGCGATCAGCCGATTCTGACATCTCAATCTCACCGTTTATTGAGGCAAGATGTCACTTCGCGTTGCCACATTTCGTTGTTGCCTGGATATGAAAGGATCACCGTTGGTGTTTCTTGTAGCAACTGAAGCGTCGCGCTGCTATGCGCGTGAATAAATAAATAAATAAATAAATAAATAAATAAATAAATAAATAAATAAATAAATAAATAAATAAATAAATAAATAAAAGTAGTAGGTTAGCCACGCACACGTCAAGTTTCGCTTGGCCCAATTTTCCCGATAGGACTACGAAATTCTTTTAGTACACCGACTGCTCGGAGTTATTGCGCTGACAAAAACGACATGTCGCTGCAAATCTGGCCGATAAAGGTAATTGAGAGCGTGAGAATTCGAGCCCCAAGGAGCTTGAGGACCCAATAAATTTGCGAGCTGCCAGGACGCATGCGCAGAACTCAAGGTGCTTCTGGGCTCTTGCGCTCGCGTTGACTTAAGACCCAAAAATCGAAAACTAGCGTGGGTCCCCGAAGCGTCTTGGGTCGCCACTCGCCAGTGAGACGACGCAGACGCAGCGCAGGCCATGAGGCAGTATGGCTCACGTCTCATATTTGAATTTCGCCACGTGTGGCTCTCCGTGCGTTTGACCCAATTCTCAAACTCTGCTGATCCTCCGAACGTAACAGCAGCCTACCCAACGCAGCTTGGGGACCCAGTGTCGTGGGTCCCCAATTCTCAAACTCTCTAATGTTGGCTTTCATGTAAGTGTTCGAGCCAACGTCACACCGAAAGACACAAACCGTAGACGCTGGAACCGACAGTGCGCGGATCAATCAGGGATCATCAGCCATAAATGATTGGGATGATTCACCGCTCATTGGGATGAAGGGAGCATCAATAATCCTTTTAGAGAAAACTGCTAACACACTTGGCTATGTACTCTGCTGGGTGTCGATGCAAGGCGCGATTTGCGGAAGCAGAAATTTTGTTGAAGCTCCGAGATGAAACGACACGTGAATTTGCAGAAGCTTTTCGTAATAACGAGACGTTAAAGTGAAACAATTAATATCCTTAGAGTGATAAATTGTACTCTGAGAACTCTAATGTCCCTAATTTCACCATGTTATGTTTTAAAAGAGGAGAAAATGAAGGTCAAAATCTCATTTTTAAGTTTCACGACTCACTCTCCGCCCTTGACGGCACGGATTCCAAAGTGTATGTTTCGTATTTTGGCGACATCGGCTCAATCAAATTTTATGGAACTTGGTGTGTTAAGTGTATGCCCCCTCAGAGGACAATGTACTTCATGTTTAGCTACTAGGGAATGCGTACGACCTAGTGGACGCCGTCGAAATCTGTGACGTCCCGGCGTTTTGTGCGGGAACATCAAGGTAGTGTCGATACCCGCATTTTCTTTTCGTGGGTTTTCTCACTTACCAAGCGCCTTCTCAAAGTAAGAGTGGTGTTTTCGGTATCGTGAAATTATTCTTTACTAGACTACAAAAGAACTGTTTGTCTCTTTAGCGTCCCTTTAAAGGGCCCCACACCACCCCCAGTTCAAATTCGAGGGAGTGGTCTCTTTCTCGTCTTCACTACCCTTCCTAAACGTGATATTTCCTCCTCGCCGCTTATTTCTGAAAAGCAGGCGAACAATGCCAACACTAAGCGTGGAGTCTATCAGGATTTCGCGCTTGTCGGCTACATGCTGTTATCTGCCCTTGCGCAGCCGAAAACACACAAAATGAAGTGAAATCACTTGATCGCGCACGATAGTCATGCTAGACAAGCAAGAACGGGTTGGCGGCTCCATGGCAAAGCAGTGTAGGGGATAATTCAGAACTGATACTTCACGTATATGGGCCTATCGAAAGTGTGCATCGTAATGACGTCACTTGAATTACCGTTATTGCGTCACGAAGTGCACCAGAAAGACGAGCCGCGGCAGGAGAAAATATCGCGCTCGTTTTTGTTCTTTTCAGAGGCTGGTGAGGGGCCCTTTAACACTAGGACATCGATCTGTATCAGTCATCCATCACTGACCATATTTGCCAAAGAGGTGTTACAGCTGAAGGGTAGAGGTTAGATGAGGGCTGGAGTGGGGGAGGGGGGGGGGGGAGTATGCCTGTGTTTATTTCCAGTCTTTGCATTAACCAAAGGTGCGCATGCGCGGGTGGTACGAGAGGAGGGGGTTGGGCGTATATTTTCTTACGATGCAATAAAACCTTCCGTTGCGAGTAAGCGCTCGTGGTGGGCCCTACCTGGTCCCTCACGTGTTACCGCTTTGAATATTTAAAGTATATATCTGCACAACTTCCCCCTAAATTTCCTGGTTTGAATCCTTGAGTACATGTAGGAGGAGTCATGTTTTTGCGAACTTTAGTTTAAGAAAGGAAAACACGCAAGAGAGTAAAGGCAAGACTGTGATGAATGTACTCTATATGGTACGCAGGTGCTGCACATATGTAGAGGCCTGTGACAGTGTATCAATCTTAATACTACTCTCCTGTCCTATTCTGTTTATATTATGCTAGATTATGTTGCAGATATGTGCCTAACACACGATTTGTCAAAAACACGTGGCAGACAAGGTATCCATACTCACTATATCTCCACAAGCGCATCCGAATATCACAGAATGATAAGAAAAAACAACAATAAAAGTAGTTCCCACTACAATGAAGATTTATCGCTATCTACTGAGACGTCTCGACGTTTAAAAGTGCAATGCGAGTCGGTGATAACTTTTCAGATTAAGACTTCAGCGCAAACCAGGATGGACCACGAAGAAGGGATTATACAAGCACTGGCGCACAGCTCTTCTCTTCTTTGCAGTCTGTCCTGGTTTGTGCTGAAGTCACCACCTTAGAAGTTATGTAATGACTAGGCCCGACCGAACATTCATTGGAGTCGGCAATACTCATCTCCTAAGCCCTGTCAAGTATTGTCAGATAAAGGCCCGTAACTTTCAAAGACACTGGCTGCCTGTGAGGCTGTCTCAAGAGGTGTCACGCTAGGAAGCCTCCTTTAGCCCAGACACGTTGAGTCCTGCTGCATGATTGATATCGTGCTCCACGTGGGGTCTCATCGCTACGCTGTTCCTGTACTGCGAATCGCAGACAAAATATGTTCGCCAAGAAACGAACGATGCTGCTGAAATGCGCTTTCCAGGCGTCGTTCGCACGAAGCCTGGCTGTTGCTTCAAAAGTCGCAAAACTCTCTTCAATACGTATTCAGGAGCGCTTGGCGACTTACCGCGACAAATAATCTATACCGCAGTGTCGACAACGGAAGTTTGGGAGGCGGTGAGGCGTCGTTGTAGTGCGCAATTTAGCGAAGGCGCAGTCAACATGTCTTGGAAGTAAAACGATATAAGAACGAGCAGAAGTTATACATGTAATGAGGCTATCTGACGTGGGAAAGTCTAAGCCAATTTCTCCCCAAGTGAAAGCTGTGGGAACTGCGGAGCATAATTTGCTTGTGTTTCCCTTGTGTTTATGTTGTCTTTATGTGCTCTTTTCTTTCCTTTTGTGTTCTATTATTGCGTTTATCTTCTCTTTTCTGTTCTTTTCTGCGTTTCTCTATCGTGGGATTATGTGATGTTTTCTACCCTTTTCTGTACTTTTCTTGGAATTATCCGATTTGTTTTGAGATTATTTTCTGTTTTATGGTCTCGTTTCTGCTGTTTTTCTATTGCTTGCTCCTCCGAGCGCGGTGCGTCTAACTCGTGGTCTCTGGCGTTTCGCCTCCGCTGCTCTCTTCCGTAGATTCGTGTCTAACTCCAGACGCTGGAGTCTCGCTGGTACTTCGCTGGCTCGGAAAGACAAATTAGCCCTTCGACGACGCTGGCGTTCTCGGGCAAGCAAGCGCTCGCGCTCCAAACGTCCAGCGTGCTCAGATTACGTGTATCAAACGTGGGACCTTCGTGACACCAACGCGAGACATGAGACGACGACAGAGTGGCCGCTAAACGGCTCCAGAGTTAAAATGAGGGATGGGGGCGGCAGGCAGCTTGGGATCTCTAATAGTAAGTGGTATGGTAAAATGGACGTTCTCAAGAGAAATCCGTGACATGGTTGCTAAACTTGTGAAAGGTTACACGAGCCACACTTGCCGCTTATCGATTAATCATTAAAAGTCCCCACATTACGCTTTCCTTCGCCCGGTAATATACATGCTTCCCTAAAAATTTCGGGCTTCTACGAAAAGCGTTAAGTGTGTGTCTTCATATCACAGTGATAGCCGCATAAAACATTCAATACGAAACCAACCACGTTCTTGGTTGCAGATATAGTACGTTAAAAACTCACAGGGTCCCTTATGTTCTCGCCTAACATGACTCGAAGGCGAAAGCAGCTTGTTTTTCATCTCAGTCGATGTGCTGATCCTCCCCTGCCCCCGTCCGAAAGCTTTCTGCACCTAACGTGGTTTGGTGCACGGCCTTCAGGATTGCAGGCATCGCAAGGTTTCTGCACCGCACCTGTTTTTCACTGGCTCCGTGATCGGCCCACTTTAACCAAGCGACGATCTCATGGGATCACGTCATCATGTGACATCACGTTATGGCAGCACATGATGGCGTCATAGTGACGCCATGTTTTCGTCACAAATTTCAGCGATCCGTGAAGTCATGATGACGTCATATGGTGACGTCGTCACTTCAATATTTTTTGCATCACTTGTTTGGACGCCGACGACGCCGACGGTCAATGTTCGCATTTGGTGAGGCATCTAAGACTTTCGCCTGAAAAAAATGAAGCCACAATGTGGTTGAAAATTTTTATTAGTGTTGCACGAGCCAAACGCACCGCTCATCAATGGAGCGTTAAAGGTCCCCTCGTTATGCGCTCCTTTGCACGGTGATATACATGCTTCCCTAACGACTACGGGCTTCTACAAAAGCCTTAAGCTTGTGTCATCATGTTACAGTGATAACCGGATAAAAAAAATGTGGCAGTGGCTTAGCTCGGCTATGCCAGGATAACGTAGCGTTAGCAAAAGTTCAGCTTATTGGTTTTAGCTTTGCTGATTGTCTAGAATTGGCTTGATTATCATGCTTACGGCTGCTCCAATGACACACACATGGTATACATATTATGTGGCACATGACTATTTATTTTGCCAGGCAACTACTTCGGGATCCGATGAGTTAAGCTTCTCCGCTCTTCTGCGCCGTTGAGCAGCATTAGCGCTCTCCTTCTCCACGGCTAAACCATACTGGCAAACGCCAGTCAGAGGCGCTATCAAGCGGCTCTAGCGCAGTGTCAGACGGCGGCTGCGCAGCGAAGGTGAATAGCTGCGCGCGCGCTGGCGCCAGTACGTCTACCTCGGCTACGACGTCACTCCTCTGGAAAGCGCAGACCGGCGGCAGCGAGTCGCGCGCGGCAGCGGCGGAGTGGGCGGGAGGTGGCTAGAGTGCCTCGATGCGCGCGCCCCCGCTTAGAGTGGTGTCAGCTTTTGAAAGGGCAGGTGCCGCCTCCTCGGCTTTGGTGGCAGCGTGCCCGCCATCTTGAATCCCCCGTCCGGTCACTTGTGCGTGGTGCGCGTGCTGTTTTTAGGTCGGTGCTCGTTTCCCTCCAGTTTTATGCGCTCGCTACCGTCACCATGGCCGGGTGTTGCGTGCCGCAGTGCACCAATCATTCCAGAAACGCTGGGAGCTGTATCGTTTTAGAAGATACGAGGTTTCTTTGGACAGTAAAAATCAAACGAGACAGGTGGCATCCGAAGAACACATTATGCACTTGCAGCGTAAGTTTCCGGCCGGTATTTCGAATGCACATGCAGGATAACTTCTGCCGGTGATAACCTTGCGTAATACCTCACGTCAATGGACACACTGATATCAGCTACATGCTTAAAATGCTTTGGTTCACGTGTGCATGAATCCTGCATTTTTCTTCGCAAACATTCTTTACTGCACTTGGTTGGTCCTGTATCTGCCTTTGATAATTGCTGTCGCTATTTTTGTGATTTGAAATGTATCATGGAATATATTATGCGTGTTTGTCTGCAGATCAGATCCTTCTTTTTTCCTAATAATGATTATTTGTGAGAATTTACGTCCCAAATAGAACACCGATATGATTATGAAAGGCGCCGTATATAGTGAAAGGCTTCCGAAATTTTGACCATCTGTTGTTCTTTAACGTGCACCTAAATCTAAGTACGCGGGCCTCTGTCATTTCACCTCCATCGAAATGGGGCCGCTGCGGCCGGGATTCGATCCCGCAACCTTCGGGTCACCAGTCGAGCACCATAACTAAAACCACGGCGGGTTCTTGTTTTTCATATTCCTTTCCGTGTTTCAAGTACGCCTTCTGTGCTGGTCTGATGCCCATGCCTGTATGTGTGCAGTTAAATGTTTTTTATCCTCTCCCGTTTCTGTGCGTCAAGGTTGCATTTTCGTCCTCTCTTAAATAATTACGCAGTTCCTGTTTTTTAGTCACTTACGATCACTGTGAATCGACTAGTGGCCGTAGTGCTTTATTGTGTGATTTGCGTTTTATTTGTGTAATTGCTTCTGTCAGCGCATCATTAATGCGCACAAATAAATGGCCTGTACACTGGATATTAACGCGCGCGCGCGCGCGTGCACGCACACACACACATTCAGTATCTTATTTCTTTGAGCAAGCATAATTTATTTATTATTAATGTAAGCCCTGAAGGCTCATACAGGAATGCGCATACAAACACTTCTCGCGAAGCGTCTATACAAAGAAGACGCACGACAACAACAAGAAGACGGGGAAGCATTGTGTACAGTAGACACGCTATATCAGTAAAAAATAAAAGAAACAAAGTCAAGTTGTACAATGAGTACGTCATGGAAAACCAGTTAATGAAATAAAAACTCACAGGCTCCCTTATGCGTTCACTTAAGACGGCTCGAAAGCGAAAGCCATCTTCTTCTTCTCCGTTTTTTGCGCACAAAGCGCGGTTTTGCATTGCCTCCAAGATCGGAGGCACCTTACCTGGATTTGCACTGCCTCCGTGATCTGCCCATGTTTGACCAAGCTACGATGTCATGTGATAACGGCAGCATATGACGTCACGCCAAAATTTGTGAAGTCGTGATGACGTCATATAGTGACGTCATCATGTGACGATGATTTTTTGCATCCCTCGTCCTCAACATCGTGGTACGCCGACGCCGTAGACGCGGGACGCCGACGGTGAAATTTCGCGTTTGATGAGGCATTTAAGGCTTTCGCCTTAAAAAATACGTCGGCCACGGTGGTATAGTGGTGACGGAGCTCAGCTGCTAACCCGAAAGTCACGGGTTCGATCCCGGCCGCGGCAGTCGCGTTTAGGTCAAGGCGAAATGCTAGAGGCCCGCGTACTGTGCGATGTCAGTGCAGGTTAAAGAACACCAGATGGTCCAAATTCATGGACCCCCCACTACGGCGTGCATCATAATCATATCATGGTTCTGGCAAGTAAAACGCCAGATATTATTATTAATAAAAGAGACAAAAAGGACGCCGTGCATCTGCCGCACAAAGTGTAAAACAGTATTGGAAACACTCAATAATTTGGGCATGCGAGAAAACCTGCAGATACAGAAAAAGAAACTGCAGATACAAAAAGAAGGAAAAACGCACTGATACTGCGCGCATGCAAAGTTTTACGCCATACTACTCAACAACGTATTCATCGTTTTGATAAGGACTCAAGGTGCAACTCGAGTGCCGATACAATAGCGGCTACAGATTGTGAACAAGAAATGTCAGCAATAGTAATGATCAAGAAGCTTTCGTTTCATTTTGGCAGGATATGCGCACCATACTGCCCCTCGGCCCTTTATTCTGTGTACAATATGTATGATGCCATTTATAACAAACGAGTAAATTGTTTGCAAACTTAGCAAAATGAGCCACCTTAGTCGCGTTTAGGTAACTTCGTAACACTAAATTGCGTGTGTTCATATGCATATACTGCTGCTGCTGCTGACATGTATACAAATACTTTAGACGATTGTTTGTGTACTTGGAATGCAGAGCTTACGAGAAAATTAAGTGAGATTTAGACTGTCGTTTCCGGCGTAAGGAAGAGGATTGGTTTTCAACATAACGGAGTCTACGTCTACCTCTAGTGCATAACACATGCACAGGCGGTCGGATTACATGAATTACATGCTTCCTTAATAAACATTTAGGCAACAACAGCAATAAAAGCTGCCCAAGCTTCAAAACAGAAAAGAAAAAGAGAAAGCTCACTAGCGTGCACTTATTTCCGGACGTATCCGCCCACCGCAATGGTTATGTGTAGCGCGTTTCGCATACTGCCGAGCGGCGGCGGGATTCGCAATGGCGGCCGTCGTAGCAGACGACGCGCCTGTCCTCACCCTCAGCGGAGCGCGCGGGCATCAAGGCACCCTAGAGGTGGCGGCTCCGATGCGCCAGATGTGTGACATCACTGCATTTCGCGCAAGCGCAGCACGGCTCTTGAGGAGCCACGCGAAACTGGCTCGACTAGCCAGTGTAGCTAATGCTCCAAAATTCATATCTAAATAAGCCACACTCTTCTTTGCATATATAGTACTTAGAAGTGGGGCCACTTGTAGTGTGGGGGCATTTCGATAATACGCCAAGCATCAAGCAGTTTCGCGTAGGGTTGGTTAATTAAAATTTCGGTTTCGTGACGCCCTTCAGGAAGCAGCTAAAGAAAACGGCATTGTTCGAGTGAAGATCAAAGAGTTGAAATTCACTGAGGCCGGGACACCTTCGGTGGGAAGCTTTTCTGAGAAAATGCGCGAATGCCTTAATGTTCGTTGCGCGGAAAGACTTAATCACAGGAGATGAGTGTTACATGGGAACCGCCGATAGTAACTACATCGATGTCGTGGCCTCTTAACGAAATTCGCTGCGCAGACCCCGCGCGAGAGCAGGGTAACTGCAAAGACTTCTAATACCTCATCAATATTTTAAATCTTCAATTCCTTGGCACCGATGGTTCTAATATTTAAAAACTCACAGGGTCCCTCATGCATTCACTTAAGACGACTCGAAAGTGAAAGCCATCTTTCTTCTCAGTCGTTGTATCTATCCTGCCCCGCCCCCCTTCGAAACCATTCTGCACCTAACGTAGTTTCGCACTGCCTCCAAGATCGGAGGCACCTCGCGTGGTTTTGCATTACCTCCGTGATCAGACCACATCTGACCAAGTTACGATGTCATGTGATGACCTCATCATGTGACGTTACGTCACGTAACGTCAGGATGACGCAACGAATTTGAAGTTCTATGACGTCATCGTGACGTCATATGGTGACGCCGCGCGCGCTCATAGTCTTTGTGCGCAGGGTAGGGAGAAGAAATATGAGAGAAGGAAAGGCAGGGAGGTTAACCAGTTTAGGAAAACGGGTTTGCAACCCTACACATGGGAACAGGGTGGGGGAGATTCAAAGATGAAGAGGAAAGAGAGAGACAGCACATGACACAGCACACACAGAGTGAGTCACGGTCACTCTTGCGTGGTACGCGACATTTCTGTCACAGCCGCTCGTCCAAGTTCGCCTCACTTAAACCTTAGCAGTGCCTTCAGATGCGATGTCTTATGATGAAGACATTCAAGGATTGTTTCCGCAGACATACGTCTACTGTCAACAGGTACTAGAACGGACGCCAGTCAGCATCTGCTACTACCTTCGACAAAGCGCCAGTAGCGCGCTAGAATGATGGTTGTCATTTGAAAGTCCACAATAAAGGTGGTGAAAGTGAAGACGACCGTTATAACCAGTTGTGCACGGAGCTTATTTCTTTTAACCTAGAATTTCTGGTACGCTAGGACTTAACCGCTCAAGGAAAAAACATTTCCTCTTAAATCATCGGCAACTGCAGCCTAAAGCGATGCTTAAAGGGCCCCTAAACCACGGAGGGGTCGAAATTTGGCGTTGCAGTTGTGCACGAGTCTACTGCGAACGCTGGCGGAGTTGCACGCGCTTTGTCGTTTCGCGCTTTCCTTCGCTAGGCTGCGTTCGTCGGCTCGTCTATCCACCTCTCCGAATGCCCTTCCTTAGCGTCCGAGGTGAAAACGCAAGAAGCGCGGGCGTCTGCTAGCAGAAAACAGGCTCTTGTTCGCCCATTGACAGCGTCTCTTGCTCGAGACGTCACCTAATCATACAGGTGACGTCATGACGGCTGTTATCCATAAAGGAAAGGCATGGAGAGGAGCACGCGAGCGTCTCTTGGTGGTTTAGGGCCCTTTAAGGTGGCGGTTCCACTACCACCATCTTGCCAATAGTTCGAAAAACGACAACAGACGACGCCACTCATCCACGTTTGCAAAAAGCGAGAAAATTGCGCGCGCAAGTATGGTCAGCGTCGCCTCGCGCGTGTTTTATATGTTATATGTCGCGCTATAGGTGACGGAAATCGGCCGACAAAAAGCAAGGAGCACAAACGCGGACGGCGTCTTTCACCTACAATCGGGGCCAACTGTTGGCGTCGTTTCAACGACATGACGATAAGTGCCCCAGTTTGTAAGGACAAACGCTCGCTTCCTATTGCAGCCCTTGAGAAAGGACAGCGCAGCGTCTAAATACAATCGCTTGAGAACAAAAGAAAAAAAAACACGCACACACACGCACACTGGTGCGTACAACAGCGTGCACTCACACACGCACACACACACGCTCTCACCCACACGCACGCGCTACGCTCTCACTAACGCACTCACTCACATAATATAATGTGCCTCAGTGAAATTGAACAAAACATCAATCAAACGCTTCGCAGCGTTTCAGTGGAATTGCACGGCCGCTACTAAAACAATCATTTTGGTTCATTTTAGCGACCGTGCCAGTGACTTTTATAGTATCGCGCGAGCGCATGTCTGTTGTGTGTGTGTGGGGGGGGGGGGGGGGGGGGGCGTGCTTTTGCTTATTACAATTGGAGGAGGAAAAAATGGACCGACAGATTTCAGCAAATTGATTCGAGAGTTATCTGCGAAATTTCATCCTCTCAAACTGCAATAAACGGTTGCCAAAATAAAGTACATCTTGATGATCAGTTGAACACATGACGACCACTAATTACCGGAGTTAGAACCTCCTAGAACACGTGCTTTTGCCAGCGAGACGTCTGACAATGAATGCGTTTGCGTGAGGAAGAAGACAATGATTTTTCCATGTGAGGCATGATTTTTTTTCTCTTGGGAACAGTAATAAACCAAGATGGTTTGTGCGTTGGAGGGCAAGACACCCCGTTATTTTCGTCTCTTTGTTCTCATTTGTAACCTTTCGCGACGCTGTGCAGGCGCGTTCGTGGTCGTCTCGCACGAGCGTTTACAACGATGAAAGCCAAGCGCAAGACGCGCGTAGTCACACATACTGCTGACGCACAGCGTTGCATATATTGTATGAAACTGAGTATAGGTACATCGGCCAGCGTAGGCGTGCACACGAGGGGGATGCCCCCCCCCCCCCCCTTGGGAGGGAGAGAATACAACATTTATTGGTAGAAATTAGTCGCTATTTGGGGTGGGCCTCCTAGTCCGGAAGACCATTGGCTCTTGCCGCCGCCCGGACACGACGGTCAACCAGGGCTTGTTGCTGCACTGGGTCAGAGCTGGACAGGGTCGCCTTGGGGGCTTACATGACCGGTCATGTAGGCTTTTACAGAATCCAGTTTTTACTTATGCTTGTTCTATAAAAGCATGAATACACTTATTTGTTGTGGAAAGCTGTGGTTTTCCTTTATTTTGACTTACAGGTACCATCGACAAGTTTTCTATTTAGGTTGCCGCAAACGTTTTTCAACAAAATGTTCGTCAGTAGCATATGTATCGGCACTATTTTGTTCATGTGGCCACTCTCACGTGCGTCTAAGTCAGGTTTTCTTCGTTGACCAGACATTGCACTGTCCGCCTTGTACTTTGCTACGAACTAGTTGTTATCCGATCATTAGTAGTAGTTCTGGCTACGCAGCAAGCCGCTTTACGACAAAGTAGCAGTGCGCAACAGCGTTATCCCCCCCCCCCCCCCCACTAGGTAGAGTAGTCCTCCTCAGTCGAACTGTTTCCTGACACCGTAGCGCTCATTAGTGTCAAAGACAGTGATCGTCTTATCCGAAGTGAGTGCGTCTTTTCCCAAAGCACAATATAACTTTTCCAGGGTCCCGTACATTGAATATTCTGCCACGTTGACTAGAACGTTCTGCCTCTTCAACAAAGTCTCGCTTCTGTAGCATCGTTGCAACTAGGACGTAATTACCTGATTGGGTACAACTTACCACTACTGCATGGTCAGTGGAAGTTGTCGGCACAGTGCTCGACAGGCATACTTTGAAAATTCCGGCAATGACAAGCTTTCATACGTTCACCATCGTGTCCCCTTTGAAGCGGCGCTACATACGTATCATTCACACGGCATGTCAGCGTCCTTCCTTTCACAATTTCGAACCTCACAGGCACGAAAACACTCAAAGGAACGCGCAAAACACAGGCAGCTGAACCACAAAGAGATGCACATTACTAAAGACGTGCCGGGGAACACTGGTTCTAAGAACGCGTGACGAACGCGCAGTCTTCCTGCACACCGAAACCATTTTCCGCTTGATGAGACCGCCCCACCTGCTGACGTGGGGCGAGTGGAAAGGGTTTATCACTAAGCCCTCCTCCTTTTACGGTTGGTGTTTGTTACGCGCGGCGACTAGACTTAGCTAGTGAAGCAAACTATGAGGCCTGGAGATATAATTCATGCCTGTTCTACCCGTTTTATTATGTTTATTTGCGCCACTTTTGGCGAACGCTTGAACTCGCATAAAGCAACTTGATGTTTCATTTCATAGATGGAGCTACCACCAAAAAACGCCTGTGAGACTTATGATTCATTGAAAATATTTTGTTTGAAGCACTGAGTGGTCAAGTTAGTGAGCACAAGTAGATAAAAGACACAATATGCATCTACTAATGTGCAATACTCGTTGGCAATTAGCGTCTAAAAGAAAAAAAAAAGCGAGTTTCTACGAGACTGGCCAGCAGGAAAATTACGTAAATTCACTGCTGTCTTGCAGGTTCCCTAATGAAGATAAAGGAATTTTCTCTTCATAGAATCATAGAAAGGGCCTTGCTTCTTCATTATGTAGAAGTTCACAGTAGCAGCTTGTATAGTTTTGTCGCTTCATCGGTAATGCGTGACCAAGTACAGCCATAAACTGCCGCATTGACACAATAATAATTCATCAAGTTTTCGTCAGAACACAAAGCAACTTCGCATGGAAAATAAGTGTAATGTAGTCTACGTAGCCACTAAATATTATTGTTCTGCTTTGAAAAGTAGAAAAGATATTCTTACAAAAACTTTTAATATTTTGCCCATTTTCATTGGAGCGTAAATAAATTACTAATTACTTTATGGCTAATATCTCTTCATAGAAACCTTAAATACCACTTCTTCTAAAGGCACGGTAAATTTGGTCTTGTTATGTTGAACAGTTTCGCCGTACTGGCCGTACAACGGAGGCTTATACAACGAAAATGCCTTTTGTTGCTCACACTATTTTCATTGCTATTAGGTAACGCTTCCGAACAGGCATTAACATCAGGTGTCATTAGAAAGCGGAGATCATAAGCTTTCTGAATTATTACAATTAATATTTATTTGTCAAGCGCAGCGAGCACAGTGTGTCCGCAAACAATGCGTAAAATGCGGAGGGGGGTTCGCCGGAGTGGGACCGCCACCTTAAGAGAAGGGAGCTTCAACGGCAACGGCGGGGTGCGGGCCTAAGGAGCTTTGCTCCCAAAAATTATAAAGTTGTAACTCACTAACTCACTCCAAGCGCTGCCAAATACGTGTGATCACAAACGGCCGTTGCGTGTATATACCAACCACTAAAGTCCGCTTAATTAGAGCCTTCTTAATGAGCGCAAGCACAGCTAGGGCAGATGAGATAAAAAGGGTTTAGTGCTTTTAAGTTCGCACCGCTTTCGCTTCCAGCGAAAGACGAACGCAATTTCGCAGACCCGAAAGTCCATTCAATCAACGATTAGATGTTCGTACACACCTACAAACATTACACGTAAGCTCTTTATAGATGCACACAGGGGCGTACTCACAGCACAAGTTGAAGCTACCTTTAAGCAGCTGTGAACGGATGCCATTGGCAGAGTATGACGTTGGGCGAGTTGGTGCATCGCTTAACGAAAGATTTGACGGGAGTTGAAATTCTGGCGTTCTATCCTGTCTTCTTCTTTTTTCCTTGCTCTCTGTTCGCGTTACAAGTATTTCGTTAAACGAATATGCCACTTCGTCGAGAGAACATTTCGTAAGAGCAATGTTTCAGACACGTACGCTTAACTGCCTCGCTAAATTTGAGGACACAAGTTGTGGTCGAAAGGGGATGTCATTTACAGAATCAGCTTGAAACGCGAAGTTGGCTTCTTGTAGTGTACGCCGGTGGCCATACGTGGCCGCTTCTGTCGCATTAACCGCCATATGTAGTTCTGAAGTTCGCTTCTGGGCACGGGTTCGTGCACGATGGCAAGCCATTTTTCTGAAACTTTAGAGATTATTGCACGCACTGCGCCCTTACATTCGATGCGCTTTCCTGCAGGTACGAGTTTAGTGCGTTTCTAGCATATAGCAAAGTACTACGACATTATACTGTGCTATAACCAAAAATATAATTGGAGGCGACCCTATCCTTTGACTTAGGCGTCTAGTAGTGGCATTCGCACGTCGGCGTTGGTGTGCCCTGGTGTATTCCTTGGGTTAACTGTGTTTCGTCGCGCTGCCGAAGAGGATCTCAGAGGCCAATTAGAAAGCAGAGCGTGATAAGGATGTGCTCCGCCAGGTGCCGCAACGATCCCAGCTGCTCACGAAAAACCCCCTGCTCTTTGAATTAACTCATGCAATTAGTCTTCATTAGATATTCTTACAGCTAATAGAGCCTTATCCTAAGTAAGCTTATGCCCCTAATTATTATGTATCCAATAAAACTTTTAACTTAAACTAGAACCGTAGATTTCATGCCACTTTTATTTTTTACAAGACCTTTTTCTTAATATTGAGAAAACCGGAAGTAGTGCTCGACCGGAAGTGCTCGGAAGAGAAACAACACTGTTTGTCACGCGTTGCTCGTGCCACTGAAAGAATAATCGCGAATGAGATGATGGCGACACCAGCAACATGTCTTTGCGCCTCTCCCTATGTTCGCGTAATTTATGTTTTGTTATAACACACTTGTTTCTGATGGGGAGACGAAAGGATTGAGAGTGATATTTATTCTCTGACTGTGTAAGTAAGTTATATTATATTCAGGTAAATATACAAAATCATTAGTGAAGCAAATTGGTCATAATAATATTAAGTACTCAAATTTAACAATATAAACTATATTCAGGGAATAAACGAGGATGGTACTGTAGATCAGTGAATAAGAATAAACTGAAAGGTGTACAAATTGCAAGAATCGCTGCCTTGAACGTAACGTTAGCTCCCATTGTGACGTATTTAGTCGGCGTTTGGTAGCGAAAAAAGGCTGCCGCCAGAGTAGCCGAATTAAGGAAGCAGAATGCGAATCGAAGTGCACCTGAGTGCCGGGAAAATGGCAGGAAGGCAATTACACATGCCGAAAGTTCTGTTTCGAGTCGGACATTGAGAAAGCAAGGAAAAGACGAAATGGCAGCGTCGTGTGGTAGAGCGAAAATCTGCTTAATGTCAGCGACACCTTTAAGCGAGGAAAGGTGATAGAGGGCGGGGAAAATTTAGTGTATCAGTTGGGCATAAGCAAATGCGAAAGTTCCGTATCAGAGAGAGAGAGATAGAGACAGAGAGAAAAGGAGTGAAAGGTTGGCACGTCTAGAGGACAGAAACGTACAGAAAACGGAGAGAGGGAGGGGGAGAGAAAGAACACTATGCCTCGAAGCCGATACGTCACTCGGATTTACGACCGGCTATTTCGGCGAATGGTGCGGAAATCGAATCAAGACCGAGAATCTGCGCGAACTGCGCGCAATAGTTAAACGAGCTCTGCTCCCCGAGAAGCGACTACAACTTTCTTTCTAAACTCAATTTAGAAAGTATAAATACGGCAGAAAGAGAAAAAAGTACGAGGATTAGAAATCGTAGCCGGTAACGCGGATTGTACGACATACGGAATGTGCGAACGAAGCTTTTACTAAGATTTGGTGCGGTAGTGTTTCCTATGGAAAGCGCTGCGTATGTTGAAATGAAAGCGAACCGAAACAGTATTCGCTTTCTTCTTTGGTTAAGTGATTCAGACTTCCTAAGCACAATCTTGCATTCTCCTCTTTCCCTTCTTTTCTATCCCTTTCCACTTACCTAGTATAGGGTAGGCGATTGGATATATCCTCAGCCTAATCTCATTCTCTCTCCTTTAGCTTTGCTTTCTCTCTATCTCTATCTCTCTGTCTCTTGCTGCCGCCTATGGCTAGAAGTGACTTTTACATATGAGATTGCGAATATCAAATTTTGAACTTCGAAGCGAATTCGAATAGTGAAAATCAAGTGCGGATCGAAAGGTAGATTTTTCGAATATTTTCGAATACGAGTAGTGCAACTACTGATTTGAGTAAACTTTGCTTTAGAGAAGAAAAGTGCACACACGCAGAGATAACGTTTCTCACAGACGTTGCAAATGTACTACTTCCTCGAATGATAAGATGGTGTACACGCGGAAACACTGTGGACAAAAAAATTAAGCCAGCCAAGCCAGAAGGAAGTGTGGAGCTGCGTGGCCTGCCTTCTTTCTCTTTATTTTTCTTTCTTTCTTCCTCTCGGTTTTTTTTTCAATATCTCTTTTTTGTCTTTTTTTCTAGTTCTTTCTTTGTCTCTACATTTCCACCTTTCTCTATCTCTCTTTCTCTTTCTGTCTTGCTCTCTCTTCTTTTCTAGACCTTTCTCTTTCTTCCCTGTCTCTCTTACTATTTCTCGGTTACTCTTTCTTTACATATCATTCTCTCTATTTCTTTCTCTCTATTTCTTGATTATATCTCTTTCGTTCACTTTCTGTCTTACACTATCTTCTTTTCTATGCCTTTTTTGCGTCCGTTTCTTTCTAACTCTGTCTCTCTCTGTCTCTCCCTTTCTCTATTTTCTATTGTTTTCTGCCCTTGTTTCATTTCTTTGTCTTTATTTCTGTCTCTCTTTCTCTCTGTACTCGTTCTCTCGCCAATCAGAGTTATTGCATCCCCCGCCGGACAAATCGGCGCACGTGTTCTGGGAGCCAAGCGTAAGATGAAGAAGAGGACGCAGACAGCGCGCGCCGGTTCACGATGAGGATCATTTTTGTTCGCGACTAACGGAGTTTTTTAGAGCATAAACAACTGCGCTGCTTCTCACAAACTGTTCTTCATGAGCGTTCTGCATTGAACGTCGTGGGACATCGCTCGCGTTTTGACTCGAAGCGTGTCAACAACAGAGCCAGATATTTTCTATACGCCGGCGCCTTCAATCATATACGCTCACTTCACACAAAAGCCACAAAGCAAACGTGAGGGGTCTTCGATCCGCTAAAGAGGAAAGAAAAGTGCCAACTTCGTCACGATCAGAACTTCGAAGCTAAGAATTTCTTCACTTGTTCCCCCAATTCTGAAGCCGTAAAAGGAAGAGCACTATTGCTTCTTTAAAAAAAAAACCTTTCAGGTCTCACACATACACAAACGGTTGCAGCTATGCCGGAATTGAGCTTTTGTGTACACATGATGTTGACTTTCGAAACCGCGTAAAGCTTTCTTCACTGCCTCGCTTCCTTTGCTTCTGCTTTTTTTAAAGTATCACTTTATGAAGCTTGCTGCTCAGCGGAACTATCTCACCTCAGGTAAACACCTTGGTTACACGTCTCGAAGGCTCACGCTCTTGCTCTCGCATTGTCCCGGTTTTTGTTCGGGAGTTCACGTGGACGCTGAAGTGCCTAAACTTTTGAAAAGAGGTGGCAACTTCTCTTTTGAACTTCGCAACAGCGGTGGTATCCAGGCGAGGACCTTCTCAGAGTTTTTTCTTGTATGTAAACACAAAGAAGCGAATGTCGTAATCTCAGTTTAATGGAGCTCTTATCAAAAGTGAAAACAACAACCGCCTCCGCAGTCAGGCTAGTTGGCTCATAGACGACTTTACTTTCGACACTTGGACGCCGCCATCTTGGGCTAGTAAATGAATGCATTAGAAACAGCTTCAAAAGCGCGAGTTGGTTCATAATTAGAGCGGAGGATGTTACAGCACGAATAGAACAAGGACGACAAAGGAACAAAGACCACGGGACAAGCGCTGTTCCTTTATTGTCCTTGTTCTATTCGGGCTGTTACATCATCCCCTGTAACTACGTAAATGCGTTCTTAATGAGGCGAGAACCTTAGATGCCCCATGAAACTCGAAAACTTGCCGCCAGCATCGGCGTCGTAGACACGAGTAATGCAAACATCATCATCAAGACGTTATCATCATATGGCGTCATCAAGACGTAGCAGGTCACCAAAATTTGTGACGTCATCATGACATCGCATCGTCACGTCATCACATGACATCGTCGCTTTGTCAAAAGTGGGCCTATCACGGAGGCATTGCAAAATTAGGTGAGGTGCTGAACGCTTGCAGTGCCTCCGATCTTGGAGGCAGTGCAGGTGCAGAAAGCTTTCATAGGGAGGATCAATACACCCACTGAGAAGAAAAATATAGTTTGCAGCTTCTAATCATCTTAGGCGAATGCTTGAAAGATCCTGTAAGGTTTTTCTTTTGTTGTCATGACGTGAACATAACAATGTGAGAATGGCAGACTGGGCTTGTTGGTTTAACATATTTGAAGTTTTAAGGCGCGAATAAGACACGGACGAAGAATAGGAACACACACATGGGGCGCTCCGTGTGTGTGCTCCTATGCTTCGTCCGTGTCTTATTCGCGCCTTAAAACTTCAAATATGATCTTAACAACGTCAGGAATGTCGAATGGACCAACCCAACCGTTTTCATGCGTGTGTGTCTGCCGTAGCACTGTTGGTTTAGATGTTAGATACAAAACAGAAAAGTGAAAAACCCAGTATGACAGTACAGGAAACCATCCGTAGAAGCGTCTACAGCTAGGAATAAATTTTCAGGCGAAAAGCGTGACAAGGGCAGATGAATGAACGCGAACAGGCGCACTCGCAGGTGAATTTTACTTTTCCGAAGCTTCGCTTCATAACCTGGCGGATACGAACAACAAAACTAACAAAAGAGCTTACATGGAACGGAAACAACAAAAGCTAAACTCATTCTCTCAAGAAGAGCACGAAGGCACGCTGATTCACTCGTCTCCGAAATTTTGCAGACCAATGCTTTTTGCAGACAAAACTGTTTACTGCTAGATTAGAAAAATATAGCACACAATATGGAACTTGGTCTTATGAGCAATAGCGCACGCCGTCGTTTGTGGCAGTGCAAATAAAACAGCCTACAAGCTTTAAAAAATGACAAACGTGAATTACAAATCGAGTGTGCGTGTATTTAAAACACTTCAGCGTGTTCAAACCTGGTTCCGAAAACTGTTCAACTGCACGAATCAGCGACACCTGCCCAATTGTCAAGTTTTCTTCTATATTTTACCTTTTGTTGCGTTCTCGCTAAACTTTGTGTATACAGCAAAAACCAGCCTATTGCATATGTGCATTCATTCAGGAAGCAAATCGGCTCAGCCAATTTCACTGTTTATGGCTTCGAAAGGGGCCCATTAGCTCCGCGAAACAAGTCGATGTGTTTTGCACGATGATTTCGTAAATGGAAAACTTTATTGGAGATTATGATAAACTTTCCTAAACTGCTCGAGAAGACGAAGACACAAGTAAGAAAACATTCAGAACACCACGAGCGCAGTGGTGCTAGTGGTGTTCTGAATGTTTTCTTACTTGTGTCTTCGTCTTCTCGTGCAGTATAAGAAGGTTTATCGCAATGAACCAACTAGCCTGCCAGAACGTATTACTGGAGATTATGGGGCGCGTGAGATTCGGAAATACAATTTCGGGAGAACAAGCGGGAATTTGATTGAAAAATACGTTGTTCAAATACGTATAAAATTAGCAATTACTTTTCTCTCGGCACTCGCAATTTATTAAAATAATTATGAAGAAATAATTTGTTCTACAGAAGCTTCGGCCTATTAGGTTCCCGGGTGCTGTTTTGCCAGTTTTACTGGGTTATATTCGACCTTTTCATTACTATACTTCTTGCTTAATTTTTGTGTAGATGATTGTCTTTCAGTGTGCCAACGGCAGCTTTTCCACCTGCAACACTTCGGAGGACTCTTGAGCTTCGCCTTCAAGAGTAGAACGCGATGGTGCAATCAGGCCCCGTAAGCATCGTCTTCTCAAATGCTAGCCTAGCTTCGGTTCTCGGTGGATGCCTCAACCGTGCCATAAGGAAACAAACGACTGCACGCGTTACATTGGCGGCTTCAAGCTATCCTAGAGTGCCTACTGCGAGTACAGTTGTTAAGTGCCGACTACGCCAAAATTATTCAATTTGCGAATCAGCGAAGGGCCCACTACGCGTCCGTAAGGCAACGTGCGAACATACGCAGCTGCTCACTTTGTTGATGTTTTGCAGCTGATGATGATGAAATATGTCTGAGCGCTTTGTAATGAGTGGGCCTTTAAAACTCCCACTCGTTGCGCAATTCACATGTTTTGACGCCTGGCGCGATTCTACGCTTCTGCCACGCAATATTACATCTCTTAGGGAGACTCCTTCCACTACATGACATTCATATAGTGATTTTTTTTTTTCCCGAAGCAGTGTCAAGCAATGGTAACTCAACTAAGCGATGTATACGAGCAAATGAAAATTCAGCCAGAATGGTATATAGCATTGGTGAGGTGTTTATCCTTAACGCTGTTCTGATGTATAATGGGAAAAGGCTGTTACTTGATGTATTCCCTCTGCCAATACTTTGGTGTTATGTGTTCGTCATTTTGTCGGGATACGAGCAGAATCCACATATTTGTTCTCTGTCTGTGTTGAATAGCCTCCGAGAGCGATGTCAGTGTTGGATAAATACCATGAAAGAAAAAAACAATACCTTGGCTCTGTGGTAGAACACCTGCTGGCCACGCAGACGGTCTGGATACGATTCTCACTCCAACTGAAGTTTTTATTATTTATTTCATTTGCATCTTTCTCGATTTTTCGGTCACGGACAAGATGATGATTTTTCGCTCACAATCAACGACGCTGATACCGACGATAGATAGATAGATAGATAGATAGATAGATAGATAGATAGATAGATAGATAGATAGATAGATAGATAGATAGATAGATAGATAGATAGATAGATAGATAGATAGATAGATAGATAGATAGATAGATAGATAGATAGATAGATAGATAGATAGATAGATAGATAGATAGATAGATAGATAGATAGATAGATAGATAGATAGATAGATAGATAGATAGATAGATAGATAGATAGATAGATAGATAGATAGATAGATAGATAGATAGATAGATAGATAGATAGATAGATAGATAGATAGATAGATAGATAGATAGATAGATAGATAGATAGATAGATAGATAGATAGATGCGCCCAAAGTAGCTGAAGTTTGCTAAGATATGTTTCGAAATTAAAAGAGCCGCGAAATTTATCCGCGAATTATCGTCAGTGTACCGATCAAAACTCACGAGATCGGCATCATGACTCGTACATAAATGGGTGATATGTACGCTGTTGAATTAGCAGAGGTTATGCACAATTTTCATTGTACAGTGGGCAGCGTGACCCTCCTAAGATAACGCTCGAATAATTTTCTTTCGTGGATATGTCTACTTGTGACGCCCGTGCAAGAAATGACTGACATTAACATTAATACATGCGCTTAAAGTTTCCGAATGTAGAATAATACATCAGAGCCCGAAGAAAAACATATAATCCCTAAAGGGTTTTCGAACGGTATTATGCTAATCCTTACCGTATATTGATGTCCCTTCTCATAGCATGAAGTTGGCACGAGCTGAGCGCCCGGCGCGCCGGTAAGCCGCTTTGTGTAAGGAGCTTACAAGTGACGCGCCACGTGTAAACGTGCATGTTCTAAGCCGGACCACGTGATTGTAAGCGTGGATGCGCAGCGCTGATTAGAGTCCGTTCTGTGACAATGAAAAAATCTGAAGTAGATATCTTCGTATAGGTCTCTTGCCAACACAATCTGTGACTGGGTCTAGTGATCCGACCGAAGTCTCCTTCTGACCTTAACAAACGACCCAAGTGCGAGAAAACTATCAAGGAAACCCAAAGGCACTAAGAAATAGGACGCGAAAAAATTCGTGTTGCTGCTCTCACTCTATAGCACTGCTCAGTTCAAATAAAAACGAATAAAGCAGCTCATTCATTCATTCATTCATTCATTCGTTCGTTCACTCATTCATTTATTCCTGGAAGTTTCCGATGAAGAGCTCTTGGCCTTAGTAATTATGCACAGTACTCACGGATTGAAACACGAACATTTTAGGTTAATCTAATGCGCATACCTTCGTTTCCAGCGTTACAGTTTTTGAAATATCGGCGTAATTTTGACTCCGACACTTACATCAGAGCCAATATTATTTTTAGCGGCCGTATTGGCAGCGACATGACGTTTTTATAACGAGCAATCGCTCAAAGCAGTCGTTATAGTAAAAAGAAGAAAAAACGAAAACGACCTTTCGTTTCAATCCGAGAGTACCGTGCGTTTGCTACACAAAGAAGAGCCAAAACAAAGCGAAGTCGAAAACCAGAATAGACACTGGCACAGTAATGCAGGAGAAAACAAAATAAAAGCAAGGAAATCAATCAAGCACGGAAATAAGAAAAAGAGGTCATGCATACCGCACAAGCGTCCTAAAAATGATGCTAGTTAATCCTTACTATGAGCCTGAAGGTCTCTTTTAACTGCATTCTACTGGTGCGACGTGCGTCATCGCCATGCCAGAATGTGGGCCTAAAGCGCCTCTCAGCCAAAGACTGAATTATTGTGAATTAGAGGTTATGTTTAAAAAAGTATTGATATTTGTTTAGTATCTTGGGTGCCATATCAAGACATGGAATACTTTACTTCGCGCTTCACTCCACGTGTGTGTGTCACCGGGAAATCCTGCTTTCAGCAAAATTGTTTGCAACACAATTTGTCATGAGAAATGGGGCGAGAGTGAACAGTACCGACGCAGCGGAGGCTAATGGCTCGTTCCAAATCTCTCAAAATTCCGGTGTGGCTTCTCTCCATGTCTTTTTGTTTTAGTCTGTGAACACAGATTTCTCTGGATGACTTTAAAGAATGTAGACACTGCAAAACAGTAAACAAACAGTAAAGAAAAAAAATCAAGGCAGCTTCAAACTAGCGGTGGCAAGCCTGAAGAAACAGCGGCGCCGGGTGGCCTTCCTTGTTTCTGCTTCTTTTTTCTAGTCTTTCCCTCTCATTACCTCTCTTTCGCCGTACCCCGACTAGAATGGCTCAAGAATAGTTCATTCCGTTGTCGTTAATTTCGGTGCATCGCGTTGACGAATAATACATGCCGTCAAAGCTGTTTTCTTTTTCATTTTCTAGATGTACTAAGAAAAAACAAATGATAAGCGCTTTTTGACACGAGAATATTTTGTTTGGCCATCATATTATCGCAATGTTAAAGCATATACGAACTCAGTCTCTCCTTCCACCATAATTAACTGTAGCCTTGATTTTAAAGACACATATATATAAAAAACAAATACCCTCCTTTCCCCCGTCGTTCCATTTAATCTACTCCTGTCTCTCAACCTCTAAGCTCCACAGAATGCGAATATTTTTTCTAGCGTCTGGCACAGGAATTTTCTGTATTTTAAATTCACGGCTTTCGCATCTCGAGCGTTCCAAAAACGCGTATCTTGCGCTATGTAGAAGCAAACACGAAAAAAAAGACAAAATAAAAATTTGCAGAGAGCACAACACCAACGACGACGCCGATGACGACATCAACGTTCCCGCGCTTCGCATATTCTCATGTCCTGTTTATTTTTTAATAATTGTTTGCTGATCTCTCTTGCTCCTCTTCGCGTTTCCTTGAAGTGGTGGAAATCTTATCTAAGCCTCGAAGTCACGACCGAGTGCCTACAACGACCGCTGTCAGCCTCCGTTAGGGGTGATAAACGACGCTTACGCCGACATTGGACAGCTACTGCACCATATTTCACTTCGCGTAATGGGCACGCGTAGGTACTGAGCGAGATGTCGACGACGGTTTCACATAAAACTGAACGAATGAAAGGAACTAGGGAACAAAATGGCTGTATGAATAACGCTGATCCAACTATATTGAGTCCGTTCTTCTGCCCTTACGTAGCACTTTTCTTGGCGTGTGTTGTGTGTTCATGGATTCTCTACCTGCCACTCAAACCATAAATCGAGATCCTCTGGAAGGAATATCAAAGACCGCTAATAGTTCCCAGAATTTACTGATGTTCACCACTCGGTAGTGTTTGATGCGCGACGGCGATTTCTTATGCGTTGGATGATGATGACAATGATCAGGAAGGTAGTCATTTCACGCGACATCTTTGAAGGTGAAATTTTTAAACGCCATGTCAAACGCGAAAAGCGACCGTCGGCGGCATCGACGTCAACACGGGTGATGCAAAAAAAATCATCACGGGATGACGTCAGCATATGACGGCACATTGACATAACAGATCGCCAAAATTCGTGGCGTCATCATGACGTCATAATGTGCCACTATGACTTCACATAACGTCATGTCCCATGACGACGTCGTAACATCATATCGTCGCTTGGTCAAAGCTGCGCTGATCTCAAAGGCACTGAAAAACCGAGTGAGATGCAGGAAGCTCGCAGTGCCTCCAATCCCGGAGGCAGTGCAAAACCACGTTGGGTGCAGAAAGCTTTCGGGGTAAGGGCTATCAGTACAATCGACTGAGAAGCAAAAGAAGATGGCTATCGCCTTCGAGTCGTCTTAGGCGAACGCACAAGAGTCCGTGTGATTTTAGCATAGGCATTCGCCTATTGAAGATCTTCGAGAGGGTAATTGCAAGCACGGAATGTCAGTACCTTCCCGAAGTTACACCAAAAGCTGAATTCCCGTATTTTGCCTCAGAAAATGCGGCGCGAAATTGATCTTTGAAATCTGAACCAGCCAGTCTGCCATGTCTGCTCAGAAAGACAGTATAACGAGGGTTTTTAGAGCGCACCGCCTGAGTCAACTAAGTTAGGCACTTTTTCTGTTAAGCGAGTTATTTCTCAATACAGTTTTATTGTATTTCGTGATACAATATAGCTCATTGCACTCAGATATCCGTCAAACACAAGTGAGAGCAGTGAAAAGATTTCGAATTGTTTATTAAAGTTCCCGCATTACACTAAGCGCATGGCAGCGTAGAAAAAGCAGATATGATGAAATCACCGGTGTTTGCCTTTTGAAAAGCTGTTCAGAAAGAATCCATTACTAATGCCCAACTCATAACCGGCATTTCAATCTTACGCTATCCACATGGACAAGTATTCTCGTAAAATAGGTAAGAGACCGTCTTCTGCGGATTGATTCGGCGTTCCGGCTCAATCAATCGTGTTGACGCCACCGATGCTAGACGCCGACGACCAATTTTCGGCATTGATGAGGCATCTAAGGCTTTCGCCTTAAAATTGTTGCCGATTTAGAGTACGATGTGCTCTGTCATGGAACAGTGATGAGCAGCCACCCGAAAGAGCAAACCAACGTGGGTGTTTAAATCCCATCGGGAGTGATTCCGAGTACTAATCACTGTGAGAGAACTGTGCACAGTTATCCCGAAAAGAATCACTGCATGTGGACAATAGAACTGGTTTGGAACAATGACTGACGACTTACACAGCTATGTACTCTACTGCGGTGGAGCCCTAAGCCGTCCTCATATATATTCAACAGCTTGCTCATTGAAGTTCCAAACAAAAATTGCAATGATAAAACTTGCCATGCAAGAAGAACTATTTACTTACTTTCGATTGATATATAAAGCTGTGGTGTGATCTTGTACGCGTTCCAAAATAAGCACGGAGGCGTGGCGTTACATCTAGCCGCACGCGATTGGTCAATGCAGGGCCGTGACGTCTGTCGCGGTTCACATTGGCCATTTACGTGCGGCTGGATGTAACGCCACGTCTCCGTGCTTATTTGGAATGCGTACAAGATCGCACCACTGATTCTAAATATATTGTTACAAGAATGTTTCACACTGCCGAAGCAAGGAAGGCACCAAAAGAAGACGACGTGATGTTGCTGTGTGCGGCACGCTCTCCGCCATCTTGTCTAACGCTTAAGCGTTGTGTAAATATATTGTAAATACGCACTGCTTCCCTGTGTGCCTTCACGTAATAATATGTACGGATGACAGAGAACTCGCACCAAACTTCAGCTATACCAACAGTGAGGATAGTTAATGAGGTGGATCACAGCTAAGAAAAACATTTAAGCAGTACAAGGCAACCTGCATGCCACTATGAGACCACACACGGTGCTCCGGTTTCTGGCGTGGTGCTTGAAAATATATTTCTCGCGCACTTCTAGCTAGGAGTTCCACATGCGTAACAAGCTAGTATTTCCGAAACCGCGCACGCATGTTTTATTACAGTAATCAGTATATAATTGTACAGTCGTCATCTTTATAATGTGTCACTAGGCCCTTCTCTACTTACTACAATAGCCGCTGTGCTCCTACAGGTGAATTTATATTCTGTAAGTATGGCACAGATAATCTCAAGTTCTAATTTCGTAGCAGTAGTTTGGATGGGTTGAATGATCAGGAGAAAGTGCCTCAGACAGGGTGGCCGACATTTCGATAGCAGTACCTATCTTTGTGAAAGGCGGCTTGCCATCGTTGGCATATTAGTTTTAAGCAGGTTGATTGCTGACTTCATGTCCCGTGGCGTTGCTTGTGGCTGTTGGTAATCGCCGTGTACTGCTGGTGTAATGGAACACGCTCAGTGTAAGAGACTATGACTCGTGTGAGGGATCACGTCTGGTGTAATGACCATGGCTGACGTAAGATAGACTTTCTACAACAGATAAAAGTTGTGGGAAACGAAGATGGCAGCACGAATGTGAATACTACCTACCTGGTTTCCACCTAAGTTGGGAGGTGTAAAGAACAGTTTGCTCTCTCTTTCACTCAGCACAGTACGGAAGAAAGTGGTTGAAATCATATAGTAAAACAATTCCTGCAAGCATTTTTTAGTCACATATACCAACGTGCAATAGGAGCAAGTTTCTCTATCGCTTGAAAACAACACATTTACGTGAATATACAGTGAATTTATGTGAGCTGCTGAAAGGCAGTCCTCTCCCATTCGAAGACGGCATGCGAGAACTCCTTCACATGGGATTATTACGAACGTGCTTCGAATACCGTGACTGGAATTTGAACTGTCCCGCATGGGGACGCTTTTAACGAGCGGGCCAGAATCTAACGTTGAAGTCGTTACGTAAGCAGTCGCGTTTTTCTTTTTTTTTTCTGTTTTCAGAAGTGAACGGAAGGAGTGTGCGGGACTCTGAGAGTCATTTCAGCGTGCTAACTCATGGGCCGGACATCCGGTTTGGTCAAAAGTGTCCGTCGGGAGGGACGAGTTTTATACGGCCGAAATAAAAAAAAAAGGTCGACCAATTCCACAGCGTAGAAGTCGTCGGATAGCGAAGTTTTAAGCGCGCGAGTGTATATGATTGGCTAGCGAGAACACATGCATTATCATCATCATCACTTATGATCATAATCAAAATTTCGGTCTATTTATTCCTTTATTGCCTCGACCTCTGGTCACGTGACCTGCGGGACGCCTACTACTACTCCTCCTCCTTCTACCACTACTACTACTATACTACTACTACTACTACTACTACTACTACTACTACTACTACTACTACTACTACTACTACTACTACTACTACTACTACTGCTACTACTAGTACTACTACTACGACGACGACGACGACGACGGCACTGGGTAGACTAACACACCTTCGCTGTAAAAAGAAAAGAAAATTGCGACGTCAATAGTAATCTCACGGAGTTCAAATCGACTTTCTATTGACAAATTGCACTTTGCAGTCTATAGTTTTAGAGACCATTCATTTGTTAATTACCAACTCATAGTTCTTTGAAAAGCGCCGTTATTCGTCTTTGTGATTAAGGAAGCTCAGTAGGGTTGCAGGTGCGTTTGCTCAATTGGATAAAGTGTCAATACAGACGAATACCGAGTTGGCCTATAGACTTTTGAACTGCGCCCGTGCTGTGGTAAAGAAACCAGGTATCGTGAGAGAAGAGAATGTTTACCACAGAACGTGCGTAAACATGACACTGTAGTGGTTTCCCGATTATGATGTCTCTCCGACCAGTCAGCGTGAAATCGTTGTTTTGATATCATCATTTATGGTTTAGTTAATTATTCAGACGTGTTGAATAGGATACGACTAGAAAAAAAATGAAGACAGAATAGCAGGTATTGGTTGCTATCCTTGCGTAAGAAGAGCGCAAATGCTAGTTATTATCAGCACCTTGACCACATGTAATTTGATCAAGGTGCTATAAGGTGCTTTCAAAGCTATAAGGGACGGTAATATCTTTTTAAAGCTAAACATGGGACCCCATATAGGTTGTTAGCTCAAGACCAAAGGATTTGTGGCTCGCACATATTTCTGGAAATAGAATTAAGCGCTCATGAACCCCTGAGCTAAATGTACTATCGAAAATCGAACACCCGACCTACATGCATTCGTGTATTCCTGAATGAGTAACCGGCTTACTTGATACATATCCACCGTAGTGCGTCACTCTCTGTAAATGTCCGAAGTCGAGAAATCTGCAGCATTAGTTTTTACAATGACCCACCGCAGCGGTCTAGTGATTACGGGGCTCGACTGCTCGCCCGAAGGTCGCGGAGTCGAATCGCGGACGCGGCGGCCGCATTTCGATGGTAGCGAAATGGTAGAGGCACTTTTGCTTAGATTTAGTTGCCCATTGAAAAACCCCAGAGGGTGGAAATTTACGGATCCTTCCACTACGGCGTCCCTCGTAATCATATCGTGCCTTCGGGACGTAAAACTCCAGGAATTATGATTTTTCCAGCCCTCCGGCAAACCGACTGCTCAGACATACTGCTCCTTTCTCTTCTCGTATGTTGCGAAAATCCGCTACTCAATTTTATCGCCGCCGCTGCCCATTCGCTTACGTCATCCTTAGCGTATTCTATGCCGCCTGCAGCGCGAAGGCCTCTCGCAACGACGTCCAACTCACTCTATTCTGTGCTACCTGAAGAGTGTGAAATAGAGCTCCTGCATCAACGACCTTCTTGGTAAAGGAAGCACTCTAAGAGCAGCACTCCACACCCCAGCTTCAATCACGATTGCCTTCCGAGCATTCTTTGGCGCAGAATAATCTTTGACTTCTTCGCAGACATCACGGTTGTTACGCAATGTTGCACCATCTGACGCGTGACCCTTCCGAAGCGACGCCTCCAGCTTACACTGTCACCCGTCACTTTGAGCTCTCAGTGTCGTCAGAGTTACTCAAGAGCTGACAGCGATGAATACCTCCAAGGCTTCTCAACTGACGTGCCGCCTTTATACTGTCAATAAAGAGTGAGCTATTGGCCTCAACTCCTCATCTAGGAGCCGATGCTGCGTGGTGTGACTTGTACTTGTCACCTGCCATTATCGATCGAACTAAAGTGCTGACCCAACCAGCGTTCTAGTGACACAAGTTATTGAGATGCTGTGCGTCTCTCTAGCAATCGCGTAAGGTTAAAAGCGTACTTGTAAAGATTTAGACTGTTCTATTATGGAAATTCCTGTCGAAGATTCCACGATCGTATCGAAGCACGTCGCATCGTCAGCTTGGGTCTTTCATATATTCTTCCCTTTGATTCAAAGTTTCAGTAAGGTGTCCGTGACAGCCTATTTGGGGGCACGTTATGTACAAGGAACCTACGGTAAATGAGAAAAAAAATCGCCTGCAGGTCTAGTGATATAGAGGTAATCTTTAGCCCGGTCGCTTCTATCCTAATACACGGGAAGGAAAGAAATTGTTCTTTCTGGGCAATCACTGCACCGAAGTGACGCAGGTTTCTTGCAGCAGAACGCAAAAGTTGTGACCTAGCGGCTGTAGGAAGCCGTCAGAGTTATTCAACTGCAAATGCTAATACTTCGAAGTATGCCTGGTGAAATCGGTTGTAAATTGAAATACATGTTTCTTTACGACAGCCTTTAGGATCTAAAAACTAAGTTCGCCTTCTTCACTCGTTACTCTAATAATAATTGTTAGGTTTTTACGTCCCAAAACCACGGTATGATCACAAAAGTGGAGGACTGTGGAAATTTCGACTACCTGGGGTTCTTTAACGTGCACCAAGGGCCTCTAGCGTTTAGCCTCCATTGAAATGCAGGCACCGCGGCCGGGATTCGATTCCGCGACCTTCGGGTCAGCAGTCGAGTACCATAACCGCCAGACCACCGCGGCGGGTAGTCCTAGCTCTATAGAGTATAATAATACAAAAGATAGTTTAGCTAAAAGTAAGGTACTGCAGCAATTGACCAATTAACAGTTAACTTCATTATTATAAATTGCAACGCAAAAATCTGAGAAAGCAACGCTTATGCACACTACATGGACCTGCCGGGCCATCCGCGGCCTGCGCCCCATCTACCGAGCGAGTGCGGAGTCGTGAGAGGAATTGCTGGCCAGCGATAGCCTTCACGATCAACTCAGTTTGATCAACAGGGCACGTGAAGGGGCAACTGCCTGTGGCGCCCTCGACTGAGGCCAACCAGTGCTGCCAGATGGGACTTGCGGAACAAGTTCGCCCCAAACCGCAAACCCCATTCTGTAAATAAATGTTTTTTCTTCTTTCCTTACTTCGCTACAGCATAATAAAAAACGCTGCTATGCGCTTTCCGATAAGTTTCAAAGGCTTCGAACAGCACTGAAGACGTGGAACTCAATGCGCCAATGTTGACTCGGTGGGTTTTCTGCGGTTCAGATAGCATTGCCAACCTGCTTCATTAACCCGACGCGAACAGAGACTTCGCGTACGTTTTCTTCCAACTTTTGTCGATGCCTTTGCTAAAGGGACGCAGGAAGGGATTGCCGAAGTGGTCGGAAAGGCACGCGCGGCCAACTCCTTAATGGGATGTGGAATTAGGTCGACTTACCGACAGCTTTCACTTACAATCTCGTTCGGCGAGGTTGTTGAGAGGGCCGGCGGGGGAAGTAGCGCTGAATAGATTTCGGGAATGCGACATTGGTGGCCGCTCGTTAAGCGTTGTTATTTACGACAGCGCGCCCTAAACAATTCATGGAAGAGTTTTATTCGCTGATCCTGCCAGTCGTGATTACTTCCGCATAAATGGCGACTGCGAACAAGTTTCCAGACGCGGGCTTCAGTTGTCGCGCCCCTTTGCGAGCGACTCGCTTCCTGTCAATCAAAGCTCCATCTTTCGTTCATTGATAGCGAGGGCCTCTTTCAGGCAGACTTGATACCTTCTGCTATAGTATGCGAGGGTTTATTGGTCAGATTCCAGCACGCAATAAGATCACGGGCTACGTGACGCCATCTGGCAACGAAAGAGTGTTCCACACTCACCGTCATGGCTGTGAGAGGCGCTGGCTAACACTCCCAGGATTACACAAACATAAATACCCAATATAAGTGGATGGGAAAGCGACCGCCGCTGTAGTTCAATTGGTAGAGCATCGGACGCGTTATCCGAACGATGTAGGTGCGGTCGCTAGCTGCGGCAAGTTCATTTTTCATCCACTTTACTTCCTTTCCATTTGTGTCATAATTACCATACTACAGTTATGTCACGCAAATAGTGCTCCCTATATCTTCCATAGCTTTATTCTCTGTTGGGTCCTTTGGGTTGCGTCTAACAGAAGAAACGAGCCCTCGATCAATCTTCCCTCTTTCGTTCGCGTCCTGTGTGCCATCTAAGGCGTCGATACTGAAATACGAAGATTGAGTTGAAGGCGAAAGCCTTAAATGACTCGTTGAGTGGCCACCAGAGCGAAGTACGGCAGGCGAATGAAGCGGTATACAATTCCACGTGACCTACGTCACTGATGACGTCACGTTGGGACGTCATCTTGTGACGCAATAACGATGTCACAGGTCGTATGTACTTGTGACATCATGGCATGACGCCAACACATGGCATTGTCGATTTGTCAAAGGAGCACCGGTCCCGGAATTTGTACAACGCCACGTGAGGTACACACAAAAGAAAATAGAAATCAGGTGGGGAAGAACCATGGAATGACTGGTAACGTCACTGTAACTCAATGCGCGTCTCACACACTGCAGTTTGTTGTCTTGAATGGAGTCTGATACCTGACTGTATAACGTAATTCACCTAGTGCGCACCAGATAATATCAATAAATAATATAGTATTTGTTGGGGTTTTACGTCCCAAAACCACGATATGTTAACGTGGGACGCCGTAGAGGAGGGCTCCAGAAAGTTCGACAATTTGGGTTTTTTTTTTTAAAAGGCACTGCAACACTCTGCCGAGTAATCATCAAATGACTTCATTAAAGGAGTTTCATGCTTCTCAAATCGAACGTTGCAAAACTTTTTAGAATCCTTCAAGTGCGAGCGGAGTTACAGAGATTTTTCACACGCTGTAACTGCTTTCTTTCTTCTCGCGGCCCTTCGAGCGCGCTGGAGGCTAAACAGGGAGGGATGGCACGGGGGAAGGAAGTTAAGTCACGCGCACGTGACCACCTTGAGCATTTCTTTTCCTTAGAGAGCGCGGCTTACTTTCAGTGAGTTTGCGAGCTCGCGCGCGGGCACATCCATGGCGGTCTCCCGCGGCGGCCACGGCACCTATGGAACCAAACAACGCTCAAATAGGCCAATGGCCGTGAATTTGGATACATGGCACGGTCATTTCGGTATATGGCATCTTTTGTAGAAAGAGGAGGGATCTATTTCTAGCTGATATTGACAAATAATTTTAAATTCCAGGCCACGTGCTGCGCTATAATCTTTGGCTCCCATGTTCCGATCGGCAATGTTTTCTGGCCATGCTGAAAAAGTGTTGCAGGGCCCCTTTAACGTGCACCTAAACCGAAGCACACGGGCATCTAGTATTCGCCTCCAACGAGATGAGGCCGCCACCGCCGGGATTGGATGCTGCGACCTGCGAGCCAGTAGTAGAGCACTATATAACCAATAGACCTCTGCGCCGTGTGCGGTTATTAATACATTCGCCATCGAATAATATCTGCGCTTAAGCAAACATAATTTTGCAAATCAGGTTTTGGCACAAAGCCGACGTAGGAAAAAAGAAAAGCAAACTTCGAACAAATTTCCTCAGTGCAAACATATTAGCCGCGACTGGGGGTTACCTCTCCGGCTCTCCGTAATGTAAGCAACATTGTACGAACCTCTAAAATTAACCTTCTCACTCCTGAAACAGCACGCCGCGACGGTAGCTTGATGACTATGTGACGTAGGCTGAAGCAGCACACAATTTCAACGAACGACATTGTAACTCCTATGGAATTATACTTATGCGGATAAGTAAGCAGAAGAAACATCTCTCCAGTGTTTTGTTTCTCGCGGCACACTCCGCATTACGGTTTTCTTCTTTTATTCTTTGCTATTTCGTCGTTTCAAATTCGTATGTGATCCTCGAGTTATTGTAATGCGGGGTTTGTCTGTCATCCTAATAAACAGCGCCTGGACCCATCACGCTCATTCGTTTCTGCCTGAGCATGCGTGGGGGTGGGTGAGAATTGAAAGTGAGGTGTTCAGTGTGCACACATTGTATAGTTCTGAACAAGAAAATTACGTCCATGGGGAACGTAGTCACGGCATGTGTCTATGAAGTTTTGTGCGTTGCACAGAAAGCAACTGTCGTGGGCAGTGGAGAGCGGTGCACACTTTAAAGACAAAAAGAAAGAAAGAAAAATAGCGAGAAAGAAAGAGAGAGAGAGAACGAAATAGAGACAAAAGAAAGCAACCAAAAGAGAGAGAAGAAAAGAACGATAAAAAGTTGGGCTTGATGCGGACTCATGATAAAACAAGGTAGGCTTGCAAACAGGGACACAACATCAATACAATACCGTTATGCTGTTGCGAACTCTTCCTTTGCGTCCGTATTTTCACGCCGACCTTGTATTATCATAAAAGAAAGAAAGAAAGAGAGAAAAAAAAGCTAAGAGAAAGCATCACAAAGAAACATAAAAAAATAAATTAATGAAAGAGAAAAGAAAAAGAAGGAAAGAACGAAGAATGCAGCGACCACAAGAATTAGGGCGTTCTTATCGTACAACCGACATTAGGTTTAAAAGAAGAAAGTGTAATTTCGCTCTCATTGGTGTCCACATTCAAGCATGGTGAGCTCGGGCTGCCTAGAAATTTAGTCAGCGTCCTTTTGTGCGCGTCTCGCTGTTGAAAACTCGTCCCGCACATGCTCAGGATAGCAACGAAATGGTTCCAGAACAAAAACTTATCGCTTACAGCTAGGTTGGAATAGTTGGACCGACTAACGTTACAGTGCAAAGCCTTGTTTACGTTTGTAGTTTACGTATTTTAGTGTTTCTAGCTGGACAATGGATTTTCTATAAATGACGCAGTTGCTGTTGACACAGTCGCTGATCGTGAAACAGTGTGTGCGTGCAGACACGGAGGCACTTTTTTTTCTTTTAAATTATATCTTGCTTAGAAGATGGTGGCACTTTTATATAGCGCCCGCTACTCCTTTTCACAGATAATAGAACTCATGAAAAATTATAGCAATGAAAGTAATTGCATAAAAGGGCACCTAAGGACAGTTCAAATAAGCCAGTCAAGCCATAAAAATTACCACATATTCACGAACTGCATTCACGTAGCCGTAAGAAACGCAACACAATATACAGTCCATTCACATATGACTGTAGCTCACATAAAAAAAAAAAAAACTCACAGGGCCCCTTATGAAATCACCTAAGATGATTCGAAGGCGAAAGGCATTTTCGTTTTCTGCTCAGCGGATGTACTGATCCCCCCACGCCCCCCTCTGGAAGTTTTCTGCAACCAGCGTGGTTTTTCACTGCCTCCAAGATTGGAGGCATTGCAAGCTTTCTGCACCTCACCTTGTTTTGTGCTGCCTCCGTAATCGGCCCATGGTTCACCAAGCGACGATGTCATGTGATGACGCCATGATGTGACGTCACCCTATGTGACGTCATGTAGTGACGTCATAACAGGATAGTGATGTTTGCATCACTCGTCTTGACGCCGCCAACACGGGACGCCGCCGACGCCGACGATCAATTTTCGTCCTTGATGGGCCATATAAGGCTCTCGCCTTAATAAAGACCGACGGAAATCGTATATGCTGAGAATAACATTACGCATACGGTCCTGTCACGTAACAGCACTGAATTGTTACACGATGTTGAGTTGATAGGCGAAACTTGTGTTGCCTCGTCCTGATCTGTCGTGTCCGTGTCTGGACACTTACCCATCTTTTACGACGAATCCCTATAAACTAGATCAACTGAACTGTTGCTCTAAACACTCAGGGATTACGTGTAACAGGTTAGCGAATGGCAAACTTTCTCTAATCTGGTTCGGAGAGTTGTGGCTCGTTTCAGAACTCTGCGGCTTCTCCTTTCCGGCGTTAAAGAAAAAAGGCGCTGGACAGGACGATCCACATCAGAGTTCAAAGGCTTCCCCACAAACTTCCTAGTCAGACTATTGGGCATAAATTAAACTGGACTCTTGGCCTCTTGTTTTAATGCATCTAGAGCTGACGTCAGTCATCAGGTAGTTCGCTCGGTCGACATAACACGTCTGAAATCATTTCTACGCTACTGATCGTGTTCTACAATTTACATAACGCAAGCGGCGCACATTTGCGAGAACGTTTTGGGTATCATGCTTGATACATCCGTGTAAATATTTGATAGATGTATTTTGCATGCTTACCAAAACGTACGTGGAACAGTATACACTCTAGTGTGTAATATAGGCGTGAAACCGGAATGGGGGGGGGGGGGGGGAGGGAGGAATAGGAGTCTTACAAGCATTGTGCTGATCTCGTACCGGACGTTTCAATCCTGGTTACCCTTCGTGCCGTTTCCTCTTTTTTCTCCCTTTCTCTCCAAGAGAAAGCACACCCCTATTTAAGAATTGATAATATTTTCCTACGGAACATATCTGCAGGGATATCGCATCAGGCACCGAAATAGTGGCAGCGATTCTGACTGATTTGACGACCGGATAACATAACGATTCGTTATTATACACACGACGAACTGGGGTCACGTAAGAAATAGTCAATTGCATTGCGTAAAGTGGAGTCTGAAGATTATTTGTCCAAGTTCGAAATCCTAGCATAAACCATGCACACTCGGGCTCTCATTGGATCTCATGTTACTCGGCAATACTTTGTATTCAAATAACAGGTTCCGTAAAGAAAGAACAAAAATAGTTGTGAAGCTGAATCTAAAAGACCCTATACATTTAGCCAGTACTTAATGAGAGAACTTTCAATGATGTAGCGTTTATGACTGACCAAATGAGTCGTCGACTGTGACGCACTAGGGAAGTTTACTGAGCTGTTTGTATATGACAATTTTGGTCCTCGTCATCCTACTGCGGTGATAATGAACATCTCATTGTCTTGCAAGATATAATTGCATAAGCACCACCTTTGCTGACTCTATCCGTGTAAATATATATATATATATATATATATATATATATATATATATATATATATATATATATATATATATATATATATATATATATATATATATATTAATTTTTACATACTGCCAGTCCCAATGCGGACTATTGCAGGAGGGCAACCGAAAGATACAAGAGATACACTTACATTGAAAAAGTGAACGTGTATGACTATAATTTTTATACGATACCACATGGATTATGTAGGAGCATAAGCAATGTGGTGAAAAACATTTAGAACTCAGATATGGTACATGGTGGACCGTTTCAATAACATGCAAAAATGTCACTAATAACATGAAAAACAAATTCACTGCGTATGGCACTGAAACAATTATCATAATCAAAAGGCACTCAAGCATTTTTACAAGTAGAGGAGAGAATAAACAACAACATCAATTTAGCTATGGGTGGCACGAATATGGTTATCAAGCAATGTCAAAAAAGTATTCAAGTCATTGCTATTGGTTATACAGCCGGGTAATCTATTCCATTCTCTAATTGACTGTGGGAAGAAAGAATACCTGAAGCAGTTGCTGTTAAAATGGTATTCCTGTAAAGTTAATGGATGTTTGTGGCGAGACTGTCTGGTTTCCGAAATGGATATGAACCTAGAGCTGTCGATGTTTAGCTGTTTATGAATAAGTTGGAAGAGCATTTTTAGGCGTGAGAGTTTAGCGCGATTTCGTAATGTTAGTAGCCCAGCTCTTGCGATTAATTCAGTGGGTGAATCGAGCAAACTGTATTTGTTGTATATAAACCTAACCGCCTTTCTTTGCACACTTTCTAGCTTTTTAGTTAAGTTATTTGTGGCAGGGAACCAGACTAAGTTAGCGTATTCTATAGTAGGTCGAATGAAGGTTTTATAGGCTAAGAGTTTTGTTTGAGGTGGTGCGGATCGCAGTCGTCTTTTAAGGAAAAATAATTTTTTTAAGGCTGAAGAAGTAACATAGTTAACATGTGCCTCCCATCTAAGGTCACTAGAAATAACTTATCCAAGATACTTATGCTGTTTGAGGGAAGTCAGTAGCGTGTTGCCAATAGTGTAGTCAAAATGTGAAATGTTTTGTTTACGGGTGACTCTTAACAAGGCTGATTTTTTAACGTTTAATGTCATCTGCCATTTCGTGCACCAATCTGACACAGATAGCAGAGCATTGCTGAGGACCATGTGATCTGAAGGAGAGTTAATTTCTTTGTATATAATGCAATCGTCTGCAAAAAGCTTTATGTTGATTCCGATGGATTGGGGCAAATCGTTAATAAAAATCAGAAATAGAATAGGAGCTAAGACGCTGCCCTGTGGTACACCTGAGGTAACTTCTGTTAGTTCCGATGTTTGCTGGTTTATTTTCACAAACTGCGTCCGCTTGGTTAGATATGCACTAATCCAGTCTGTGATTGGTCCTTTACCTATTGTCGCCTGCAATTTTTTTATAAGTTTTTGATGCGAAACCCGGTCAAATGCTTTTGAAAAGTCGAGTGAGATAAGGTCAATCTGCTTTTGATGGTCAATGGCTGTTGACAATTCATGTATTAATTCGGTAAGTTGCGTAACGGTGGAAAGACCTTTACGAAACCCGTGCTGAGATGGTGTCAAAATGTTCTCGTTTTCAAGGTAAGTAGTTATATGTTTAAGAATAATGTGTTCAAATATTTTACAGGTTGTGCTCGTTAAGGATATCGGGCGATAATTAGCGACGTCAGCTTCACTACCCGATTTGTGAGTTGGTATGACCTGTGCCATTTTCCAGTCATTGGGCAGTGAAGATTTTGTTAGGGACATGTTAAATATAATAAACAGATATTTAGTTATCCATTCGGCGTAACGGGTGAGGAACTCATTCGGTATATTATCAGGCCCTGGTTGTTTCTTGATCTTTGTTTTTAGCAAAAGGTCAAATATACCTGCTTCATTTATGCGGAGAGGTTCAATGGGGTTTACGCCATGAGTTTCAAGAGGTGGTGGGATGTCGTTGTCTGTAGTGAAAACTGAGTGAAAGTAGTTGTTGAATTGATTAGCTCGGTCTCTGCTTTCTTCCCGAGACATTGTACTATCTTTTTTTATTTTTTGGATTGAGGTAGTTCCAAAATTTTTGAGGTGCATCGTTAAGAAAATTAGGTAGAGTATAAGAAAAGTAGTGATTCTTGGCTGCTTTAATTAGAGACTTCATTGAACTGATGGCTTCCGCAAGGTTCTTACCAGTTATGGGATTCGATGTTTGTTTAGAGGACTTTCTTAGGCGCTTTACTTTACGTTTTGCATGAATAATGTCACGATTTATCCATGGATTGAATTGTTTTTCTTTCTTTGTTTTAGAAGGTATGTAGTTAGAGATGCAATACGAAACAACTTCTTTAAATTTATGCCACAACGTTTCGATATCAACATCCGGATGACCGGCAAGCTGCTCAAATAAACTAAATTCGTGTGATAAGTGGTCAAGTATACTAGTGTCATCAGCGTTGCTGAAATCGAGAAAGGAAGAAACTGAGTTTGAATGCCTGATGCGTTCATGCAAGGGAATCGAACACATTACTATTTTGTGATCTGATATACCACATGTTAACTCAATGACGGCCTCATCTACGGGAAAGTGGTCACTAATAAAAACTAGGCCAAGTATATTTGAAGAACACCTTTGTACACGAGTGGGCTCTTTAACAATTTGAGAAAGATTAAATGTCAGCATAGTATCAATAATAATGTCGGACGAAGATGACTGATGGGTCATAGTGAGCCAGTCGATATCAGGGAGGTTAAAATCGCCAACAAGTATAAGCCTACATGCAAGAGCGTGAACGTGCAGGTATTGATACAGGGAATGCATTGCTTCCGAGTGTGACGAGGGACTCCGATAAACGCAACCAATTACTATTGGACAGGCGGTCAAGTGCATTTTACAAAAAACTGCTTCTACCCCTTCGACAACGGGGAAGGCCGTGAAGGCGATATCTTTTCTTATTAGGATGGCCACACCTCCCCCCCCCCCCCGTGTAGTTCTGTCTTTACGTAAGATTACATAGTTGGGCGGCGTTATCTCGAAGTCCCTGACGTCACTTGACAGCCACGTTTCGGTGAGTGCGACAAAGTCGAGATCTGTGCTGAGTAAAAATGATTCTAGCCAGGTTGTCTTTAGAAGAATGCTACGAACGTTTATATTTGCGAACTTTACTTGGTGCGTGACTGAGTGTTGCGTGGTCGCAACGCGCGCACTTGGGATTCTTCGTTTTTTTGCTGAGGGTTGCGCTTAATGGGCCGAATACAGTTTGCATCCTCGTCCCATTCAAACACTTCGTTGTTGATTTTTAATTTGTCAAACACAAGGTTTATCTTTTCACCAGCTAGTTTCCTTGCCTTAGCTGCTTGCCATAGTTTCTTCCTGATGTCGCGTACACGGGGAGTGAAATCTTCCCCCACCGCGATCTTTAATCCCTTTAATTTATAGCAATTCTTCAGTATGGTAGTCTTTTCCCGGAGATCTAGAAGCTTTAGTATTATCGGCCGTGCATTATTGGCAGAAGGTCTTCCTAGTCTATGTATCCGTTCGATGGCCACGGGTTCTAATTCGAGTACCTTCTTTATTACATCTTCATTAACCATTTCAGCAAGGTCCCTGTCATTTTCTTTGCCGTTCTCTGGAATCCCATACAGTATTAGATTAGACCGTCGCGAACGGTTTTCAAGGTCTTCTAGCCTGATCTCCATAGCAGAAAGTGATTGCTGTAATTTGTTTACCGCGGTCACACATGAGGAAACCTTCTCATCAAGAACTGCTACTTTTTCCAGTTTAGATTCTATGGCAGTCAGCCGGTCATTCTTGATTTCCTTGACATCATCAGCAATTTGTTGAATCTGTTTAAAGAGGAGGGTTAGATCTGTTCCAGGTCCAGGGTTAGTTTCAACGTCCCCACAAAGTAACAGTAATTTCTCAATGTGAGACAGCATTTCAGTCAATAATGAGCAGAGCAGCCCTGGGCACGGCAGCACAACTAGACAAAGGTTATTTGAGCGAAAGCATTTGCCGTAGTGTTTTCTCACCTGGACGATATATATATATATATATATATATATATATATATATATATATATATATATATATATATATATATATATATATATATATATATTTTTTTTCTATTTTTTCTTGTTTTTTTTCTGTGTTCTTCAATATTATATCATGATGATGGCATAGCTAGCTCTATAATGTAGCCTGCCTTACCATGTTTTTCTATATAAGAATAATAAATCTGGCTTTAGTTTAACTAGTACAACCACCGGAAAACCATATAGTATGGTTCGTTTTTTCACTTCAGGTATAGCATATTTGTGTCAGCTTACCCCAACACAATAATTTCACTCATTATTCTAATATTCTTAAATGAAAGTGGGTTTCAAACGAATGAGTTACCGGGACAAAAATTATTGCACTCATTGTCCCAAAAGTTGCCCAGCTAAGACTTCTTGCTACATCTCTCAGGTACCGACAAATTGACCAGCATAAAACACTTTGTGCGAGAAAAATGGCGTTCACTTATACAAAATCGTTTTTAACACGAAAGTGTTTTATGCCGGGGTCCAACAAGTACATCCGTCACGGATATGACGTTGTTAAAATGGACGCCAACAGGTGAGAAAGAAAAAAACCAAGAAGATACCCCGCTGGGAATCGAACCCACGACGTTGCGGCCGCGACGGCAAGCGCCCGATACCCTACCGAGTAAGCTAACTCGGGAGATGCTAGACACGGCGCGAACGCGCCTTATATCTTTCACACATTCTCTTTCGCGGCGGGAGCGGGGCGGTGCTGCCGTCTGTGAGATGTGAAAAGAAGTAATGCTTCACGATCGACACTTACTAGCGCTTACTCCGAGATTGCACGCGATATCGGAGGTAATGGTTAAAGCGTCTCGATACCAGAGAGGTAGACTGGCCGCGCTGGCGTCGCCGAGGTGCCCTTGACGCAGTTACGCTCTTTGCCTTTGGCTTCGTGTTAGCGTGCGTCGGCTCATCGGAGTAGTGCAGTTTCCACGTGCACCAACGGGATTTCTACGCGGCCGACTGCTTCAATTGCAAGAGCACCGACTAACAAAACTGCTGCAATATGCGTTGCAGAAAGGACGCGATTTCGACGGGCGAATGTCGTGCCTTGGTGGAGCGAGTGCCGCGCCTGCGAGACAGAGGCCAGCGGGACGCACGCGTTTGCGGCTCAGGCTACGAACCTCTACCTCCCGGCCGTGTTGCTGAAGCGCAGTGTGTGTTATGTATGCATGAGCACAGGCGTCGGCTACCCATTACTAGAAAGCGCACACCGTGCCGTTTCTCTCCTTAATTGAAGACGCTTTGAGGAAGTGCATACCAGGTACCAGTGTTGATTATGAGCTTGTTGATATCATCCTTACGCGGGATTCACGATTCGCTGTGTCCAAATATATGTTCACACCGTCAGCTACCACAACGGTTTAATAATGATCATGGGCGTTAGTCGTCGCGATAGAGACATGCTGTCAACATGGGTGCATCCACGTCAAACGGTGCTAGAGCTGCCAAACACGAATAAACATTGTACAAGCTCTCATATATCACTACACAATAAGCACTACTTCTGTGAAGACACGTTTCACTTTCGTGTTATACCGATTCCTATGACGGAGGGATCATCCATGTTTTTTTCTGAGAAAAAGACCTCCATTCCGGCGCCGACACGGGCGCCAGTTTCACGCCTCCTTAACCGAATCGTCTGGAACCTTCTGATGCGACCGTCTGCTCTTCGCCACTCACCAAACTTGACGATAAGTGGGTCATGATCAAACGGGACCCATAAACGACTTTTAGTTAAAGCTGAACGAGAGAAACGGTGTTATTTAAAGCGATGCCGGCTTTAAGAAAACCAGTATAACGATGGGCTAGGCGTGCGCTGGCACATTTCAGGCTTAGCCGGTGCGGCCCTTTGTCGAAGAAGGAAAACTGTAAATGAACGAAACTTACCGAAGAAATTTGCAAAGCTGCGCTTACGGCTACGAATGACGGAAACCTAATAACAGTACTTTAGATAGGTATTCTAGAAGAAGTCGTGAAAAACACAATAACGGCATTCGCAGCTGCTTTTCTTCATGTTTCTGCATTGCAGTCTCGCTGTACCTTAGATGGGTATTCTAGAAGAGGCTGCAAAATTGACAAGAACAGCATATGCGGCTTCTTTTTCAAAAGTTGCTGCATTTTACATTAGCTGAAGTTACGTTGTTCGCGTCCCTGTTAAAGCTACGGTTGTAAAATTTCGTATCAATAACCTGCACCCACCAGCAATAGTTCTCAGGACACGAAATTTCAGGGAAAAAAAACTATATTCTCGCTTTGTCTGGGGACATAGACTCCACTCAAATGTTACAGCCTGTAGTAGTTTGCAGTTACCCTCTGGATTAGAAGCGTTATTCATTAAGAGATCAGAATTTTTCATTTACAGTGGAGCCCGCGTCCCGTAAAATTTTGCTGCCGGGCGTACGTAATTTTATTGGTAAGTGTTTTTATTTATTTATTTTTTTGTAACGGGATACAGCTGCGGAAGTGCTCCCATCATGATGTAAAATATTTTCTCGTATCGTAATGTTTGTTAAAAGGAGTACCCGGCGCTCTACAAAAGCGCCAACATCTCCTAAACATCATATAATTAAAAAAACGCTCTACGAAAACAGAATGGCTTGCGAATACAATATTTCGGGTAATAACATTCGTATACGGTCATAAGAAAATCGCACATTATGTGTTTTGAATGAAAATAGCCTAGTATTTCTCGAATATCATAAACGACAAGCCACTCCGAAGACCTGTCACAAGTATGCAAAGCCGTGGCTTCCAAATCTCTAATATTTTGAAGAATAATAATTGCAGCTTGAGCCCTCTATAAAATAAGTGCTGGAGATTCTAGCGTTCGTTTATTTTTCTTTTCACCAAATACTACGCTGACAATAGGAACCATTAACACAATTTATGAGTACATTGCAGACTAATTGTACCACTAGTAAGTTAAAGCGCAAATTATGTGCGCAGTGGTTATTGATTCACTAATTATTTAAAACAGTGTGGGCTATTCTGCGTTGATCAAGACAAAGACTCGCCATGCAAAATACTTGAAAAAAATAAGAGGTCCTTACTCGCACTTCACCTCAGGAGAAGCCTTGATATCATAATTTCACGCTGTGCAATTACCTTTTTTCTATTTATTACCATCTTAAAATAAAACACAATTGCGTCAGTATTCTTGAAGCCACTGATTAATCGAACCATTCTTCCTTAATAGTGGACAAGTAGTGAGTAGTGTGGCTTGCCCAATTTTCAACCCAATTTACTAATTTACTGAAGTAAATTAGCAAGCTAATTACACAATTCTAAATTTTTTTAAATCTATGTTACTCTTCCTGAAAGAAATTTAAGCAGTTGTGTAACTTGCCTGGGAGCTAAAAGTTCTGCTTCGACCTGGTATCTGTAGTGTGCGAGTTGTACCGAGTTGAAAAATTGCACACCATTTGCGCACGCCACAAAGTACTGGGGAGCACAACACAAAGAGGAAGAAAAAAGAAAAAACTTCCTTGCATTTTAAAATAAATTACTGCGCCCATCAAGTGCAAAATGATGCCTGGGATAATTTGGTGCGAAAAGTAAGGGCAGCCCTTATCGACGGGCGGCACATACGTAAATTTCTTTCCTTGGCCAGTCGTTCTTTCCACTGCGAAGTTAAGCTCGTCTAGACTGCCGGCCGATTTTTAAAGTGCAGGCAATCGCATGACCAGAACTACCCTTAGAGAAATCGATAACTATCTCAAGGCAATAATAAACCGGTTTGCAAATGTAGGAAAAAGAAACGAAAACAAGAGAACGCCTGTTTTGGGAGTAATGTGTTTCTAAGAACTGTATTTTTTGTTGTTGTTTAATCCCTTTATCACTTACTGCCTCTCATTTGGGTAGTATGAGTCAAGCGCTAGAATAAAAACTCTTGCGACTATACTTATGGGGCACATTTTCGCCAACAAGGAATCACAGGCCAGAAATAATGAACAGGACGTCTAAAGAGCTTCAGAACATTTTGTATTGCTTTGTCCGGTACGTTATTCAGAGTTATTTTTCTTTGAAAAATATCACGATCGTTCAAAATGTAAATGAATAAGCCTTTCATCAGCCAGAACCCACTTTAGGAAATCATTTGCGATAGAATACCCTCGGAGGCTGTTCTTAAAAGAGGCGGCCGCGATTTGTTTAAGAACACGCCTTTCCCGTACACGGACTTTGCATGTGTGTGGAAGCTTTTGGGCATTCGAAATGTGGTCCTTCCATGCTCATAATACAGTCCAGAGATCTCTGTCCTCATTTTCAGAGTGAGCGCCTTTGTAGAATAAACCTTGTATCCGAGCACTGTGTGAGACCATGATAGTACTCTGAGGGACGAGTCAGTAATGTGAATTGGAGTAACATCCCACATTTCGAAAATTTATTCCAGATGTCATTGACGTTGTTAAAGGGGCGGGGAGGGGGGTCGTTCGCCCTCATCGAAACATTGGCGCCAGCCACACCTCGTGTTCGAAGGATTTTTCATCAATTCAGGCTTCCACCTTTCTCTGATTCAAACTACTACGCAATAAAAGCAAGAAGGCGCACCCTTTCCTGGTGGCGGCCTTACAAATGGGTTTTATGATTCTCGAACTTCATGTAAATGATCTTCACGCTGTGTCCAGACTCCATAACGGCCCTTAGTTTCGGAACAGACTGGCTCAGACAAAACAGAAAAAAAAAATCTGCGCTAACGTCATTCTTGTGTAGGTGTTGGTCTAGTTCTGAATCCTGCGCTTAATCCAGCTCCACTACCGTGAAACCTGGGGAAGCGCGCAGCACGGGCAATCTAGCGATTTCCTTGACAATCGCACGCTTGCCGAGGCGATGGCGCCCTCTGTTGCGCGGTGCGGGTATCAGTCGGATATCGCGTAAGTGATTTTCGCAATTTAAAGGAAACTATTGCGATTAATTCTTGGTTATTTCCGTAGTGTTTATTATTTTACAACTTGTTAGTTTATTTTGCACTGGGTTTGAGCATTGTTAACCTTGTTTTAGCACTGGCTATGTCGCATGGTCATGCATCATATTGACCAATGCTTGACCATGCCACATGAGACAGAGGATCAACGACAAGCGGGGCCCCTAATGTGCTGCGAACTTAAATGAGATGACATCAGAAATATTGGTGGATCATTTGCAATCGAAATGACATTCAGACAGATGATTTGAACGTCTTTGCAAATTCCCGATTATGTGAAGTCTGCATAGCATTAGAATTTTTCGCCTCTGTCGCATAGAATATCTTTTTCCCAATTTCCTGCCTCAGACTACGTAACATTGATTTATGTATTGATTTATCTACAATACTGCTAGCCTTTACTGAGACCCTAGCAGGTGGACAGAATATGTGCAGATGCAAAGAACGCTCATCGCGTTAACAATCAAGCACATCAACTTCACACTTCACAAATAGGCGAGTTACTCTACATCATAATAATCATGATCATTTATTGTCCCTTAAAGATCATTTTCACGGTATTAAATAAATGGCGGGCAGGGATGGCAGGAGCACCAATAACGCCATGGCCATTATTACACGATACAAAAAAAAAATACAGCATACATGTTTGAAATAGAAAAGCGTAACATAAGACAGTGCAATTGGTAGTACAAACGGTATTACAAAAATGCAGCACAATTGGTAGACATGAAGTAACAGTGCAGTGGTGGCAGATTAAGGATTTCAAAACATCAATGTAGGTACCTAAATTTATGGGAATCTCATTCTTTTAAAATATCCTCCGGGTCCCGCAGGCGATTCGAATGTCGAGAAAAATGATGTAGTTTATCGTAGCTCAAAATTTAGTAAATACATTGAAACGAAAAATGAAAGCTGGAGATCCCCAGTGCGCTCTGAAGAAAAAAAAAAGAAAAAAAGGACCGTCCTTAGGTGTCCCCGTTCTCAGATCGAGGACGTTTGACTCGTTTTCATGGCTGCCGAGGAGCATATATCTCGCTGTTCATGGTCTGAGCTTTGCCACTATTTAAAAAGAAATGAAAATCAAGAACTAAACAAACAAAAACCACACTCAGAGCTGCTGCGGCCTGCAGATAACGGGGTTTTCCTCCGTTGTGGCGATAACTGCGACCGCGACGTACTTCTGGTTTTAGCATTACCGCGATAGGGATGTTCCGCCGCATCGACAGCGTACCGCCTCTTTCGTGTCATACGCTGCGGCGGTGCGTGCGGTACATTAGCGGCAGAGTAATGACCGGTCTTTTTCTTTCCTTTTTTTTTGGCACGATACCAGCTGTGTTAGCGACTATTGCTTATATTCCGCTGCTCTGGATGGGGCATAAAATATGAAAAATGGAGAAAAATAAAGCAGCAAGACCGGCAGTCAGTATGCAGAGTATTCAATCGTCATATTCAAGTCCCCTTATAAATGGTAACGAAGAACACAAAGCTCGTTATCACAAAATCACAGCGTGCCTTATGCATTTGTCTGAGACGGCTCGCGAAAGCCGTATCTTCTTTTTCTTCGTAATCGATTCTATTCACCCCAACCGCCCCATCTTCCACGAAGGCTTTCTGATCTCTACGGGGTTTTCAATTGCCTCCGGGATCGCAGGCATTGCAAACTTTCTGCACCTCATCTGGCCTTGCACTGCGTCCGTGATTGACCCCCCTTTGACTAATCAACGATGCCATGTGAAGACTTCATTATGTAGCGTAATGACGTCGTGATGACGCCACTAATTTTTTTTTTCTCTCCGTCGCACGAAGGGTGTACGCGACAACTTCGCACCGCGTGCGAGGACTACAGTCGATGACCCCTCAAACAGAGTTCAAACGCTCCGGCCGTCTTTCGCCGGGCGAAGGAGCGTCGGAGTGAAGGGGGGAGGAGGGGGGGGGCTGCGTCGCTGAGGGCTGGCGCGCGTGCTATCTGGACAGACATCAGGAAACGGCCCGTAAACTTGGCGTGCTCTCGACGCTTATTTCGGGTTTAGAAGACTGACAGCACGAAAATCGCTTCGGTAGCTGGGGAGGCGGTATTTTCTTAAACAAGCGTTTTGTTGAGTTACGTGAAATCGGCTCCAAAAGAGTTAGCTGCTAGCGTTACTTGGTATAACATTCAATTTTTTTTATATCGCTTTCGTTGCTTCGCCCTTGCAGCGAAACTACAATTTTTTTCTGTGTAACGCGAGCATCGGCCTCTTAAGAGCTTATTTCTACGGAATCTATCTTGAAAGCTGCAGTAACATCCAGGCTCCTTTTTTTACGCTTCCGTGCTGATTAGCCTGTGGAGCATTCATTACACCAGAGGTCTCAAACTCACCTCGTCTAGTGGGCCGCAGTGATGAAATTTAGTCACGCAAGGTGCGAGGCTGTGATGGGGGGGGGGGGGGGGGGAAGGGGGGCGTAAGCTTGAACAAGATATCATCTAAAGTTGCCATTAGAAAGAAGACCTTTCCTATATTTCATATATGGGTCATTTCATAAGGGCACTTGGCGTCAGGATACGAGAAACATATTGATACCAATCTCCAAAATAACTACAATTTGCACGCCGGTTCTGAAATACGTAGTTTTTGCTCCGTGATTGTGTTTCTACACATGGTGACCGCAGGGGGTGGTTCACTAAAAGAATTCTGGACACCAGGTATGTCTGAGTAGCTCACAAACATACTTATTAGGAAAATATAAAAGAGAAAGGCATGCGACGAAGAGAGTCATGTGCGGCTTGCAGGCCGCTAGCGAAAGACCAGCGGGCTGCGTGTCTGAGACCTCTGCACTACACCAACGTCCCCCACAAAAGGCTCCCTCTCCAAGCATAACAAGATAAGCTCTCTCTGTCTAGTATTTCTTTTTTGTGTCTCTTTCTTTTTTATCTCTTTCTATCTCTGTCTATTTCTTTCTCTGTCTATTCCATCTTTTCCTGTCCTTCTTGTCTTTCTTTCTCTCTTTCTCGTTATTTCTACCCCTTTACCTCTCTCTCTCTCTCTGTATTCGTTCTCTCACCCATCAAAGTTATTGCGACCCACGCCGCACAAGTTGGCATGTGCCTATGCCTCAGTACGACAACCAGCCCGTGCGAACCAAAAGCTTTGTCAGTTCGCTGATTTGTTTTCGGCTACGGGGTGTCACAAGCAGTACTCAGCCCGAAATTCACGGCGATGCTGTGAATCCCAGCATAGCCTCCTATATTTTTTAGGCTATGATCTGAGCTTAACAAAAGACTGTATTAATGTCATTATTACTTTGAAATGCTTTAAACAACGCTTTTTTTTAGCAGAGTGGCACAGTGTTTTGACGGTGGCCGGCATCCGGGCCTCCTGCTTTCTTCGGATGACGGCGCAAACGAATGCTGTTGGCCGAGCGCTGCCGTGGCGGTAAAGTGCCCATGAAACGCTGTAGGCAACATGGTGCGATAATGGTGCGCTGCAGTTCAATCAATCCATCAATAACATTTACGAGAGGCCAATACAAACATTCTCGGTTTGAAAAGGTTTATCAGCCTTCGGTACGTTACACCGCATTTCTAGGCGTCACGTGACCCGACATGTCACTCCATCTCCCAGAGATGCGCGCACGCGCGGTTGCGCCACACACAAAGCGACATGCGATCGTTGCCCACGTGACCGCGTAAAGCTCTCCCACTGGATTGCAGGATGTAAAGAGTGAGAAAAATAAGGTCAGTCTGCCGTAAGAGATGGAGAATTGGGCTGTGAAATTATGGTCCTTTTTTTACTATCAGATCGTTTTATTGAATTACACAAGGCATTAGGCCGACTCAAAGCAAACAATTTTTTTTAACTTGGTGCCGCACAGGTCACCGCCCCATTATATTCCACCGAAAGGTCAAAGACGAGAGAAATAGAGAGATGATCACCGTTACTGAAATTTCCGGAGATTTAAGCCTGGTTTATCGCTTCGCTTGCTACTCCAGCTGTCGGGTGATGACTATGACACATACACCGTGATCACATTCACACAAAAATACTACGTACAGTGACAAACACGCACATATACACAAATTAGTCATTCACAAACTCTCGTTAAGTAGAGTGTTCGTAAAAAACAACCACAGGGCTTTTGCGTTACACATCGCACAACCGCTGTCTTGTCAAGGGCCGAGAAGATGCCGCAGCTGCAAGCTCGAGCCGTGTTGCATTTGAAGTGCTGCCTTCAGAATCTGTCGCTCTGCGTCGTAACGGGAGCAGTCGCAGAGGACGTGTTTTAAGTCTTCCCGAGTATTATATGTGGGGCACGTGGGCGAATCCGACCACCTGATCTTGTGCTTGAGGTATTTCGTGTAGAGAGCGTCGAATGTGAGCCGGTGAATGCACGTTTAATCTTGCCTGGTTAGTCCTTGTGGCATATAAAAGCTACACGTCGGGTCTATTCTGTGCAGCGGTGCATTTTATTATAATTCAAGAGGAACCGCTTTACGCTATGAAGCGAGGTCGGGTTGCCCTATGATACGTTTTTATAAACCGACATGCAGTAAAGAAGAAGAAAAATGTACATGCTGTGGGTAAGCTAAGGAAACGACGGAGCATGTTTTAATTGTATGTGGAGATATCCACCCGTGTGTACGTTTGGGCACTAGCCTACACAAAGCCTTGGGTTTTACGTACAACACTGAAGACGTAAACACGTCCGCGATAGAGATAAAAGACGCTGAGAGGAATAGTGGCGGAATTTTAGGAATAAATGACAAAAACAGATGGTGGGACAAATCAAGTAATTTCGCCGTAAGGGGCACAACCTGGTCGGCGAATTGATGTCCTATTTTCTTCTGTAGGAAAATCGATTTGATTGAAGTAGGCAAGGCGTTAGGCCGACTTAAAAAAAAAAACGTTTTCTTTTTCTAGCTTGGTGGCGCACAGATTACCGCCCCGTTACGAAGGGAAAGCTCATAGCATCCATCCATTCAACCGCAAGTGGCTACGGATACTTCTACAGCTGTAGAGGTTTTACAAATTTGTATCTCTGACATACTTGCGCGTGTATGACACACTATACGTGCTTCGAAAAACAGTGGACATGATTTTGAGCACTTACTACTGTACTGTGTTTAATATCAATATGTTCCGGATTTTGAGTATTCCATTGTCGACTATGGAAGCGCAGTAAGCTGTTCCCATGAAACGTTTTGACATACGATCGTTCATGTAAGGTGATTATTTATCACTTAGTCTCGTTTACGAATTGATTGTGTTTAGAAAAATCGATTGTCACAGACGATTAACATCAATAACAATTCAACGTAACATTTCCTTGCCAGACATACGTTTACGAGAATGACAAAACAAACTTCAGTTACATGGAAGCAAACCTGGTGTTTACAAAAGTTTATTGTGTCACAGACGGTTAACATCGATTACAATTTAACATGACGTTTTCTACGAAAGCAAGCACTGCGCACTGCCAATGGAGCCGGAAACTGAATGCAACAGCTCGGTATTCCGATTTCTCAAAACCCCCTCAGCGGTTACTATCGTACGATGGGTTTCCTCGAAACTTTGAATTTATAAACCTTACGCAGAAGTGAACCGCGAAGTGCGTGAGGTACAATTTCTTTCGTAATGTACTCTTTTTAATCGAACGCCGCAAACAGCACAAATAATCGATGAAGCATCGTCTCCGCTATCCCCTCCTGTAACAGTCGACACAGTCCAATGGGAAAGATGTGTCCGCGTCGTCAGGTGGAAGGTGCGCGCGCTCACGTAATTTTTAGATGCAAAGCATCTTATGGCGGAGTTCAATCCGGTGGTGGTGGTGGTGGTGTGCGGCGTGACCACCCTTACTGAGCATGCACACCCACCTCCCCCTCCTCTCCTCTCCCACGCTCCCCCCCTCCCGCGCGCCTGTCGACCGCGTTCCCCGCTCGCCTTGTGAGAATTAACGGCCAGGCGAGAGGGAAGACACGACGCGCGTAGCGTTTCACTTCGCGTTCCACGACTCGAGGTCGGTAGCACGCCCGAGGTCGGTAGCATGCCCAACGAACGCCAACGGAACGCGATCGTGCAAGTGCTCCGGCTATGCGTCGCCTCATGGTCCCCGTTAGCGGGAGATGGTGAAATTTTTGTAGCGTTGCCACACTTGCCTAGCCGGAGCCGATTTCGCGTGGAGCGACATGAGCCGTGCTGCGCATGCGCGAGGATCAGTGATGTCACACAGCTGGGTCACCTGAGCTGGCACCTCACGCGCTCTACGACACCGCCGCGCGCGGCTCGCCGCTGCTGGTCTGCGCGCTCGGGAGGAGTGGCGTCGTAGGCGCGGCAGACAGGCTGGCGCCGGCGCGCGCGAAGACTCCGCCACCGCCACGCGCGGCTCACCGCTGCTGGTCTGTGCAGTCGCCGTCTGACACTGCGCTGGGGCCGCTTGATAGCGCCTCTGACTGGCGTTTGCAGATGGGTAACGCCATATAGAAGGAGAGCGCAAATGCTGCTCGACGGCGCAGAAGAGCCGAGAAGCTTATCTCATCAGATGCCGAAGTAGTTGTCTAGCAATTAGAGGTTCAGCGTAGCAAGAATGAACAGAAGACGGCTAATAATCTTAGATAATCTGGAAAGCTTAGAATAATCAGCTGAACCTTTGCTAATGCTACACATATCCAGGCATAGCCGAGCTAAGCCGCTTCAAATTTTTTTTTTAGTGGCAAGAGAAGAGACTGACGCTCTTATTGCTCTTCCAAGCACTTCCACTGGAGTACTTACTTCAAGTTATCGAATGTTCGGAAAATGTGTTTTATTTTTTTACTGGTGCGAAATCGATGTTTATGTTTGGAGGGAAGAGTTATACTGGTTACATATGACACCAGATCACAAGTTTACTCACGATAAGTGCCAATTACTGTAAATATGATTGATGAATGTTAATTGAATGAGAGCTTTGAAACAGCAGACGCTTTTCTTGTGAGCAGCTGGGAACGTCCCGGGCATTATGTTCTCTGCAGTGGGAGGCACTGATCCCTACTACAAATTGATGTGTGTTTAGAAAAATTTATTATCACAGACGGTTAACATCAATAACAATTCAACGTAACATTTGCTTGCTAGACATACGTTTACGAGAATGACAAAACAAACTTCAGTTACATGGAAACAAAACACGAAATGACGGAGGCAACACGTACAATCGATGTTTCACTAACATATATATACACACACACAAATTTGTCACAAAAAGATGGATATACATATGTACATTACATGGCAAACAAAAAGCACAAATAAACTAATGAGCGAACAAGACATACTGGCAATGGAGCCAGAAACAGAGAGCAACAGCTCAATATAGCGACTCCTCAAAGCCTCCTGATCGGTTACCATCGCACTGTGGATTTACTCAAAACTTTGAACTTATGGGCCTTACGCAGAAGTAAACCGCGAAGTGCGTGAGGTTGAAACGCTTTCTTGAAGTACTGTTTTTAATCAAACTCGCACAAAAAGCACAAATAGTCGATGCCGCTCCGTATCCGTATCGCTTGCCACGACAGTCGCCACAGTCCGATGGGAGATGCGTCAGCGTCGTCAGCTGGAAAGCGCGTGCGCTCACTTAATTTTTTAGTGGCCCGAGCAACGAGTGACGCTCTTGTTTTTGTACCGGTCGAGGACTTACTTCCGGTTTTCCGAACGTTCAGAAAATGTTTTTTTTATTTAAACTGGCGCGAAAGCGATGCTTCTGTCTGTATTTAATTAGGATCTGTATTGCGTACATATGATACCAGATCACACGTTTGCTCAAGATAAGGGCCAATTAAATGTAAACATAAATAATGATGATTAATGATGGAAAGAGCAGACGCTTCTGTTGGGAGCAGCTTGGATCGTTGCAGTGCCTCGTGGATCAGTTCTCCACCACATTCTTCTTTCTACGTGGCCTCTGGGATCCGCATCGGCAGTGCGATGAAACAAGGTTACCAGTAGTAATGCCCCAGGGTACACGGACGCCTAAGTGTGAACGCCACTACCCGACAGCTACGTCAGTGAGTAGGGTCGCCTACAATTATTTTAACAATTTTTATTGCTTATTAACTAATTTATTGATGCAAAAACATAGCTACGTTGGCGAAACTGAACATATGTCAAAGCAAAGTACAGCTTTAGTAACGGTCTATCTATCGTGTTTTAGCCCCGGTTTTCTTTAAGCTTTGTTAGGTTTAGCTGGAATTTTGACTTCCTAAGTTACCGCACTCTTACGCAGTTATACGCGGAAGTGATCAGTTACGGCTAGTGCTTAGAATTGTGTTCTTTACTGCTTTGCGCTTGTTCGCAAATAGCGTTTCAAGGCTCCTCTATTCCGCAAATTGTAATATCAAATACACTAGCCGTACCAAACCATCCCTTGTTGTCTAGTAACGCAGTGAACCGTCTTCGGTATGACCTTCATTAAGTGCGGCTGCATGGATAAGGGGGGGGGGGGGTATCAGAATTACGTGAGTAGCATGTACGGTCATTAAGGATGGTATAATGCAGCCTTGTCGTGGATCCTGCGGCGTCTGTTCTTTTTTTTTTTCTCTTGTTCTTCAGGAAACACAAACGCGTTAAACCATTGTTGTTCATTAGGCGCAACGCGCTGAGCCCGATCTCTCTTGCGCTTCGTTCCCTTTTTTCTACATCAAGCGGAAGATATTGTGTTTGCGTTGACTCCGGCGCCCTGTAATGGAGATGGGACAATGTGTATGCACCACTCGTAGCTTTCACAGAACTCCGTTAATTTATTTATTTATTTATTTATTTTGTTACCCTCAATCGCCGAAGCTTTACAGAGGGGAGTGGGTTACAACATGAAAAATACAAAACAACGAGAAAAAAAAAGAACGTGCTATTTTATACATGAACAAGACTAAAGCAAAAAACATCTCTACTCAATGAAACGCAACAAAAGTGAAACGTAAAAATAAGCAAATCACAAGAAGCAAATAGTGAATGTGGTAAAATTATACAGTACTAGCAAGAAAGTGTAAAAGTAAGAGAAATAACACACACACAGAAAAAATCAAGAATCCACTGGAAAACGTTTGCATCTTGACACGTGGAGACAAATTCGTAGGGAGGGGGAATAGATCGGATGACTAGGGAGAGCTATCACGAAATAGGTGAACTGATAAAGAATGACGAAAGAGGGAGTGATCAGAGATGGAAACGAAGAGATGGAAATTCGTAAGCAAGTCGTAAAACTCGCAAATATAAGGAGAAATAAGAAACTCACAGGCTCCCTTATTGACCCGCCTCAGTCGACTCGCACGCGAACACCATTAAGACGAGAGAAAACAGCGCTAAACACGGGACGGAGAAGAACGACAGACAGTGTTTAGCGCACTTTGCTCTCGTCTTAATCCTGTACCAACCAGCCCAGTACCAACGAGCCCAATAAATAGAAATCGTCGAATTATTGTGACTGGATTGAAGTTTCTGTCGGACTCAGCTTTGTGGCACGAACGTACATTCTAGAAGTTTCAGTAATAATTGTCCTGGAACAATAAAAGAAAAGTCACGCGGGGAGGCTCTCGTGGACACAAGAGCTTCAATGTAGCTGTTCTGAAACAATGACACAAGCAAAATCCAGACGCTCGCTACGTCGATGCGGCTAATGCCCGGACGTAGGAGGAAAGGAGCTGTCATCTGTCACCGTCAGAGGGTGGAGCTACGAGGCGGCGGAGGAAGCGGCGATCGCCCTCGCCACAACGACAAGTACGGACGCGGTCGTAGTCTTCACAGACTCCCAATCTGCAGTGCGCAATGACACGCGAGGCCCAATGTCAATCGAAACACTCAAAATTCTGAGTAAGAGCAGCAATCCGCTTCCTTGTTGTTGAATTTTGTCCCCATCGAAAGGCTGCCTCCATAGCCAGAGACCAAACCCGCGGCCTCGGGCGTAGTAGCGCAGCGCATAATTAGCAAAGCTATCACGGCGGGCAAGAGTTTAGAAGAACACAAGTTAGCAAGAAAACCAGCGTGCTCAAGCCCAAAAAATAAAATGATGGCTACACTTTTTTCACTGAGCCCCAAGGTGCCTTGGCATTTAAAGCTACAATGCGAAGTACAAAAGCGCTGTTTGTGTTTTTGAGGACTGTATATACACCTTAACGAAATTCATATTCTAGCAAACTGCGCTGCAGACGGGACACAAAGAAGAACGTAAAAAAAAAAGAGACAGACGAGCGCAGACTGACAAGTGATTTATAGTCTAAAGCCTTCGGTTCCTCATGAAACGCGAAAATTGACCGGCGTCCCGCGTCGGCGTCGTCGAGACGAATAATGCAAAAATATCATCGTCACGTGATGACGTCACAAATCGGCAAATTCACGACGTCATCATGACGTCACTATGTCGCCGCTGTGACGTCACAGCACGTCACGTCACATGATGACGTCTTAACATGACATCCATGCTTAGTCAATAGTAAGCCGATCACGGAGGCAGTGAAAAACCAGGTGAGGGGCCTCCGATCCTGGAGGCATTGGAAAATCGCGTTATACAGGCAAAGAAAGCTTACGGAGGGTGGCGGGACAGGATGAGTACATCGACTGAGAAGAAAAAAAAAGATGGCTTTCGCCTTTCAGTGGTTTTAGGGGAGTGCATAAGGGATTCTTTGAGTTTTAAAAAAAAACCTAACGGGGGGCCTTTTTTCAATAAATCAGTTGCGAGTCTGCGCTCGCCTGTCTCTTTCTTACGTTCGTTCTTTGCGTCCCCTCTGCTGCGCAGTTTGCTAGGAAATGAACGCGTACCAGCTCGCCAAGCTGCAAACGCTTGTTACCTTAACGAGACTTTATGAATAGCTCCGTTGTGTATATTTATGTGCATCGCTGTACGTGTTATTTGCTTGTATGTGGAACCATTGTATATATCATAGTCAACACACGACTCCTGGAGTAGCAAGCCAGGCGATGAACCATGCTAACCTCTCCGGGCTAATGATTAAAAATAAAGTTATCTATCCAGAAAACCACGAGTTTTAACATGCTGTGGCATGCAAGAACTCGTCAGCACTTTCGGCAGCCCAATTTATGGCATCGAAATTCTGCTGGACAAACAGACATAGAACTTTATTTGGGTCTTGAGAAACGCTACTCTTAGAGCAACGCCGCGGGCCGCTCCCACGTGGGGACGGAGGCAATTTTTTATTCAACCGTATTTATCTTTTTTAAAGCATTACGAGAGTTAGAAGCAGCGATGAAATCGGAATCCTATGCTTCTTAGAATTTCCTCTTTCTCACTTAATTTATACGCTTCTCGTATATACATTATACCCCGAGGCCTGATTGCTGGGCTCCGTAGAAATAAATGTCTTCTTCGTCACCGAGAAATTGAGATCTTGAAAAGAGAGCACCCCTTCGAACTTCATTGCCTCAAGGATAACCAATCAACGCGCCCCAACTTGTCAGAGCGGAGCCAAATCAATCTTCTAGAGAGCCAATTGCGAAGCAAGAATGCTACTGAATTTCGAAGTAGCTCGCACATAATACCGAACAGTTCGATTGATCTCGGCGGGAAATGGTTCAGGCGGTGCGCCGGCTAATGCATAAGAATGTGAAAGCCAACGTATACATATGGGCTTTAAAAGAAGTTTTAATGTTACTACACACTTTCTAATACGCCTATTGTTTGATGTGCTCGTACTTTTGGGCTTTAAAAGAAGCTTTAATGTAATTACTACACGCTTCTTAATATGCCCATTGTTTTATGTGCTCACATTTTTGGGCTTTAAATGAAAGCCTAATGTTACTACACGCTTTCTAATACGCATATTGTTTTATGCACTCATATTTTAATCTCTCGTAAGGGAAGACAGAGCGTACGAATGCAATAAGAAGTAGTATCTTTAGCACCTATTCGGTCGCGGGTTTCAGGCTTGTCATCTACAGGTTCCCAACTACATACTTCCTGAGCTCTTTGCGTTGGGCAAGCGTCATTTCGCTCGGAAAAAAATGCTTGTGCTTTCCATACACAGAAATTATTTATTATTATCAAATATCGCCTGTTCCATTAAGCATAGCGAGAAATTTGTGGATTGCGTTAAAGACGCAATTTATTCGGTCCCGTTGTTCTGCGATCGTGTGAACATTGGCCAGACTGGCCGTTGTGTTAACCAAAGGTTGAAGGAGCACAAATACAGCGTGACCAAAGTAATTTCCGGGCACGTTGCTATTCACTGTAAACAATGCGGCTGTTTTTCTTCGTTTGAAAACACGAGTATTCTCGACAAGGCAAGAGATAGATTGGCAAGGGAAATTATTGAAGCCTGTGAAATAGAAAAAATGAATGGTAAGTGTGTCAGCACGCCATCTTTGTCACTGTCCGACAAGGAAACGACATTTCTCGATCCGTCACCCTAGTTTGGTTGAAAAAGGTTCCGATTACGGTAAAGCATGCGCGTTTGGGTCTTTCTTCTGTACCTTGTTTTGTTTTCACCTGCTCGCGTAATTATATATATGCGCCACGTGCATATGAAAATAAACATTTCCACTTGAAAGTCAGGGCTCTGTGTGTGTGTGTGTGTGTGTGTGTGTGTGTGTGTGTGTGTGTGTGTGTGTGTGTGTGTGTGTGTGTGTGTGTGTGTGTGTGTGTGTGTGTGTGTGTGTGTGTGTGTGTGTGTGTGTGTGTGTGTGTGTGTGTGTGTGTGTGTGTGTGTGTGTGTGTGTGTGTGTGTGTGTGTGTGTGTGTGTGTGTGTGTTGTGTGTGTGTGTGTGTGTGTGTGTGTGTGTGTGTGTGTGTGTGTGTGTGTGTGTGTGTGTGTGTGTGTGTGTGTGTGTGTGTGTGTGTGTGTGTGTGTGTGTGTGTGTGTGTGTGTGTGTGTGTGTGTGTGTGTGTGTGTGTGTGTGTGTGTGTGGTGTGTGTGTGTGTGTGTGTGTGTGTGTGTGTGTGTGTGTGTGTGTGTGTGTGTGTGTGTGTGTGTGTGTGTGTGTGTGTGTGTGTGTGTGTGTGGTGTGTGTGTTTTACTCTGTCCGCGTTCAGTCGCGCTGTTCAAACTCTCAGCATATTTCTTCGAGTAAGTCTGAGCGAGCTCCACATTTTTTGCCGACCAATGTACGGAACATATTAGCATGTACGCACAAACCCATACTCGGCAAAGTCCCTCTTGAAATGAGATGACTTCACACATTTTCCAATCTTCTTTTCTCGATCTCGAATGATTGGAAAAAGACCATTTTTCCCCCGCCCGCTCCTGCGGCTCTCTACGGCAGTCTTCCTTCCCTGGCTTCCGCGATCGAGTTTTCTTTCCAAAGGCTTTTACCAAGTAAGGCGTTTACACCGAAGAAATCCGCCATCAAAGGCCGCCTTTCGAGTCGGTTCCGTGTAAAGTCGGGTTGTCGAGAAGCCCTTCGAGCGCACTTGAAAAGGAAGGCTATTTCCGGCGCTGACAAGTTTAATGCCGAGGGATCCGAGTGAATTGCTCTTGGCGGAATCGAAAAGGTCATCCTCTATGTGGCTTCCCTCCGGCCAGCTTGGCTTCCCTGTGGAGCTTGTATATTGCTCGGTTGCCTTAATTTGGAAGTTCTCTTTGCCGAAATGAAGGACTGTATAACCGAGGGCTATTTCATATGAGACACGTTTCAAATTAACAAATGCTCAATTGGCTCACAGTGTTAATTTCTTTTAATAAGGAGAGGTTGGTGCCTGCGAGTGACGCTTGTTACAATTCTAATATTTCGAGATAGTTGTTGCTGTAAAATATTTCAGCAATCACTATACTCGGCAAAAAGGTCACACTACCCCTTATACATTTGCCGGACGACTCAAATGCGAAACCCACCTTCTTTTTGTTTTCAGTCGACTGTATATTTATCCCCTCCCCCTCTCTTTCCTGAAAGCTTTCTGCAACAAACGTGGTTTTAACACTGCCTCCGGGATCGGATGCATTGGAAGCGTTCTGCACCTCACATGGTTTTCCAGTGCCTCAGGGTTTGGTCCAAATTTGACCAAGCGACGATCTCATGTGAAGACGGCATCGTGTGATGGGACGTTATGTGTCGTCATGGTGGCTGCACATATTTTCGCGACCTGTGACGACATGATGACGTCCTAGGGTGACGTCATCAAATCATAACTTTTTGCATCACCCGCGTTGACAACGCCAACGGTTCCTTTTCGCGTTTCATGACGCATCTAAGGATTTCGCCTTAATAAACACCCTTAATGGATATTCGCATACTCAGTCTCAGTACCCCAGTACAAATGTTCACGAAACGGGAGAGTTCACGCGGCGTAAATTGTGCAGAACCGAAACGTCTACACGTAACAGAAGAGTTCACCAAGATATTAATTAGCAGGCACTGAAAACCTACAGATTAGAGATGGTCGATTAAAATTTTTAATCGAATAATCGTTCGTCAACTTATCCTTTCATCGATTAATTGCTTTCCATGTGATGTTTTAATCGATTAATCGATTAATCTACATTTTTTATGGGTGCTTTAAAAATGCTATCTCATTGTTTGAGAGGCATTGTTTGTGTTTGGTCTCGACCGAAGTCTTTCTATCAGACGCGCTAGAGATCACATGTGCGCATTTGCGCCTTCGTGAGAATTAGCACTTTCGCTCAATGGTTACAGGAGGCCCGTCGTCTTATTTACTCTTATTTATTTATCTTATTTATGTCTTATTTTACTCCTCCCCTTTTGTGTTCATTTCTCTTTGTCTACGTGTTTTTGCTCTTTTTATTTCTAAAGATTGTCTGTATTGTATTGTTTATTTTTGGACCATTGAACGAGTCCAGAAAAAAATCCTCAGCATATATAACCATCGCTTTGCTAAAAATAATTCTGGATCTCGTTCAAATACTGCTGAATCATTATCACTGCCATCACTTCACTGCCGACGAAATCGTTCTGATCTCTTATTTCTTTACAAGCTAGTCCACGGTATCATATCCTGCCCTGTACTTCTCAATTGTGTTAATTTTCGAATTCCGCGCAAGTTAACCAGAGAGATCAGACCGTTTCATGTACCCGCCTGCTTCTTCCAACACTCTACCGCTCAGAGAATACAGAGTCTTTATAATATTATGTTTCTTGATCTTGACGTTTTTCATAGTCCACAATCACTGTTTTTATCCGAGCTTTGCACTGTTTTGACATAGTATGGCACAATGTACAAAGTCTTCCATTCTCCGTCTTTCGGCATAGTTGTATATATGCAATCTAATTTTTTATTCTTCTTCAATATTTCTCATGCCTTATTTTACTCCTCCCCTTTTGTGTTCATTTCTCTTTGTCTACGTGTCTTTGCTCTTTTTATTTCTGAAGACTGTCTGTACTGTATTGTTTATTTTTATTGTCTTTTTTTTGCGTGCGCCTGCACAAAGACCTCACGGTTGTTCCTGGGCACGTTAAATAAATGATTGATTGATTATTATTATTATTATTATTATTATTATTATTATTATTATTATTATTATTATTATTATTATTATTATTATTATTATTATTATTATTATTATTATTATTATTAGCATCTGGTGTATTACGTCCAAAACCACGAAATGATTATGAGAGACGCCGTGTTGGAGCATCCCTCGTGTTGGTGCCGCCTACGGCTTTCGCCTTAGGTGGCGAAACAATAATTAATAGTAATAAAAGTAATAATCTAAGGCGTTCGCCTTGGAAACCATGAGTGCGTAAGCAATCAGCTGCGAATACGAGGGCAGTGAGGCAGGTATTATTGAAGAGGCGATGAGACCACAGCTGACAGCGCTACGCAAATAGAAGTAACCTCGATCGTCGAATCTTATCTATTCCCACATACCGCACGCTAGACGGATATTGAGGTGCTCCTATCATAGAGTTGTTACACGTGGAACCAATATCGGTCTCTACACAAATAACGAGGCAGAGCCATGCATTTTTTCAGGTACGTGCTTGCGTTCTGGGTTCCATTGCGTGCCCCTCCGATGAGCTGCTTTTTTTTCCGAGTGCGCGTAGTCTTGTTTTCCCTTGCGCTTTCCCTCTTTTTCCTTCTCTTTCTCCGTGTTTCTGCGCATGCGCCCTTCTGCACACGTGCATGCGCGCCTGTCCGTTGCGCACTTGGCTGACAATGCGTTGCGAAACAGTCGGCGATTATTTTTTATCAGGCAATCGCTTCAATTTGCTGAGGAAAAACTTTCTCAAAGCCCTGTTTAATCGAATTAAATTGCATTTCATTACTTCTAATATTCTATCCTTGGGAGCCTCTTCATTGGGTCATTGTCACCGGGATGTCTCTTCCGCTGTAGCGTAATTTTAAATTGAATCATGGCGTTATTGATTTCATATTTCTAAACTAACATTATTAATTCATTTTAACTATACTATTATTGATTAGTCATACAATTCACATGTGACCACTTTTATCTCTAAATTATTCGTTTCTTGGCCAATCCCCCAGAGTCGGAATGAGGCATTCATGAAGGCAATCATCATCATCATGTTCAGGTCGTGCTAGGCGAATGCATAAGGGAGCGTGTGACTTTTAGGGGCGAAGCTCCTTAAGGCGGCACCCGTTCGTCCCTCGTCGTGGTCGTAGTAGTGAGTAACAAGTCTTACGCTTTGACCTCCAAGGTGGTGCCGGTGGGAGATTTCTCCTGTGCGTTGTTGAACAATAAAAAATTCGCAGCGTGGCGTTAACTTAAAGCCGAATTCTTCTGTCTCTCATTCCCATTAGCAGCCATTGGCAGTTCCAGTAGGAAACGTAGTAGAAGTAGAAGTGTAAGTGTTAGCTAAAAGCGACTTCTTCTGTCTCTCATTGCCATTAGCAGCCATTGTTTACCTCCAAGGTAGTGCCTGGTGAGATTTTCCTGTGCGTGATTAAACAATAAAAATTTTGTTCAAAACACCGTGATTGATGAAATAAACCAACGAAAGACGCCAGATGTTTGTAAAAGCAGACGAAAGAACGCCAGATGTTTTTCTTAAAGTGTAGTATTAGTAGTTGCATGTAGCCACCTCGCCCGATCGTCAACGGGCGAGGTGGACGGCAACGGCGCGAGGACCCTGCCGTACGAGAGTTAAATCACACTAAAAGACATACTTTGCGGGCGATACACTCTAGTGAGCTTTCAACTTTCGTCTTAATGTACACGATAAAGAAATTATTTCTACGAAAAACGCAAGGCACACCTTGAGCAATATGTTTGGTTTTGGGACGCTAAATGGAACCATGAGGCGATGCGAAGCCGGAGCAATTGCACGATCGCGTTCCGTTGGCTTTCGTTGGGCATGCTACCGACCTCGCGTCGTGGAACGCGCGTCCTGTCTTCCCTCTAGCCTTGCCTTTAATTCGCACAGGGCGAGCGGGGAATGCGGTCGCTCTTGGCGCTCTTTCGCTCGGGAGCGGACTTCTTCCTTGCATTTCACCGATCACAAGTAATAATGAAGGGACCACGTAAACCAACAGTACAATAAAAGTTTGATGTTTAATATATACACGATGTTTCACACTCTTTATATTATGTACTGGGCGCATTTCACGGAAGAGTTTCACGGTTTACAGATGATTCCCTCCGTAGCTTCGCCCCACTCATCATCATTCACCCCGTGGATATGCTGTGATTTTTTTTTCTTTTGCCATTTAACAAACAACTTATCGTTTTCTCGGTTCTCAATGTGGAAATAATGCACGTTGAAAACGTGAACCTCAACGTGCTGATGTTTTCGACCATTCTTCAAAGCAGTGTGGCCGTAGCTAGAGGATGAGCGAACGCTCGTCGTTAAGTTGAAAGACTCGATTCATTGCCGAAGCAATGTGTGACGTCAGCGATAATGCGCACATAACAGACTGGCCTTATATTTATAGATAAACAAAGCGATCGGGGTTTTATCCGAGAAAAGATTTGTGGCGCCATCAAGGGAAGGACGACATTAAGGGAGGCTGGGCGCGCCATCGATTGCTGAATACCGGCAAGAGACCTGTTATAGAATACTCGTCATCGACAAAACGAAAAAAAAAGGAACTTGTGCTTTATCCTGGTAAAGATTACCCGATTTAAAACATCAACATAAAAGACCTAGACAGCAAATAAGCAAAACAGATCTCCACAGCGATGAAAGAAGGGATCTACGACTCTCCGGCGATATAAGAAGACGTTGCAAAGCGAATATCGGGAGCAAATCATCCCTAAAGATTGACGCTGGCTGTCACCTCGTTGTCTAAGCCTAAGTACAGGCATTAGCCTTTAAATGGACTTCATGAGGAAGGCCTCTCGCAGCGATAACAGGAAGCACGTATCTCAAACTTGCAGATTTTGCGTGTCCATTGCGCCCTCTCGCGTTATTGCTTCACCAATGTAATTTCTGTGTCAACAAAAGCCTGGCAATCAACCAGCGTATGCCTGTTCCTTAATGCAATTTGTACGAATTTCTTGCCTTGGCGCATGTTGGCATGATCCCCACGTGGCGGCGATTGCGCGGATCATTTGGGTCACTCTTCTGTATGTTTTCTTTTTCTTGTTTTTTCTTATAAGCCTGCCAGTTACGAGTAAGCGTTCGCTGTGTCCACATTTAACACGAAAGTGTTTTATGCCGGGGTCCACCACGGTTCCACTGACGTATTTCCGTCACGGATATGACGTTGTAAAATATGAAGACTAACAGATGGCAAAGAAAAAACTAGAAGAAAATGTTCCGTCACCGGGAGTGGAACTTACGGCCCCTCGCTCCGCATCATGCGGCGCGAAACAATTCGACCACAGATGGCACGTTCTTCGCCATCCTAACGGCGAGCTATTTATACACACCATTTGCCGGTGGCGGTTCTCAGAGATCGGTGGTACATCAGTGTGTTTTTGTTATCACTAGTGAGATGGCGCGAAGGGCTGGAAGAGCGCGCTTTAAAGGTCGTCGCCACACGCAAATGAGCGCGCGCCTCTGCAGGGCGTGATCGCTCGTGCGCGCTTACCTCGTGATGGCGTTGGTTTGTACGTCTTGCGCTCTCGCCGCAAGCTTGCGCTGAGAGCACGAAGGTCAACTGGCTCACTGCATCGGCCACTTTTGCGAAAGGAGCGCGCTGCTCACACAGAAATAAGTTACAACTGTGACAGCTACTTCGCGCTCATCCTGTGTATGTTCGCTCCGTGTGTCCTTTCTACTTGAGCAGCGCGTTGCAAGTTTCGAGCTGCTTGCCGTTCTTCGCGTGACATTACACATTCATTCCTTCGCGCTTGGGGCGAAAGAATGCGCAACAAACGGTCAACTACGTCTGTGAAGACATGTTTCACTTTCGTGTCATACCGATTCTTATGAAAGAGGGATCAGCCATGTTTTTTTTTTTTTTTTGTCGTCTTGCCCTCTCATTTGCACTGCTTTAAATATTATGGCAATTTGTACGAAGAGCTGGTATGTTGAAGCTTAGAGAAGGCTCTGCAAATGTCAATGTCCCGGTGACGCGTAATGTTTACACTGCTCTTTTTAGAGCCAAGCTGTATATGACTGGGTTCTAGCCGAACTTGCCCGCGGACAAAACGACGCGTTGAACAACACTTTTCAGCGCCCCTCGCATCCTCGGCACCGCCGATCCCTCTTTCATAAGCGTTGCAATACTCGGCGGCGGCACTTCCCCCAAATACTGAACAAGGGTGTCAATGCAGGCTATTTGGTATTTCATTGCAGGTTTGGGGGCAGCGCCGCGTACGGAAATGGTAAGAAAGAAGATGACAGGAAAGAGGCGCCTCTTTCCTGTCATTTTCTTTCCTACCATCTTCGTGCGTGGCGCTACGCCCAAATTCCCCGAAATCGTTGCGTGCCCCTTTGTCTCGTGACTTGAAGTCTTAGAGATCGCGTTAGCGCTCTTATGAGCAAATTCCTTTTGTAGTAGCGATGAGACGGACGCGTTTTCTTCTCTCGGAGGAAGAAGAACGGTAACTGAAGGAGCGCCGACCCTCCCAGAAGCGTGAGTGGGCGCGAAAACGACGTGAAGCCGCTGCCCCAGAACATGCAGCCGCAGGCTTCGCTGGCTTCCACTTTCACTGTAGCGGTAGTGCTCTGTTTTTCGACGTTGCTGAACAAACGTCCGGAGTTTATATGGACTTTGTTGTTGTTGTTCTTCTTCTTTTTGCTCTTGTTGATCGCTATGACTAAAATTTTTAAAACTCTTCTCTACGACCTTCTCACAAGTCCGAATGTAAGAAATTCGGCGCAGCTTGGCGAACCTCACGTAGAATTGAATAATAGCCTCTCGCAAGCAAGAAATTCATCACCGAATCTTTGTTCTCCTGTACGTGTCTTCGTTGGCCTCTTAAGCGCATCCCTGCATGGTATTAATTACCAACTCTCCAACGAAGCAGCACAGCTGTTTACTCATTGCATTGCAGAATTCTGAATCATTGAAGATACTGTATGCGGATACACTTCCCGAAGCAGCAAGAAAGATATCACTACGCCATGCAATACAAGAGCTTGAATTCAACCCATTTACAAAATATGCAATGGCCCCAAAAACGTGTTTCTGTCTTGTGATATCTTGACGCATATCAAGCTGCCAGCAGCGGACCCTTTCGAAGCCATCAAAGCGCCACAGTTTCCATTAAAAACTTTACAGTAGATGGCTACTTAAACACGCATTTTGATTATTCGATAGGGTTTCCGGTCTTGAGAAGGCATCCTCTGCGACTACGGTAGCCCGTGACAAAAGGGGGTTTAATTTACCACACATGAAGTACTTAAGGGACACGCAGAAGGACATGCCTGTCATTCGTCCCCAAGGACAAGTTCAAAAACGTATCTGTTTCTAAGTGGCTTACGTATGGACACTACGCAAGCGCGGAACTTAAATTGGCGAAGCGGGACGCGATAACGGCGAGGAACTCGAGCTACGGTCCGTTTCGAATGAGGCACTTAAATAGATGCAAGTCTCGTTTGAGCGGTTTAACCATGTCGAAGCATCCTCGCGTCTTGGGTCTATGTTCATCGTTAGTATTGTCTACAAATGTCCTAAGAACTTAGAACAATAGTCGAACGTGACATAGATGGGGCTATGTAGCTAGGGAAGGGGGTTGACTTTATAATTGAATATGTACATGAGGTCATCTGCACTCCTAATAAGAGCGGGGCTTTGGTTCTGTTGGTTAGTTATTTAACCATTCAGTTAGTAAGCTATATAGTCAGTGAGCCCGTGAATTAGACATCCGATTAGCTAGTTAATCAGTTAATTAGATGGCAGGATAAATTGGCTGATCACGTTACTAGCTAGCGAATGAGCTAATAAATAACTATACCATTAGTTGATCAATTAGCTAGACAATTCCCGAGACTGCAGGAGAAAGCTGAGTATGAAACAAAACAAGTGAAAAGGGAAACTCTGTAACGACTGCTGGCGCAAGTATAACCCCACTTGCTGCGCAATTGCGGGAAAAATGGCGCGACTACATAAGCGAATGAGTACGCGGTGCATTCTTGAAACGCATACAACAAAAACTACATATGAGGCAAATTATGCAGAATAGCAGTCAAGGACAATGTGGTCTTTAGGCTCAGCGGCATTGTCGTTAACGCAGCGTGTATGCTCAAAGGATTTTTTTGGGTAGTGCTCCATAAAAACGTGATTTGTGGAGAAGAAGCAGATGTTGTACTTTTCCTGACTCGCAAGTTATTGCGCTTGCTCGCATGAGTACGTGACGTGCTTCAAAGAAGCAAACGGCGTGCGATGTTTATCTAACGGACTGCAAAAACAGCGACCAACAGCTCCCCAAGCTCCCATTGAAGTAGAACTGCCAACGATTTAACGCGGTGCGCGTGGCTTCTTCAAGTGCGAAGCTCTTGTCTGCGTGCTATAACAACTTAATATACCAGTGGCCCAACTGCAAGAGGAAACTTGCCAAGCGGTTCTAATAGCTGTCAGTGGATGCCGAGTTACATAGCAAAGACCAGCTACATTGATAAATGCTATTTTTCTTAGTGGTACCAAGGGACGTCAAGATCGGTCGTTCCTGTAAAAGCATTTCTCTATGTAGCTGGTCCTTGTGGGAGAACTGAGTCTGGGTCTCTAAAACTTGAAGTACCTCTCAATATCGTTATTTATATCATCCACAGTGGCAAGAGCACCACGTGACACTCAATTAATTCTCTTCCGAGCATATCCGGTCGAGCACTTACTTCCGGTTCTAAGAATATTCACTGAATATCTTCTAAAACAAAAAAATAACATGGAGTTTCAATGGCTAAGGGTGCATACTCTATTTCTCTTCGCCATTTTGCTGAATAAATCACTACTCCTACACCTTCGCACTGTGATAAGACAATCACAGGGCGTCAGCTCGAAAGCTTCACTGGCGAATCTGCCAGGCTTAAGTGAACCATTAAATAAGAAAGTGCTGCTACGTAGGCGTTGGCAGGGGGGTGCAAAAGGGACCCTTGCCTCCCCCCCCCCCTCTAGCCACACCAGCGCTCCCTCTCCCCCACCGCGATCAAACACTGGTTTGCACCCCCCCCCCCCCCCCAAGGCGAATCCTACCGACGCCCATGTGCTGCAGTGAATGAGACATTAACGAAATCTGCAGACTGAGCTACAAAGCTGATATACCTAAGGCACACTTTAGTTTTTTTCTTCTTTTAGATTTTTGGCGTTTGCTTGCTATAATCGAAGCTCACTTCTGGACTTTTTTTTCTTTATTCAGTATACTCTGACGGTGCAAGTTGTCTTTCAACATCGCGAATAACAGATTTAAGATTTAGTCGGGAGGCTGGAGGTCCACGTAGAGGAATGTCAATTCCACTTCTGAGGTCCAGCTTTATTTATAATTAAAAAAAAAAAACTCAATTTCATTTATACATTAGCAAATGGCAACAGTGCTCGTTTCGTACGTTTTAGTAGCCAGGGTTTAAAATAAAAAAAAGCTTACATCGCGATTTAGTATTAATGGCCTACGACGGCGCAGTGCCCGAAGTTTTTTTTTCTTAATTCTTGAAGCTCAAGCGCCGTGAACACACCCTAATTTAGAGGCTCTTTTATTACGCTTCGCAATTTGTTTTTGTTTTCTACTAGATCAGCCAATAAGAGAGGCCTGATAACGAAATAATTACGACATGCTACGTAATTATGTCCTGAAATTTAGTAATAAATTATGCTTAGCAAAATCTAACACATGATTTAGGCCTCTGTAATGTGAAATACGTAAATTCTGCAAATTTTGCGTTGTTACGTTTTCTTCAAAGAAGCGAAATAGCTTTCGCCCTCGCGTAGATTTCGCTGAGCGCCATTCAGCTTTTAGTGCACGACCTGCTCGCTGGAATTTATTTATTAAAATTATTATAATCACAGTTGTCGCAATAATATCGTAGTTATTGCGATGGTTGGTAGAAGGAGGTAACAGAAGAGAGAGGAAAGGCGCGCGCGCGCGCGCTCCCACACACACACACACACACACACACACACGCACACACACACACACACACACACACACACGCACACGCACGCACACACACACCCACACACACACACACACACACACACACACACACACACACACACACACACACACACACACACACACATTGTCACAGAACGTCAGTCTTGTGAGGAAAAAGACATCACTATCAGTCTACAGACACACACACAGCCGCTCGTACAAGTCTCTGGTCCTTAAATATTCCATAAATGCCTACGTTGCCTTCATCATCGATGGCATTTCGGGATGACATTCCAGAATGGTTGCTAGCGGCATCAGTCAGTGGTAAATGCGAGCTAGAGTGATCGTCCCTGCACAGCGTAGCGAGGACAGTAAAAAAAAAATGTGCTGCAAAAGCCTCCCCGATACCCCAGTCGTCACAAGATGCGCTGTCCGCCATTCCTATACGAAAGGGAGATTACTTCATGAGACACCCTTAGCCAAGGACGGCATGGAAGAGTGGCGTAATTCTAGAACTCCTGTGCGACAGATCAGACAGCCCTCAGCGCTATCTGTTTTTCAGAAGTTCCTCGCAGAAACACAGGGACCAGCATTAACTACTGATGAAATAAACTTGGTAGGGGATACCGGGCGCGAACAAATTGGTTTGTACAAAAATAGAAAAAGGTACTCTCGACTTTCGCTGACCAAAGGCGACCGCTAGCTGTGGGCCTCACAATATGCAGCGCGCGCAAAGTGCATGCCGGTTTGTTCCTATGCATGCGGCTGCACTTACTTGGGCTTCCACAACGGACAGACATATAAATCATGCACTCGTGTCTGCGCTGTTATTACGGCTAACAGAGGTTCGTGACGAAGCAAAGCTTTGGAGGACGAAAGCTGCGGCTCTGCGCACCGTAATTACGGGCGTCGTCATGGCAACGCACGCGGTTTGTTAGACGAAATCCACGTGATTAACTTCTGGTCTGGGGGCCCTGAGAGTTGCCTGTTTGTTATCAGAGCTTCCATTTACTCTAACTATAACGCAAATGATGTTGTCCTACTAGTTCCCTGTGTCCGTAAAGCAACATACTTCTGCAGTATATATAGTGCTTGATTCATTCCCCTTTTTTTGTTTATATATATATATATAGTTGAAAAAATGAAGGAGCACACTTACGAAAATTGCATATTTTTACTCATTTACGTTTCGGCCGTGTTTACGTTTACGGCACGGCCGAAACGTAAATGAGTAAAAATATGCAATTTTCGTAAGTGTGCTCCTTCATTTCTTCAACTACATGTGCACCGGACCTTCAGAACTTTCTTTTGAATTATATATATATATATATATATATCATGGGTCGACCTTCCTCAATCATAAATGGGAAACAAAACGGAAAAGACGGAAAAATAGAGCAGTAGGAAATACAAAATAATAACCAAATATTAAGGAGCTTAGTAGCAAAAGTCTTCGGGACTGCTTTTCTTTAACGAGTGCCTGATGTTACACTAGAGAGCCCTCTAAGTTATGTTCCATACCAACGCCTTTTCCAGTTGGATTCGGCGTAAACCTTAAGGACACCTTAGTGCTCTCCCATCGTAAAGCTCGTTATACTCGAAATACTCTGCCTTTCTTTCTTTCTCTCTCTCTCTCTCTCCTTGTTATTTTTTATTTGTTGAGCAGACAATCCAGCAAAGCAAGCCGCTTCCTTAAAGGGTTCTTTGAAACCCGCGCTAGGATTAAAATTACCGGGACAGATAAGCCGATAAAGGTAATCTGACGAGAACAACGCGACGAAGCAATGTATCGCTCCATTGCTCTAATCTCGGGTCGTTTCTGATGTTCTTGACACATTGAATGGCTCGATGCGGCGACTGTTCGTTTATCTTTGAAGTCTTCGACATGGTTCAAGTGGTTGGAAGCAGCACTAATCGTGTCGCTAATCTCGGATTACACGTGATCCGAGAGGTCAAGAAATAAAATTGTTTCGTCGTGAAGATGACTGCCCGAGCGAGGAAATAACGAAGGATCTTCGGGGGATTTCACCGATGGATAACAACTGATATTAAACAAACGAACTCCTAGTCGTGAGTGATAGTTGTAATTGCAACCAATCACGAAAGTGCAATTAACTGTACGCTCATAGTCTTAAGAACAGCAATCCAAATATTAAATACTGAAAGCAATAACACTTCACTTTTTACACAAAGACCTAGGTGACATATTTTTAAACCAGCCGCGGTGGTCTAGTAGTTATGGTGCTCGACTGCTAACCCGAAGGTCGCGGGGTCGAATCCCGGCGGCCGCCTTTCGGTGGAGGTAAAATGCTAGAGGCCCGTGTGCTTAGATTTACGAGCCCGTTAAACAACCCCAGGTGGTCACGATTTCCGGAGCCCTCCGCTACGGCGTCCCTCCTAATCATATCTTGGCTTTGGGACGTAAAACTCCAACAATTATATTTTTAGCAGAGGAGCTGTTTAGTCTTTCCATTCCGCCGTTTCGCGTGACCAGGAGAAAGAGGGTATGTGCCAAGCAGGTCCTAGGATGGCACAGCCACACATAGTATATTATAGCAAGGAGGTGGGAAAGGGAAGCGAGGAGGAGGAGGGAAAGCAGGAGGGGAGAGGGTAAAGCGGATATGCGCCAGAGAAAGTGGGTATGTGCAAAGCAGCTCCTAGTATAGCATAGCAATGAATAGTATAGTAGAGCAAGGGGCACGTGGAAAGGGGAAGTGAGGTGAGGAGGAAGGAAAGAATGAGGGAGAGGGTAAAGCATGACATAGCCTTGTACAGTATAGTTTAGCAAGAGATTAGAAAGCGAAGTAGGGGTGAGGCGGAACTGTTGTTAGAGTAAGGAGGAAGGAAAGGAGGAAGTAAACCATAGAACAACCATGTACAGTGTAGGATAGTAAGGGGTGAAAAAGGGAAGTGAGAGTGAGGAGGAGTACTGTGAGGGTTGGCAGGAGGGAAAGGGGGAGAGAGGGCTACATAGAAAGAGATAAACAAAGAAATATAAAAGAAAGAAGATGTATAAAAAGATAAAGACGGAAAGAAACGTGAAAGGAAGAAGAAAAAATAACAAAAATATTAAGGAAGAATAAAGAACTCAATCTGCGTTCGCCAAGTGGCGGCGCTTGCCTGCCATCTCCGATGTTTACTACTCAGATTGCACAGGCGTGGAGCTGGCTTTTAATTTTCTTTAATGCTAAAGGCCAAATAACGGGTCACTTCAAACACTTTTACAAAGCAGTACTCATTTCGAACCCTCAAGGACTTTCCTGATTGAAGAGCTCACAAAGAGTAAGTGAAATTTTAGTGAAGAAATATCAGGGAATGCGAAATATAATCGTTACCATCAGCATGTATTACCAATGATTACCTGCACGTACTGCGACTCAGCACAGTAACCAACCCTAGTCAACAGGAGCCAACAGTGCTGTAATCATGGGTGTAAGCTATAGATACAAGCTGCGCAAGATTTGTAGACATCACACAAAGTGATGCACTTTGACCTTCCTGATGAGGACGCATAGGAAGAATCATGTAAGAATCAGGCGGCTAGCCATGAAAAAAGTTTCTAAAATTCTGTGTAATCAAATCCGAAAATCCTTCATGCCATTTTTCGAAGCCCAAAGCAAGGATATGATTGAAATTCTTCTTCCTAAATAATAAATAGGGATCTGCACAATCGACTAAGAAGAGAAAGAAGCAGAAAAAAAAAAGAAATATGACCTTCACCCTCGAGTCGACTTAGGTGAATGACAATGGACCAGGCGACTTTTTCTTCATGTCATCATCACATTGCCTGTTAATGTGGGTCATTTTTGTGCAGTCGTTTACTAGGCTCTGTATTCGCTTCATCCGCCAATATCACGCAACTTGAACGGTTGACAGCCTCTCTGCTGAACTAAATCCCAATCGTTGCTCACCTATAGGTCTTCGCACAGTTCGGCGAATGCGGTGCAAATGGGCAAACGGTGACATGTCATTATTTCTTTGCTTCTTTGTTTACTGGTCAATAGAACGACGTTCATTAGTGGAATGCAAACACTTACCCGCACCCATTGGCATCAGCGCCTGCGGAGACCCTGGATACTGTGAGGAAAGTCAACACTACATCGTAATTCAACATAGAATGAGGCTAGCATGTGTTGCTGCTCGAGGATCCCTTTCGTTTTGTGAACTTCTTGTCTAGCTTTGCCGAGGACGTTGGGAAAGTAGACGCAATATTTACTCTCAGATTTCGATATCTGCGATGATACTCAAAGGTCATGTTTCTTTTATTCATTTTCTTTGTAGTTCTCTTTTTTTTAACACGGTCCGAATGCGCACATTATTTCCTACTGCACACAATATCTTTCCACTCAGGCCTACCCACGAAAAAAAAAAAAAAAACAAGGAAAGCATAAACGAAATCTTTGCGTACACGTTTCTTGATACTTTTTTTTTAATATTTCAATTTACGTTTTTCTACTTTTACTTTCACCCAACTTTTTACGCCTTTAAGACAATGGTACCCGCCAGAAGTCTTGCAGCTCTGGAAATAAATCCGCATATCACTGTTTCTTGCACAATAATGTTACATGCAGAAGGAGCTATGCAGATAGGCATTCACAGCAGTATCAGTTCAGGAATTTTAGAGTGTGCTTAGACTTTCTACGCGATAGTTTCCAGTACAAAAACAATAATATATACTGTGTCCCTTGACACCATAAACACCGGTTATTGGCGCACCTTTGTGGGCATTGATTTGGCAAACGCCTAGTATGAGTAACTCACGTAGCAGCACCACTGCTTAGCAGAGGCTAAACAATATCTATAGTTGCTTATAGGGCTGGATAATGTTGGCTAAATATCAATAGACGTCATAATTCTGGCTAGTGTGGGTAAATGGCTCGTGATGGCAATACGCTTACCTAAACGTTGGTAAACGAAGGCTGGTAGTGATGAACGTTAGCTAGAGTTAGTTATTGTGTTACAACACCAACATTGCATTTGAAACACTCACAGGGGGCCTTATACATTCGCTTACGACGACTAAAAGGCGAGAGCGAGCATCTTCTCTTTCTTCTCAGTCGATGTATTGTTCTTCGAACCTCCCTCGGTCCCCGTCCCGAAAGCTTTATGCACCTTACGTGGTTGTGCACTGCCTCCCGGACAGGAGGCATCGTAAACCTTGCGTACCTCACCAGGTTTTGCATTGCCTCCTGTATCTGTGCACAGTTGACCATGATATGATTTAATTTGATGACAACATCATGAGGTGTCATGTAATGTGACGTCATATTGACGCCATATTGACGTAACGGTGACGTCACAAAATTTTGCGATCTATGACGTCGTGACGACGTCACATCGTTTGTGCTGACGCCGACAGTCACTTTTCACGTTTGACAAGGCACCTAAAACTTTCGCCTTCTTAAATAATAATGCAGTGATTGAAGTGTCGGGCATTTCTTTTCGCGAGTGTCTTACATAAGTACCGTCGGACACTTCCACTATCTCTCGCGTTTAGCTTAGAAAAACATGGGTATCACATTTTCTCTGTTTTTGCATCAAACAAGTTTTTCTAACAGAATAACATGGAAAGGTAACCCTAGAATCTCAACAGCAATATAGAAACATAGAAAAACAAGGGTATCACATTTTCTGTGTTTTTGCATCAAACATATTTTTTATAAGAGAATAACATGGAAGAGTAACCCTAGAATCTCAACAGTAATGGGGAGTCTGCAGATTACGGAGAAAACAGAACTTGTTTCGCGAACGCAACCTTAAGCGCACCGAGGCAATTAACGAGAAAAGTTGGACAGAATCAAGAGAGTTACCATGTTACGCTCCTTTTTACGCAAACAAGTCAAACTTTCTTTTCGCGTATCCTTTCGCGCTCATTAGCAACTTGTCTTGAAACGCTCGATGAGCTGTAATTTTTCATGCTTCTGAAGCGCTCATTAATTTCTGAGCTTTAGCGAGCAACCGGTCCAATTTGCAGCAGCGTATACTGAAAGAAGCCTCGAAGTTCGTTAGCTGAGAGCTTAGCAGTCAACAAGTAATTTTGTAATTGTTGCGCGAGAAACGTTCTTCAAAATGCCGATGTTTTCGTTGTTTCTAGCCCTCGGATGTGTTCGTAGAAAATGTAAATCAAGACATTGTCATTCAGGAGACCGATCTTTGACAAAGTTAGATTCGAAGAGCTCCACTGGGTTTCGTCACTAATAAGCAAAAGATGGGCAGTGGGGAAGTTTTTAGATGAATCAAGAAGAATAAGATGAATAATATACAAGTTTCTATCAGAAGCTGAGGTAAAAAAATTCAGAGCCCTTCTTCCACTACTGCGAATATGGAAGCTAGCGAAGCGAACTGCTGCGGCTGCATGCACGTTCTGCGGCAGCGGCTTCACTTCTTTTTCGCACCGATTCTCGCTTGTATGCGCGTTGGCGCTCCTTCAATTCCAGCTCTTATTTCTCCGAGCGAACGACAAGCGTCCGTCCCATAGCGAGTCCAAAGGGCACCTGCTGATAACAGCGATAGTGCGATCACTTCGTCACGACAACGAGGGGCACAACGATTGGTGGGGAAGTGCCGCCGCCGAATATCGCGATACTTGTGAAAGAGTCATCGGCCGTGGCGATGGGGCTCGGTGCACCTGTGGCGAGCGGGCGAGGGGTGACAAAAGTTTTTGTTCTATGAATAGTTTTGTCCGCGGACGCGATCCGCCAGAACCTAGCCGTACGCAGCCTCGCTGTAAAAACTGAACCTTCTGTGCACTTCATGGCTCGTGTTCTAAGAAGAGAACACTATATTGCACGAACTGCTCACGAAACGGTCCCAGCATTCCTATTTTCGACATCTAATTAGGGAATGCGGAAGGACAATAGCAGAAAGCGCTTTCCAATGATAAAAATAAAAGTGTTGTGTATGCGGCCACTGAAGACCAGGGATCTTTCACTGCTCCAATGTGAGTCACAGTTTTTACAAAACGAACTACTATACACAGTCAGGCATTCAATAATAGTCATAGTCAACGATCAATGCGATCGACTGAGAAGGAAAAAAAGAAGACGGCTTTCACCATCGAGTCGTCTTATCCGAATGCATAAACGACCGTGTGTATTTTTCTCATTGTACCTTGCATAAATTCAGGAGGCAGCGCTCCAGCGTTTCGCTGGATTTTGTAGATCAATATTCTTATTTTCTGTGAAAGGCGATGTGCTGGTGCCGAGGCCTGTTCTATCGGGTGATCCTCTCAATGTCAAGACGCATTGTATACCTAATCCTCGGGTGTGTTGAAATCACGTCTGATCCGGGACGCCTACACTGCATGTCGTACAGCGAGAGAGCGTCGTAACTTTTTCCCTTCTAGAATTTTTTTAGCTAAATAAGCTCTGAGCTCTTGCGTAGACGTTCCCATTCGTCTTCAAAAAGCACACGTTGCTAAATGCTTGAAGATATTTTCTTTACTTTTTAGCATTGTGTACGAGCAACATGAGATATACGGGTCAGACTAAGAAATCGATTTGGAAGGAGGCCATGGGAAAAAACGAATAGAAGAAAGTTGAATGAAGCACACACTCTTTGAGCTTCAACATTGCGATAAGCCTCTTTCGTAAGTTATAGTGGCCCAAGGAAACACCATTATTCTATGAAAAGAAGGTTTTCATCTCAGCAGAAATCACAGCTCCTTTTAGGAGTTCGGAAACACTGACCCTGTCGCAATATTGCTTGCAGCAAGGCAGTGTGTTGACCTGCACGTAAACTAGCACGGACTGCAAGAGGCGCGCATCATTTCAAGAGGTAAAAGTATTTGTGAAAGAAGTTGATATTGCGTATAGAGGCGCATATCTTTAAGAATTTTTTCATAGGAAGGCAGGAAGACCCACATGCTGCAAGCTTATCAGGAAAACATGGTAATTAGCTTGCACTTACCAGATAATCTTAGCAGTCAAGCATGAAAGTACGCCTGGCAACCAGGGTTAGCCTCTCATACGTAGCCGGCAGTAGAATTACGTGAACATATCATGAGTTCATATCGAAGGTGTGTCACCAAACTTTGTTCAGCACAGTGACACATAAAAAAAAATTAAGATCCCTTTTTCTATCAAGAAAATGGGGGCAAGCAAAGCATGTGTGCGTGCCTGACTTTCTTTCTTTCTTTCTTTCTTTCTTTCTTTTTTTCTTTCTTTCTTTCTTTCTTTCTTTCTTTCTTTCTTTCTTTCTTTCTTTCTTTCCTTCGTTGCTTCTTTCTTTCTTCCTTTCTTTCCTTCCTTCTTTCCTTGCTTCTTTCCCTCCTTGTTTCCCTCCTTCTTTCCTTCTTTCTTTCTACTTCCTTTCTTACTTCCTTTCTTCCTTTCTTCCTTTCTATCGGAACACGCAATGCTCCCTCCTAACTGTTTCCTTCCTCCATGCCGAAGAATCGGATCCTCACCCCCATGCTTAGCAGCGCAACACTTCTGTTGCTACAGGCAACAACGATGGTCACGCGTGAAACAAATAAAGGAAACAATGAAACGCGGCAAGGTGAAAGGACAGGTGACCGCGATAAAGGATCAGACTGCCCATATCAGAAACAGCTCATCACCGACAGACCCACGATTGCTGGAGCACCAAATATTGGAAAACGGCGGACACAAATACGCATGTCACCGGCGCCACATCGAAGACCTAATTTGTGTGCACCCACATTTGTGTACACTCGCTGGCGCCGGGTTTTTCCGAAACTATGCCACCACCCCTAAAATTTGTAACTCGTAGAAGCTTCGCTTAAAAATGGATGGTTCACGGCTTCGAAAAGAGTGGCCTTACGCCATAGATCTTCAGAAACGTCGTTTTCCATCGAGGAGAAGGGGGTGGGAGGAGGGGGGGTCAAGTAAAGAGTGCAGCGACTGGAGATTGAATTTTCTCTCATTTCCTCTTGCAGTTTAGCCGAGACTGAAGTGTCAGAGCTTGAGGCAAGACCAATAGAGATATGTCGTGATTTAAAGTGATGCTCTTGCGCAAAGGGATAGAAATGTAATAAACCGCTCCGATGTCCCGTAAGAGCTTATTAAACTCTACAAGGTCCTCTAAATGCGATTTGTGGACCCTTTCTAACAAAATGTAGTTTACGCGTTCAGTAAGGTAGGTATTACGAAACAGTTCACGTCCGTTAAGCCAAGGAAGAGCCGCACAACTGTAGCAGTTGGAGCTCTAAAATGATTATCGTAACGGAAAATTCACTATCACTGTAACTTAATGAGATTTAATATGTGAAGATATGACAAGCACAATTGTCCACTAGGCTTTAGATTTTATAACGGTCGTGTCATTCACAAAGCGCTTTACATTAACTGACTTCAGATACGAAGCGGACGAAGTCTGAATGAACAACACTTCTTGCGCAAAAGTTTCTCAGACAACGGATGAAACAGACACGGGCGGGCGCAAACTTCCAACTGATTTTATTATCAACAAGTGACATTATATATATATATATATATATATATATATATATATATATATATATATATATATATATATACATATATATATATATATATATATATATATATATATATATATATATATATATATATATATATATATATATATATATATATAATATCACTTGTTGATAATAAAATCAGTTGGAAGTTTGCGCCCGTCCGTGTCTGTTTCGTCCGTTGTCTGAGAAACTTTTGCGCAAGAAGTGTTGACCATGGAGTACCAACTAGCTCGAACCCACACCTTGTTAAGTCTGAATGAAGTCTGAAAGAAGTTTGGTGAAAGATGAACGAGTGTAAGAGATGTCCGCAAGATGTTGAATAACATGCGCAGTCATGCGCTCAAAGCTAACCTAATCGTATATTCACCAGATTTTGTTTAAAATATAGAAACTGGGTAATCAGTTCTGAACCTGAAAATTCACTTGGACTTCACAGAAACTATGCTCAAAGTGAGGGTGGTCTGAATTGCCTCATAGCAGGGATCACATAACCATGCAGTATATTTTATTACCGAGGTTTCTCGATTCAGGTTACCCACTGAATCCGTAGCACAGCGCTATTGTTTTATCCGAGTTCCGTATTATTTGGTCTGGGGATAATGAATTACGAGTTTTACAGAACAAAGCCACAAGCCTTTAATACAGCAATACAGTTGCTTCATTTCACTCTCCTCGCTGCTTTGTATTTTTTGTGTCTGAGCAGCAGGCTACTAGGTACCAATTATTGTGAGGTAACGTTTTTCTTTCTCTCTCTGATCGATTCTAACAAAGAGCATTCTTCCGAAAAATGTTTGTATACTGAAATGAAAAGGCAAAAAAAAAAGCGGAACCTACTCGTTCGGGAGGCAATCACATTTGCGTGCAGAGAGTGATCACTCGAATACATGATGCACCCAGTTCTTTAGCCCGCTTCGCGAAAAAAAAAATCCCTTTAGTCTTATCTGTTTCCACAAGAGATTCATTTGCGTGAGAATCGTACATAAATCACGAGTTTCAGTATGCAAACAATGAAATCTCTTCGAACTTGTCTCACTGGAAGTAGTTTGCCAAGAAAAGCAATTTCTCGAAGTGCCTGTTTGCAATATCTTGCCGTGCGCGTTCCGAATGCTTAAAGGAAGTAGAATCTTACCGGTTGTAGACAGGTTGAGAAGGAATGCGGTAAAGCTTTCTTTTTTTTCGGCAAGCTTAGGAGGGACTTATTCGCTTCTTTTCAACAAGTGCATAGGAGACGAGAATGGGAAAAAGAATTATTCATGTTGCCGCAAGGCTTTTTGTTTCAAGTATGGAGCAAGACGGCTGGAGGTCCCATTGCATTATTGGACTCCGGGACGACATCTTGTATGTGAAAAATTTTGGGTGCATAATGAAAATTCCAGTTGTGGTTCAGAATCAAAGACGAAGGATAAAGAACATGGCTTCGTCAGAGTGCTCAGCACTAATGTCGTCCATGATCTGAACCATACTTTCGCTGCGCTTCACTTTATCTATCCACAAAGTTTCCAAGTTCTCGACAGCCACCCTTAGATTCGAAATTGGCTTAGCTGTTAACTGATTCGTTTTATTCAATGCAGATTTTGATCAATGCGCTATTCTGGAACTAAAGAACGCCCGATTTTCTTGCCTTTGCTACGGGCCTAACTGTCTTGCATTCGTGATTATCCGAACCGTAATTAGGATTTCCAGCTGGATACCTCGGCACACGGAAATTCTTGAATTTTTCCAAGGGGAACTGTGTATAAATACGACTGCCTTGAACATTTCAATACAAACGTGCCCGCTTAGTCCTGTCGCTCAAAAAGTTAATTTTTTTGAATTTAGTTAATCGAGCGGTTGGCAGCCACATTTTTCATGTCGCTTTGTGCCTCCCTAGATACATAACATCTGCAAAGGCAGTCTTTACGAGCCACCCACTGCCGAATTTCAGAATAACCGTAAAGCTTAATTTTGATCACCCTTTATACCGCACTTGCACCATCTAACGCGCACATTTTTTTCGACAGATGTGACCCTCAAATTGATGTGCAAGCTACAATGTGACTCAAAAGCGAACTCGGTATCAAGTTGCCCTTTTTTTCAGTTTTGCTATTTAAAATTACCTGCGCGTTACAATCATGGCTGAGCTGTAATCGTGCAAATACGGTATGTATGTTGTTATGTGTAGGTCACAGCTCTTCATTACGGACGCCTACCAATCGAAGCTGCCCCGAGAAAAAAAGAATATCTCGTCTGTTACCGTCCCTTCCGAGAATACGTCGAGAAGTGGATCTGTGCAAACATTTTGTTGCTGAGTCAGCCAGAGCTCGGATGATTTACCGGAGGTCATTTCTCTACGCCACATCCCGAGTCGTCAGCTGGCATCATTTTGCAGCTGAGACCCTCCAAGCTTTCTGCTTAGCTGCGGACGTGTATCGCAACACACATTTTCATATCAACAGAAACTTTAGCCAAGGGAACGAATTCCAATGTAAATGATACAGAACTTGTACGGTGACCTATTGAAGTCGAGGGTCCGGCGAAATCTCGTCTGGTTGGGACGAAACATTGGTGGAAATATTGAAGGACGCCGACCACGGTGAAAAAATTCAGGAGTTCTTGCTCTATCGAGAAAATGGGTTCAAGCGAAGCTTGGCGAGTGCGTGCCTTTCTTTCTTTTCTTCTTTCTTTCTTCCTTTCTTTCTTTTTTTTCTCTCTCTCTTTCTTCCTATCGCATCGTGCGATGCTCCCTCCTGTTTTCTTCCTGCTGCCGGGAAATTGGATGTTCATGTTTCATCCATGTGCTTAGCGGCGCGACCCTTCAATAGCCAGAGAAAACAACGACGGTCATGCGTTCGCGTCAACGCAACGATGAACTGTACCAACGTGAAATGACAAATCACCTCGATGAAAGATAAGATTTCCATAACAGAAACGGCTGATCGCCCACAAGCCCACGATCTGAATGAGCAACAGTTCTCGGAAAACGGCCCATAGAGCTACGGATGTGAGCAGCGCACTTTCAAGGGCCGCAGGTCTCGCCGGTGCTGGGCTGTTGGCGTACGACGCCGCCACAGAAATCTGCGAGTTATAAAAACCTTTCCTTGAAAAAAAAAGAATGTCACTGAGTATTTTTCATCTTGGCCGTCCTTCTTCAATGTTTTCACCAATGATGATATTTCGTGAGAGGTAGCCCAGGACAGGCAAAGAGACCTACATATACGGATACGAAATATTGCAATATTGCATCGCGGCATTTTCGTTCTTCATGTCGGGTTACGGGTGGCCTCGTTTTCGGAAAAAGAGGGGTCAAAGTTGAAGCTTTGATGTCAAACTAGATGAGCAGCTCGCCCCCTTTTGTCCTTGAAGCTACACCGAGAAAACACTTCAATCTCCGAGGACCTGTCGCGGTCTTCTTCCGCCCCGCCTTCTATATCGAATACCTGGTGTCTTTGTTGACAGTTTCGAGAAGGCGGCAGCGTCGGGATGCTGAGAGCTCTTCGACGTCAGCCATGTTCCGGGGCACAGAAAGCGACGCCGGGATTTTGCTTACATTCTACTTGGGCTCACTGGCTTGAAGACAAAATGAGGTATGCGGTTGCAGCCGGCATTCGAGAACCAGGAAGAACTTCCGAGCCGCGTGGACCTTGTTTTCAGGAACAGACACGTGGCGTGCGGATTGTCTTCAAAGAGAATTTAGGAATGATTAAGACTGGTGAAGAACGCAAGACGATAAATGCTAGAGAGTTTCCGGTTCCTCAGCGTTGAAAAACTTTTTTTCTGAAACTATGACTGCGACGTCCCTAAGAGATCAAAGGTATAGTTTTCTTCCGTCCCTTAAAACAAAACGCTGTTGCTATGGAGCTTTGAAACACTGTGCCGGAACAATGCGTTGGTTCAAGTGTGATGACCGAAATAGTAGAGAGATAGCTAAAAGACAACGGAGGGAGAGTCTTGTTCATTTCGGTTAGAAAAAAAAAAGTGCGGAGCGCTCTATTACCCCGTTGATATCTTGTCAAGTATCGAGGGTTGCTGCTACAAGCTGCCGCTTATGTTTTTCTTCTTTATGTACTTGCATGACTTGACCACAGAACGAGCAATTCAGAAAGCAAGTAAGTTAAGCTAGTTGATGCGGATTCATGAGAATAGACGTGGTGCATGCAGGGGCACAAGGGAAAAGAACAGCGCAAACGCCGGCTAACAACTGAAAGAGTGTACTGCGGTGGAAACGACTCATCTGCGCATGCGCAGGTATGCACTGCTACCTGTCAGTGCCACCTGTGTGTTGATTGACAGGTGGCGTTGCATGCCTGCGCACGCGCAGATAACCTTTTGTGCCTACTTTCTTTAACGCCGCAGTACACTATTTAGGTTGTTAGTCGGCGTTTGTGTTGAGGTCTTTTCTTTTGTGTCCGTGTCCGCACGCGAACTTCTTTCATCACGAACTAGTTGTATAGAAGAGAAAACTTTCAGCGGCCAGTTTAGGGCTAATGCGATTGGTTTAGACGCAGCGCCATTTGCCTGGTTAGCGGTGAGCTCTCGCGTCTGCCCATTCGATGATGTCATATTCTGTTCTCTTGATCATTGTACCCACTCATTAAGTGTCATGAATAAGAGTCTCAAATCGTGCGCATTCCTGATACGTCCGAAATTGGCGATGGTGAGCAGCGGAGAGGACGGGGATAGTGGGCTGCAGCGTACTATTCATGAGGCCTCGTAGAGACACCAACAAAAGAATGAGCTAACCCTTATCACTAAGTCACGCGTGTACAATTAAAAAAAGTGATTTTTAGAGAAAAAAAGATAGATTCGTTTGAGTTATGCTGCTGGTGTAGAGTTTTAAGAATCCCTAGAACTGCCAAATGTAAAAATTTCTGGGTCATGAAACAAGTCGCTCAAGAGTGTTATTTTGAAGCGAGCGTAATGGAAGCAAAAGTGTTTTATGCCGATCACTTCATACGAGCCACAAATTCACTGGAGTGAAACTTAATGTGAGGCAAAATGGAATGTGAGAGCTAACGTAAGAGCTAACGATTGATAATGTAGAAATGACACGAAAACAAATGACAGGCAACGACGTCGTTAGCATTGTTGCATACCATGTGGCCGTGACATTCGTTCGGATTTGACATTGTTCATTAAGTTATAGACAAGTTGTCAACCATGTAACCCCACTGCATTGTATGACGTCTTTAAAAAGAGCTACAGACGACATACAGGCATTCGATAACATGTACATGGTCACAGCAGCCGTAAATACGAGAAAAATGCCCGTGACCACAAATCGGCCGTCGCAGTAGAGATTGGGGCTCAAGAATACGCAAGAAAAAAAAACGGTGACGTTTATTCTCACTCCAGCTAATCCCAGAGCCATGTTAACAAAAATGACGTCCTCAAAACGCGTTTATACAGAGTGAAATGCACGCGCAATGTATCTATTTATCGCCACCTTGTGGTAAATTATACGAATCATGACTCATCGTACAGTTTAGCCGATCACATCTCGTTAGTGCGATCTCTGCCCGTTAGATGACACTATTGGTGTTCGCCTCACCGAACTCTTTTCAATGCTCCTCATTGCGCAAAACACTCGCGCACTCAATGACTCAATTATCGAAAGCACTAACGATGAAGCTCTTTCATGTTGTTGCAGGAGTGACATTGCGAAGAAACAAACCAAAAGTACGTAATTAATGGAGCACTTGCTTAGCCGGTTTTTTTTTTTTTTTTACGTAACTAACGTGAAACCATTCACGCGAAGCCTCTTCTGGCGCTCATTATAAAGGGGCATTGGGGATATCAGGTCGAGCGGAAAGCTACACCGCCCGCCTTTCGTAACTGCTGGCAACTTCAATCGACTTGTCTTTACCCTTTTATATTCAGCATCTCAGGTCCCCCAAGGCAGCTCTCTGCTCATCTCGGGTGAATTTTGCGAGCTCGTTAAATACAACAGCCTCCGATAAGGTATACCTTTGCGCACAATATGTTTTTCAACTGAGCCAAGCAGACGTGACAGCAATGAACTTACACTACTTAAATTACATTTTGCACTAATGAGTGACGTAGGGAATTATTCATGCGAGTAATTTAAAGAAAATTACTCATAAGTTCCCCGTTAATTTTCAATAAAATATAGCACGTCCACTTCGCTTATGGCACAAACATTGACCAAGAAATAAAATAAATATACCAACGACAAGCTAACTTGAGTGCCAAAACTGAGGCATGGGAACGAGGCTTACCTGATGCTGACTTCGAATCCAAGCTCCTTCTACAATGCAGCAGAGATCTCGGTGGTTTGAATGTACAAGTGCTGTAAATAAAGTGCACACGTGTTAGCGCACGAATGATTACCATTTGCTAAAGCAATTTTCAAGTAATTTCATTCCTTTTCACAAGTAATATAATGTGATGTCATTACGTTTGGCCAAGCGTAAATTGCAATGCAATTTAGATACACTTTAAACGTTCCAGAAAATAAATTTATATGTAATTTAACTACTCTTAGGAGTAGTTTTGCCATCTCTGGAGGCAAGCAGTGGAGTCGTGATCGGGTCGTATTTCCATGTTTTCTCACAGTTGAGTGCTTCTTGTTAAGAATATTCGTCTCAAATGTAACAGTGGCTTCTTTTTCTCCCCGTTTTTTTTAAAAAAAGTGTTGATATCGTTTTCTAAAGAGTCTGCATTTGTTCCTAATTCCTGGTCGACCACTCGAAGCAGAGCAATCCTCCAGCAATTTGAGCCAGCCATAACATGAAACAAAACGGAGAGATGCACAGAAAACGACCGTCTTTGTTTGGCTGGTTCAAATCCTCAAAACTATATACCAACTAACCCAGACTGCAACGCTGCTACGTGAAACACAGCAACATTTAATGTGGCAACTCACCCCTATCTACAGACATGTGTCATGAATAACCAAAACAATAATCCGCATCATGTCAAGGCGCCAGAGTTCGTTGAACTTCCCCACCATAATGAATCGCTATCTACTCATTTATCGCACCCGCATAAAAAGGAAATGAGTGCATGGCTGCGATGACCCGAGAGGGCACAGCCGCAGTGACCTCAAACTCAGATCACTGCGAATCATGTTCTCGCGAAACGAGCTGTCCACACCTGCCTTTGCCTACGACGCCGTTTATCTGATACGGCGAGAGTATAAGCATTTGGCATGAGACGGTCAAGAAATGAGGTGATAGAGCGGTCGACGTATGAGCCAGCAAAAGCTCAGGTGTCGCGCCAGACTGTCATTAGCGTAATTACAATTCGAGTATCTTCTAGCTTTATTGCGAAAAATTTCCCCTCAATCTTCGAACACTAGCAAAAGAGCAAAATAACACTAGCAAAAACGATTAGGAAGAGATAAATCTCATAACTGAAGAGTGAGCAAGGTATGGGCTTTGCTATTGCATTGTTCCCTAAAGTATGGCTCGTTAAAAGGGATGATCAGAAAAGCGCATCGCTGCTCTAACAGGCTTTCAAATTTTGAAAACGTAAGTACGTGCTCTATGCAGAACGTTGAGTTTTTACGAAATCTTGTAGGCTCGAAGGATACTCTGTCTCGATGCAAGTTTTCTGTCGTTTGTTATACAAGATATGCAAGCGATTTCAAGTTGGAGTAGTAAATCCGCGAGGCCTAAAGTGCGGACGCGCGTTTCAAACAGCACCCAAAAAATGACGTCATAAAAGGTCACCACGTGGACAAATGCCTTAGCGGAGCACGTCACGTTCTCTAGAGGCACCATTTGCTGGCGCTATTTGCTAGGACGGCGAATGGGCATTGTCGACAGATCGAAAACACTTCATAACTCGTGCAGTCATACAAACGGCAGTGAATTCAGCACAAATTACCCTCCCTATACCCGCTATAATCTTTCTGTTCCCCTTTCCTAATCTCCCACCGTAGGGTAGGCAACCAGATTCTTTCGTTGGTTAACGTTCATACGTTCATCTTTGCCTTCCCTCATTCCTTTTGTAGCGTTAGCTACAGTTGCCTAGCCGGAGCCGATTTCGCGTGGAGCGTCATGAGCCGTGCTGCGCATGCGCGAGGATCAGTGATGTCACACAGCTGGGTCACCGGAGCTGGCATTTCACGCGCTCTCCGACACCGCCGCGCGCGGCTCGCCGCTGCTTGTCTGCGGGTTCAGGAGCAGTGGCGTCGTAGCCGCGGCAGACAAACTGGCGCCGGCGCGCGCGCAGACTCCGCCACCGCCGCGCGCGACTCGCCGCCGCCGGTGTGCGCTTTCCAGAGTGACGTCGTAGCCTTGGCAGACGTATTGGTGCCAGCGCGCGCGCAGCTGTTCGCCTTCGCTGTGCAGTCGTAGGGTGACACTGTGCTGGAGCCGCTTGATAGCGCCTCTGACTGGCGTTTGCAGGTGGGTAACGCCATGGAGAAGAAGAGCGCAAATGCTGCTCAAAGGCGCAGAAGAGCCGAGAGGCTTATCTCATCGGATCCCGAAGTAGTTGCCTGGCAATTAGCGGTTCAGCGTACGAAGAATGAACAGAAGAAGGCTAATAATCTTAGACAATCTAGAAAGCTAAGAATAATCAGCTGAACCTTTGCTAACGCTACGTATATCCTGGCATAGCTGAGCTAAGCCACTGCAAATGTTTTTCTCTTTCTTCCCACTTTCCTTCATTTCTTCTTCTTTCCCTCCTTTCTTGCCGCTTTCCTTCATTCCTTTTTCTTCTATTTCTTTCCTTCCGTCCTTTTTCTCTCCTTCCTTCATTCCTTTCTTCCTCACATATTTCACTTTTTCCTTCCCCCCGTCCTTTCTTCTTTCCATCTCTCCTTTCCCACTTTCCTTTTTCCGGTCTTTTTAGTTTCCTTCCTTTATTCTTTCTGCTGTCCTTGCTTCCTCCTTCCTTCCTTCGTTCCTTCCCTCCTTCCTTTCCACCTTCCTTAATTCCTTCTTCTTTAATTGTTTTGTTCCTTCCTTGCTTCCACCTTTCTTTATTCCGTCTTCCTTCTTTTGCGTTCGCCCCTTCTTCCCACATTCCCATATACCCTTTTCTTCTTTCCTTCCCTCCTTCCTTCCCACTTTCCTTCATCCCTTTTTTCTGTTTGTTCTTTGCTTCCTTCCTTCCGACCTTCTTTTCTTCTTTAATTTCTTACTTCCTTTCTTCTTCTTACCATGCTTCCCCTTCCTTCATTCCTGCTTTCTTTCTTCTTTCCTTCAAACTTCCTTCATTCCTTTTTCCTTTCTTCTTTCGTCCCTTCCCTCCTTGCTTCCACACGCCTTCATTCCTCCTTTCTTCATTCGTTCCTTCTTTCCCACATTCCATCCTCCCCTGTCCTTCTTTTCTTCTTCCCTTCTTCCTTCGTTCCTTTGATGCCAAAGTTGATTTTTTAGAACCTTACTGCCCCAACTCTGGAGCGTTATTCTACGAACGAGCACATTGAATCAGCCTTCATGTTCTGTCTGCTCGACTTTATTTTATCTGAGGCCCGAACAAGTCTACGGAAGGCATATAGTCCGCGGCGTACGTGAAGAGCTGTTGTGAAAAAATCTAGCCACGTGTTGTGAAAAAATCTAGCCACACCCAAAATTGGGCAGATTACACCCCCCCTCCCTGATTCTACAAGCAAGGACATTGGGCTCGGAAGACACGTGTCTATGCCAGAGACAATCGCCTGAGGATTTCAAGCACTGTAAAGGGCTCAAACATAAGAACGGAACAATCTCGCAATTTACCCGCTGCAGCCGGGGGCCTCAGACCGCTGTCGCGTAAATACGCGAGTTCATTGTTTGTTCAAATCCTTCGCGCTCTCGAGAGATTTGCAGCCCGTATTTGCAGTCTCTTTACGCCTTCTTATCCACGTAAGCTTCGAACTTTCTTCAGGAGCAGGAACTTACTTTTTTCCCGTCTTTTGTGAAACGTGCCGCCAATATATCGAAAAAAAAATTGCCGAAGGTTCCAGACAGTTTCCTATGGTGCCGACAAGTATAATACCACGTGGCGAACTAATTCTCATTCTCCTGCCTCTCTTATTTTTTTGTTTTATGCGAGTTCTCGACATCATTTTGTCTGTTCGTGTGGTGTATTGCTCAATTTAGGCTGTGTATTTTCTTCGAGAAGTGTACCCTACGTGCACCAAAAAAAAACACACATTTCGCGTGGCCTAATCTACGATGGACAAATATTATATCAGCCAGTTTGCGTGATGTTTCATCAGAAGCGTCAGAAATCGGTACTCCGACTAGCCCAGCAACCGCTTTAAGCGGGAATAGATTCAATGTCTCATTGTTCCTTGATAGTGAGTGTTCTATCGAGGTTGTATGAGAAGGTGTAAAGTTATCACATCATCACATGACATCGTCGCTTGGTCAAAGGTGGACCGATCACAGAGGCAGTGCAAGACCAGGTGTAGTGCAGAAAGCTTGCAATGCCTGCGATCCTGGAGGTCGTGCAAAACCACGTTAGGTGCAGAAAGCTTTCGGACGGTGCGGGGGGAGGGGATCAATACATCGACTGAAAAGAAAAAAGACCATCACTTTGATCTTCGAGTCGTCTTCAGCGAATGCAGAAGCAACCCTGTGAGTTCTTTGTCTTTTTCTTTCTATATTCATAGCTCTACATCGTTTGCGAAACCTCGTGCTTAAAAGCCTCTTCTGAGTGCATGGAACCCGTACTTGCGCGCTTTCGGTAACGCAGTGCCGTTTCCGGAAACCTCGCGGGATCCCCAATTTCGTTCCATCGCTCACTTATTGTAATTAGTTAAGCAGGTTGATAATCATGATCTCATATGACTACGAACGGTCACTGCAGTGCCCATTTGTATTACAAGTGTGCTGCCATCAAGTTGTCCAACCGTTGCCCAATCTCTAGTTACTAAAGGTCATCGCTTAGATGCTGTCTCATATAGCTCCTAATTATGACCGCCAGACGTCGGGCGCTTTACGAGTACAAGCAAAACAGCTGTGCCTTAAAGGTATACAGTAAAATTGTCATTACGCAGTTAGTGAACCCCAAAGTTCGTTGTACTCTTCAAAGGGTTGTTTTACAGCCTGTAGCATATAGCTTTACATACGCTTAAATATGTTGCCCCCAAGGAATCATAACTAGCGACTGCGCACAATCAAAACTCTCATGGGGCTAACGCGAACCATTGGGAAACACTAATGGCTTTCGTGACTTACAATCTGTCTGGTGGTTAGAGCGTTACAGATTTTATGATGGGTGGAGGAGAATGATGAGGAGGGGGGTAGTGTTAGCTGTCAGCCTTACAAGACGTGCCCAAAGTTGCAGCGCCACGTCAACTACTCTTTTAAATTAGAATTTCCATACGTTTTTCGCTCCTCAGAAGCGTGCAACGATGGTGGATGAACAACGCGAAACGCCCTGCGATGCTTAAGGTATACTGGTGGTCTGTTTTGGCTAGTCGTGATAGTTTACGGCAGGGCACATCAGAAACAAAGACGTCACAGAACAAGAAGGGAAATCTGGGCTAGTTGGTTATAGTTAATTTTCGATCAGCTTGCAGCGCAAAAAAGACGAGGACGCAGACCAAGGATGTGACGACACGAGCGCTGCACAGCGTCACAGCGACACGTCACAGAACAAAAAAAACCAGCCAGCGCCTAACCATGACAACCATCCGAAAACGAAGTTGTCGTGATGATGATTTTTTTTGCTTATGTTCTTTTTCATCCTTTTATCTGATGAACGTTCTCATAAGCTCTGTGAGGGTTAATGGTGCCTTCCAACACTTTCCGAACATGGTTAGAAAAGCTGCTGATTGGTGGTCGCGCCTCCTGAGAACATGTGGGCCAGGTATTGTAGCACTGCACGTGCAAGTGCATATGCTTCTCCCAAATCAGCAATGATAAACAAAAATTTTAGGGTGACTTCAACGTCACGTGATTTCGCAGTCACCTTGAAATTGTTAACGCGAAAGCCTCAGATGCCTCATCAAACGCGAGAATTCACCATCGGCGTCCCGTGGCGTCGGCGTTAACAAGGGCGATGCTAAAAATCACCATCTCGTAATGGTAACACCATAAGACGTCATCATGGTACCACAATATCGCCAACATTTGTGACGTCATTTTGACGTCACAAGATGAGGTCATCACATGACACGGTCGTTTCGTCAAAGGTAGGCCGATGACGGAGTCAGTGCGATACCACGTGAGAGGCGGAAATCTTGCAATGCCTCCGATCTTGGAGGCAGTGCAAAACCACAGTTGGTGCAGAAAGCTTCCGCAAAGGGCATGGGAGGATCGATGCATCGACTGAGAGCAAAAAGAAAAAAAAAAACAGTGGCTTGCACCTTCGAGTCGTTTTAGGCGAATGCTTAACGGACCCTGTGAGATTGAGTTTATCGTTGCTGATTTAGGAAGAGCGCGTGCACTGCGATGTTGTAACGGGAAGATGCTAATTCTTCTTACTAAACTGGACTTAGAAAAAATAGTGAATGATTTATTGTGGCAGTCCAACATATTGACAACAACGAATCGCACCGGTTAACTTTTTTTACAACATGACTTTACAACATGACAAGGTTTTGTGCGTTCAACATCATATAACGGACATGCCATGCGTTTCCGTGTATTTGAGTCTTATTTGCCACCCTGGTTACTGTTGAGAAGATAGGTGTCCAGGCTGTTGTTACATGCTATGTTTGCGTGATTGGCTTCTTGCCATTGGTGACGAGTGACACTATAAAAAACACCTTTATCAAATAAGCCTCATTTGGTAGTTCAGCCCTGGTCGCGTGTTGCGTCGTTCCTTATATCTTCATCATTCCCCCTGATCAACCCTGATCAACTTTGCGAGATGTCATACAAACTTGCCCCGACCAAACTACTAAACCACGGTGTAAGAAAAATAATTTAGGTGTGGACACTCTCCGCCCGCCGCGAAGGAGAGCGCGTCCAGATAATGTTCGCCTTTAATACATGCGCCGGCCGCAGTTTCGTGGGGGCCGCTGCGACATGGGGGCTTAAGAAACCTATTGCGATGAGGCGAACGCGCGTTTTTCTTCATTTTTTTTTCACCTCATTGCGTTTTTTCACGGCGAGTTTTCATACGGCCACGGTGTAAACGGCGCACCCGACGCACATAGCGTCCCTAACAGCGTTGCGTACGTAAAAGCGCGGCGTCTTGCTTAGAGCGCGTGAGCAGTCTTTCTGCTCGCTGACTTCTCACGTGCGCAACGCCGTTACGCACGCAGCTCGTCTTCTATAGTACATGCGCCGGCCGCGGTTGCGTGGGAGGCGCTGCGACATGGGGGCCGAGAGGAGGAAAGAGGCGAACATTATGTGGACGCGCCGTCGGGCGGAGTGTCCACACCTAAATTATTTTTCTTACACCGTGTACTAAACCGAACAAGACTTGTTTCCGTAGCAAACAATTTACCCACCGCCACGTATTCCGCCGAGTCCGATTTCTTTTCACGAACACCACATTCGACAAAGTCATTCCGATACGAACTATACTCGGTTACAACCTAAGCAAAAATGTGACCTCCGCCCACAGCCATTGCTGTCCCTCCCGCAGAAAATTTACGTAAATTCCCCATCCAATAGCGCTTACTAATTTTTGTGAGGTCAATCACTTCTCGACTGCTTCAGATAAATGACCTTCCCAGGCTTTTAGGTCGGAAAGCTGAACGTCCTTGTACACTTCATCAGGGATACTAACATTGCTGCTCAGCGAAGCGTAATATTTCAGGCAGTAGTGACGAACCTTTGACTCCTAATATGTGTAGTATTTACATTAGCCGAAGAAAAGTATTACAGTTCGAGCGGAAACCAGCTCGCCCGACTTTGTATCAGAGGTGAAGGCCAGGCGCGCCGCAGTTCTGTGGGCGGAGGTTACAGAAAGAGAGAGAGAGAGAAAGGTTTAGTGAAAGGCAGGGAGGTTAACCAGCAGTTTTTCGGTTTGCTACCCTGCACTGGGGAAGTGGTAAGGGGGGACACAAAGGTAAGGAAGGAAAAAAGTAGTAGGATTTCAGTGATGTTTAGCAGCGCCCGTCCTGTGTGTTCCTTAATCAAGCATTGTAAGACACAAAAGAGGAACGAGTCCTTTAATAAGAATGCCTCTAACGTTTGCATTTCGTAAAAGCTTAGCGTGACTCGCTCCCATTTGTGCATGAAGTACCACCAGTGATTAGAAAATCGTTGGCACAAAACAAGAACGTGGACGAAAGAGTAACAAGAACAAGCGCACACACGGGTGCGCTTGTCTTTGTTACTTCTTCGTCCACGTTCTTGTCTTGCGCCAACGATTTTCTAACCAGCTATGCACCAACTAGCCCGACAGAATACGTTATTGTACCATCAGTGACTATTGCGAACGCTTTCGAGACACAAATGAAGAAATCACAGTCAAAGAGCATGAACTGTTTCTCGAGCAAACAACATACTGCCTGTGTCTTCGCGTAATCATTAAAAACGGCCATGGCATTCGCGTATTTTGCTTGCACGTAATTTTCATTGTAGAATGCTATTGTACAAGCAACTTAAGAACAACACGCTTTCGAATAATAGACCCCTGCTGTAAAGCAGAATTTCCTTTCGCGTAAATATCGCCTAATTGTTTTCACAAAGAGCTACTTCTGAGCGATATAGGTTCATTGAAGAGTACTCTTACATTCCTAGCTCTGCATTGATGCTGTGCTACGTGTATTGTATTGCTTGACTGCTTAATTGAATTAAATAGGCGAAACGAGCGGCATCGCATTATGCGGACAAAGCGAAAAAATTCAAACAGCACTTCAAACGAGGTATGAGTTTGCGAAATGATTTTCTACCCTGAATTTGATCCCCACTCAATAACAGCGTTCTGGTTACTAAGTGGCAAGGCCAGCGCAATGATTTAAAATCCAAGACTTTTGCTTTCACCTGTCCTTCATGAGGACGCGTCCTTTCATGCGGATTGATCCTAATGGCCCAACTCATTGGCAATCAATATCCCTATCTTTATAATATATTTCATTATGAAGCGTCACACAGTCCCTTACGCATTCGCCTAAGAGGACTCCAATGCGAAAGCCGTATTCTTCTTTTTCTGCATCTTTTTCATCGCAGTCGATCGTATTGATGCTCCGCCCTCAATCAGTAGCAGGACTAAGGAGCGTCAACCGGGACGAGAAGCGCACCACTCGCCTCAACAAGCTATCAGTCGACGATGAATCAGCAGGAGTGGCGTTAGCTGGGCTAGTTCGTATGAATCCATCGAGATACAAAGAGGAAAAAGGCAAGCGGAGGCACATAGAGAGTGTTGCTACTATTTCCTGCCTGCCTCGTATCTTTCTTTTTGCGCTGTTTATTTCGACGAAATCAACAGTTGTTTAGTAAAAAATGCTGACGCTCCATTTGGACAAATCGCAGAGGAGATTTAGTGCGGGGTTTTTCAGTTCGACAGCGGCGTATTTCACCCTACCTTCTTACATCATCACTAAATGATTTGTTTATTTTTTTCCTTTACAACATAGTAACATGGCAGTTTCTTTTATGTCGAAGCGCGCAAAAGAGGGTCTTGTAAATTTCGTTTAAGCTAAAGTGATTTTTGTTTCCACAATTCGCTGACAGACTGATAGTCTCTTGCAGGCCGCCGGCTCACTCCATTCGAGGTTTACAGACAGGCACAAAATTACGCAAGCTGCTTAGATGCACCATTAGACTGATCGATCGAGTACGCAATCAATCAATCAATCAATCAATCAATCAATCAATCAATCAATCAATCAATCAATCAAGTCAACTCATGTATCCATATATATGGGCGGCTGAAATATCATACAGCTGGACGATTTCTTCATCCCTTACGCATAAGAGCAAACTCCTAAACCCTAGTTCCCCTTGTGTTGGTTCCCTTTACTAATCATTAATACGCAAGAATAAAGAACTTGAAGATCAAGCGAAGTATTCTCTACCTGTTTTCAGAAACTTTCCGCTCCTTGGATGTTTCGACAAACAGAAAGTTGCGATCAGTCCATGAAACCAGACCAGTGACTGATGTCACCACAGACTGAGTAGATGTTGCGTTGGGGTCGCTTATGGCTTAGGGCTAGCAATCATCGTCTGGGCGATTTCTTTGTTAGGCTTTCGCCGTATTCAGGGAGAGCTTACCTTTCTCCCATAGTAGAGAACATACTACCGTAAACCGTCGAACTTTTCTATCTATCTATCTATCTATCTATCTATCTATCTATCTATCTATCTATCTATCTAACCGCCTACGTCTGGGCGCTGTCCTGGTCGTCTCCATAACTTGTAATATACCAAAATTAGCATAGCAAGGGATCAGCGCACGACGAACACGATTCACTGGTCACGACATGAATAACTCAAAACGCCTGTCGCGTACTTCATGAAACCCTGTCCATCAGTCACTCAATAGAGCTCAGGCGGTCTCGTTACGAATATTGCAGACACACTCGTATCCGTCACTCGCATACCTTAACGAAATCTACCCGCATAAGTACCCTGACGCTTCCTGCACCGCATGTGGTCAGGAGGTCGCTACCCTAGCTCACATGCTCTTGGAGTGCGGGTCGCAAGGCCCGACCTACAGCAAGCCCAGATGGGAAGCCATGCTGCACAGCCCGAAGCCGCAAGACCAAATCCTGGCCGTCCGATACGCCCGCGACAGGGCCCACAGGCTAGACCTGTCGGTCCCCACGTGGGAATAGCCGGGTGGGCGCGGGGGACGCTCTTCCCCACTTCTGTAACGGACCACAATAAAGTTGTTCTCTCTCTCTCTCTCTGTCGTGGCACATACCCGCATACCACAGTTCATGTTATGCGGGTATGAGCCACAGGTGATTCACAGTCTCAATCAACGCAGTAACAACTATACATTGAAACGCAAGGCGAGTAAGGGAGCTCAAGGCAGAACTCCCCTGGAAGATGCTCGACTGCCATCCACTAGTCCTCGCGGTCCGCCCGAATGACGCAGTGTTCTCTTCATTTCTTACGAGGCTAGGTGATGGCCTCATACTGGCCGAGTATGACGTCCGATTGATTGAGAGCAGCTTTGTGACACGCGAAGGAGCCGCCGCTAAGTGCCCTGACGGCATACAGCTATACTACAGCGTTGCGGACGTCGACTCTGCTATAACGCACGTTGCCTCGACGCAGCGGAGAACGTGTTATGTCATCCCGCATGCGAAAACGCAACTGACTATCAGAACGAGCAGGTACACAGGGATTCCCTGACCAAGGTGGCTAAGAATAACGCAAGTGATATGGGTCAATTCGCCTGAGCATCAGCAAGCCGTACATGATCAGGCCAACATCGACGTAAGTGACGACCTCGTTAATGGAAACATAGGCCCCTTGTGGTAGGTACATCGAGCGTGAAGAACACAGCAACCTCGTGCGACTGTGGCTTGAATTTCCAACGTCCACGGTAGGCACGGTCATCACAGCCAGGGCGATGCACGTCACTACCGCACACCCCTCAATAGAATTGAAATGGGTGCCCGGGGTAATGCGAATCACCGCAACCACGATATACGCCAGAAAAATACCTCGTGTAAGAGGACACAGTTTCCCCTTGCGCAAGCAAACGCCGTAGGGACAGCTCACCGCTCTCCCACTTAGTAACGTAAGTTGTACCCTAAGTTGTCCCCACCTCCTACAAACGCACCATCCTCTTGCTGCACTTTTATTAAACTGTGGTCGGATACAACTTAAGAAGTCTGGAGAGGTCCCGCCCAACTGACCGTAGCACGGCGGCTGACCGCCTCCGCTACAATATAAATAGCCCCGCTCATGCACCACGGAATCTTCTCCGAAGGCGGCTTTACAGGCCGTCCTGTACATTACATCAATGTGGAGTTCGTGGACGTCGGGGAAGGTTTGTGCGCATCCGGCTTGAAGGAGGAAATGCCGCAGACTTCTAAAGTTGTATCATACTATTTAATTTATTAGCGCTTGGATTCTCTTTTCACACCGGAGCTGTAAATGACACACCTCCTTGATTTTGCGCCGTGCGTCCGCGCCTGTTCAAGAAGAGAGAAAAAAAAACACGCGACCTCATCCAAGCGAGCGATGACGCCACATAAGTATGACGTCACAGGGCGCCAAAATTCGTGAAGACCCATGATGACGTCGCTGCATGATGTCACATGATGACGTCAGCATTCGAGATCTTGGATTGGTGAAAGACGGGCTGATCCCGAAGGCAGTGTAACACGAAGTGAGGCGCTGAAAGCTTCGGTACGCCTTTCGTTCGTGTTTTCGCTGTGACGGTGTCGTGCGCGACAAGTTTGGGTGGACCACTCATTCTGAGAACGCCGGAGGAGCAGCGTGCTTTTGAAGAGCAGAGACGGAAGTGAACCCGTCAGATCCGCTGGTCACTCACATTCAAAGTGTGGAGTGGCTCCAATTTTATTTTTTACTAGGACGTAGCCGACCTGTCCTTCATATGCTTGACGTCCAATAATTCTACCGGAATCAATATCTTCTCTAGGAAGGAAGGAACGGGAGAGAGATGAGAGGCAGGGTAGAAAAACTGGTATGATGGAAGAGAATATTAAAGGCTCGTTTCTTTGTTTGATACAAGGTTTAATGATCATGAATCCAACGAAGGTACAGGGGAAATTAATTGTACTGTTTTAAGCGTATTGTAGTAATTGCCACATAGATGTGAAGAAAGTAAAGTGGACGAAACGACAGCTTGCCGCCTGCTGGGACCGAACCTGCAACCTACGGATTACGCGCCCTAAGCTCATACGAATTGAGCTATGGCGATGGTCGTCCCCTCGTCCACTTTGTGGGGTACTTATATGCATGCAAACCATGAGGGTGTTAGTCAGCGCCGCTCGCAGCCATGACGACGAGTGTGAAACTCTCTTTCTTTAGCAGCTGACATCACTTAGCGCGTGGTCTTTTAACGGGCGGACGGCTGACCAATATGCCTCGCATAATACCTGAAGGCATCAAGATCGGAACGATATCCTCCCTTTGAATGAATAAAGGAAGATAATTTTGAGGGCTAGTTTCTCTGTTTGGCACAACGTTCAATGAAAACCAGCAGGTAATGAACCGAAGGAAAGCATGGGGGACGTTAATTGTGCTCTTGTGGGATAGGGAAACTGGAAAGTGAGAGGTAAAGAGCGAGAGGAAGTGGGGAAGCATACACGCACAGTCACACTCCGCACAGTCACATTATTGCTATTGTACTGTAGCGACCGGTGCAAATCCGTTGTCGTCACGAATTTGAGCAATGCTTTCGTTGCCTTCATCGACGATGATTAGCGGAGACGATATTGCAAATTGGTTACTGCCGTCATCGGTGTGTGGTCAAGGCGAGCTAGAGCGACTGCGAGTGATTGTCTCTGCATATTTTAGCAAGGAAAGACGGAGAAGATGTGTTGTAATATCTCCTCGCTGTTACAATAGTCACAATGAGGGTTTTCAGCTATTCCAGAGCGAAGTCTGTAACTGATTACATCAAATCCACTCTTAGCCGTAAACGGCAAAGCAGTGTGGCCTCTTTACGGTGGAGTCCACGACGAAGCTGCGATAGGGCTATTCCAAAACATTTTTCCTACACAGCAAGTTCGGACAACATGAGAATGTCATTACTATGAAAGAGTACACACTTTACAATACTGGCTGTACGATCTTACATATTGATGTTGCAGTAGAGGTATGTTCCTTTAAACACGCAAGATAAACCGCTTAGCAAACTTCGAATCTGCGACACAAACTTCGAAAGTAATGCTTGACACATTTGAAGGCCAAGTTGAGTTGTTGGACCCTGTTGCGGCCTGTATACTCATGTGCTACAGCAGGGGTCTCAAACACGCGGCCCGCGGCTTCGCAAATAATATGTTTGTGACTTTGCGAAATGCGAAATACCACTATTTACTCGCCCATTGCACTTAATAACGCTTTTTTCCGGTAAGCTACGAAGGCAGGACTGGTTTCAAGCATGTTTTTTGCGAAACACACCATGCGGTCGCGATGTGTTGAAACATAAGCTCGGAAGAGAATTTCTATATTTCAAAATCGGCGTCCAGATTTCAGTCACTCCGCAGACATGTTTCTCAAACCTTGACGCCAAATGCCCTTCAGAAATGATCCATATATGAGATATGGGAAACGCGTTCTTTCAAATGGCACTTTTAGGTGACATTTTGTTCAACCCACACCCCTTTCCTTGCTTCAACCTGTGCCGGCCCTTGCGGGACTAAATTTTGTGACTGCGGCCCGCTAGTTGAGATGAGCTTGAGACCTCTGTGCTACAGCTAGCAAATTACACTGCCGGAACTACGAACTTGTTGGTTCTTGCAGTGGCTTGAACGCGGCCACATCTAGAAAAGCAGCGTGCGAAGCGGATCCCCGACAGCCCACTACCCTAATCCCAGTGCTTTGCTTGTAAGCCTCTTCTTCGTTATCGTGTTCAACTGAAGTGCAAAAGCATACCCAAACCGAAACTTTGGCGGATGTAAATGCGCATCGCGATAATCCCGCGGATTACTCGTCCAAGCGTGGCCTCGTCATAAGTCGCGCCCTACTTTTCACACGTCCGGTGGTTCGGCGTGTAGCGAATCCTTTCTGCTCAGGCGTAAAGCAAAGCTAAACAAAGAAATGAGCACATACAAGAGAACACAGCTTACGTTTACGCGCGGCGAAAGCTTAGCAGACCGCAGCACTGGTCGTCAAGTGTGTTCGCTGCTTTGTGACCTGCGCGTTTTAGATTTATGTCACACTGGTAGGAAGGGCAGGCCTCCTCCCTCTGTTGTGAATATTAAATCCGGTATGTTTTCATCGTCCACAGGCGGCATTGGTGTAGCCAGGGCGAGGAGAGGGGTTTAGCTCCCCACGTGGTTTCTTTTTTCAGTTTCTCATGTGTATGTATACACGAACGCTTACAAACGCACGCACAAACATACTTAAAGATCGGTTTAAAAAGTTCCCCGAAAAGAGTACTTGGTATGCCTCAGTCAGGCGGCCAACTCGGAATTCGCGCAAGAATAGCGCTGGCCCTTATGCTATCGAACAGCTTTTTCTATCGAATTTCTTTGTTTCACACCGTATGTGAAGGTCAGTGGACTTCTTTTAGTTGCATCTTTTCCAGGTACTTTGACGTCTCTGTTTCTGTTTCTTCCTTACGACACATTTTCTCTACGTTCTTATTTTTAAAAATTACGTTTCAATTGGATACCAACTACCTTGATATTTGCCCCCATTGCGTCGTGTCATCTGATCACACCCCCCCCCCCCCGCCCCCCGCATTCCTTGACGTGCAGTAAAGTAATAAGTTTCCACAGGAAAGCGCAAACACTGCGCGTTACTTCCTTTGTGCGTCGTCTCCTTTCGGTCTGTTTTTCTCATTTACAACTGTTTTACCAGCTAGCCCGATAAACCACACTTCGGTAATTGGGGCACAAAACGGCTCTGTTGCCACTAAGGCGCAATGTCGCCTTCAGGGTCGCCTCCCATATTTCTCCTCGTTTTCTTCTCTTTCCGCTTCAACTTTTTCACTATCATTCCTCTCACCCCCCCCCCCCTCTTTTTTCCCCCTTCTTTCCATTATCTCCACGGAGCCAAAACCGCTTTTCTAACGTGAATGCTGTCTGGAACGCACTGACATGTACGTGACGTTCGGAAGGCCCATAGACGAGGCCAACACTGAGAATCACTTTTCGTAGGCTGCAAAGACAAGCACACAGATGGTCCTGGCAGTCAGTATTAGAGAGATTGTGGTGTAGGAGCAGCAATGTTAACAGTCGGTGGTCCAGTAGAAGCATTACCACAAGCTAAGTCGAACAAAGTTCGGGAACACTGATGGGTATACAAGCAGAGGGAGGACGCGGCGTCCTGTCCTCAGTGTCTCAGACGTATGTACGTTCGTTGAAGAAAAAGGTAGGAATAGAAACGAATACTTGAAGTAAATAAAATGCTCGCCTACAGGGCAAAGACGAGCGGAAACCCTCGTCCATGTTGTCGCCTCGCCTTTGTCTAGTAGCGCATTTCATTTCCTTGAAATATCGTGAGCCATCTAGGGCAGGAAAACCAATGCCCAGTAAACAAAAAGCAATGCCCACGATCACAAATCGATGGCACTTGGAAAAAAAATGGAAAAATAAAGCGGCCGGGAAGCAGATGAAGGTTAGAGCTTGCAGAAATGACGCGCTAAACATGGCCCTAACAAATACCTTCATAGTTGCAGCCCTTCGGGAAGTTAATTACCCGTCTAACAGGGCGATTGTCGTTTTAAATATGCCGTCTCGTTAACTAAGGAATATCTCTTTCAGCGACAGCTGCCTACAGCTCTTTCATAATACTCTGGAACATTCTTAATTGTTCGTAGAGTGACAGATTCTGAATGCAGCACTACATTTTAATCGTGATAACGAATAAATGTGACCTTAAGCACCTATAGAGTAAGGGTTAGATTAGTTTAGAGTGCCTACAATCTAAACTTGGTAACCCTTACTATCGGTGCACAAAATCACGTTTATCCGTTACCAGGTTTAGAGCGTACATTTGCAACGCAGCTTGAGCTTCGAGCTTCTGCACCTCCTTGGCCCGTGACAAAGCAGCGCCAGTGCGACACGCGACATGAAAATACCTAAACGCTATTATTGCGATAGAAATTACATGGACACTCTCGGCTGATTTTGCCGTCGCCGTCGCCGTCATGCCCCGTATATGCATATATATATATATATATATATATATATATATATATATATATATATATATATATATATATATATATATATATATATATATATATATATATATAAGGCAAAAATAAAAATTCTGAAGTACCCAACCGCAGATTCCAAACAGCAACCCCTCGCTCCCCAGCGCACTGCGTTCGACAACTCAACCACACGCCATGTATGCGCCGGCAAAACAACGGCGAGCTATTTATATACACCATGCACCGCTGGTGGTAAGCAAATCTCGGAGGAGCGTGAGCCTGTTTTATATCAAGCAACGATCCTAATTTTCTTTTAATTCGAAAACTGCCCTTGAGACGCGCACTACAAAGTGGCCCTTTTCTGTACCCACTCGTGATGTGGAAGGAAAAGAAAAGCAAAGAGCACCGGGCACACCTTGCATCAGACGCCCCCGTGTGGCTGGAGACGCAGGGGGTCACTCCACGCGCCGCAGTTTAAAAGAAAAAGAAATATCCAAGAGCGCCTGATTCTCCATTGTCGACACTTGCAGCGCGTTGCGCAAGCACATAGGCGTAACAACTGTGACAGTTGTTAGTTCACGCTTCCCTGCGCATGCCTGTGCGTTCCTTTAGGGCGTCCCTCTTTGTGCTTCAGCGGCGCGCTGCAAGTATCGAGCTGCTTCTCGTTCTTCGTGTGACATTCCAATTTCTTGCCATCGCATTCATTGCTTCGCCCTTGCGGCGAAACTGTGACTTTTTTCATCGTCACGATTTCTAGTAAAAGCCCACACATGGGCAATCTAATTTTGGCAGTGTCTACTTTTGTGACTTACGCAGGCATTACGCAAGTTGTTTTCTCTAAAGTTTCGATTTGTTGTGTTTAATTTGAACACCACTTATAGATGATTTCGGCCTCAAGTTCCAACAAAAACACCGCTTGTTCAGTCGGGTTAACGTTTAGCCCTCGAGGCTCAATTCTTGCCGCTGTACAGCGCCCTCAGCAGTAATCGATATCGACACGACCGCTGTGTGTGTACAGAAGCCACGCTCCTCTCGACATGCTTTGTTAAGCCTTTTTGAAAGGAGATGTATTTCAAAATTTTCTATTCCCTGTATTTTTGTATTTTTTCAGAAGTAACTGCACAGAAGATCTCCGATTAGCAACCACTCATCGAGCCCGTTTCAGAAGGAGTGGCCGTAGTTTGCTTTACGGGCGATTTGCCCTTTCAACGCTTTCTGAATGAGTCGTTTATTCGAAGGAAATCGGCCTCGCAAAGTGGCATTTATATCTGTCGGTAGCAAATTAGACTTCGCTACATGCCATCAAGCTTTAGAGCGAAACCGCGGTAATGAAAAGCTAATTTCACAAGGCAGGAAACGTTAAGTTCTGAATTTAATTCTTGAATTTACTTTTCATTTTGCTTTGCTCCAACTTTTAAATTTACACGCGCTGCCATGTAACGGGGCTTGATTTTTTTTTGCCTTATTAGATTTTCGCAGTGAAATTCGTGTTACTGGTATTGACGAAACGAATGACTTTCTAGGTGACGAATTCCTAGAAGTGACGTTTCAAAACTCTCAGACGCCGATGGCGTTTCTGCCACATTTCTCTAACCATAGACAAATGTCCATACTTTGCCCTTAATATTACGATGCTTAGCAGATATTTACTACATTACGTGGCGAGGGCGAATCCTATTGGCAATATCAAAATAACTAAGTCGACAAACATGAACAAAAACGTACCATGACGTTCTAGCCTAGAGTAAACGTGAATATAATTTAACTAAGAAATGTCTTCAAGTCACGCCTAAAGAAAAGGAACACCTATTTTATAAATACGCCTTTTCGGTGTTCTGCTCTTCGAACTGTCGCCGGCATCGTAAAACCCTATGTTTGACTGCCTGTAAACGAGGTATAGTCTTCAAGTTTCCGTGGAACGTGTACAGCAGCCGATAAGCAATACTGCGCTTCAACGAAGCCGTCTATTTCAAGCAACGCGTTGACGGTGGGACACATTTACAACGAAGGCTTTGCGTGTCTACATATTTACTCTCCTCCTTATTGCAACACTTCGAACGTGTTGAAGTGGTGACGAGATTAGCTACTCTGGTGGCTATATATTAAACAACGTTGTGTAAGGCGACAGAAAAGGAAACCTGTTTATGTATGTATATTCGCACAGGTGTGACGTAAGGGACATGCTATGCAGAGGCTCTATACTTTAGTAGCCTGTGTGAAACAGCAACTTAATTTCGACGTCCATGTGCGACGGAGTAGAGGGAGCCACTTCAAGCGTCAGAGCTTCGGCACATCGATGTCATGCCCAGCAGTAGGCCACTTAGGAGCTGTCTAGATAAGACGAGTGCCTACAAGTGACATAATATACGCAGCTGCGCTTCGGTGGCTATGCGAAGGCGATGTCACGTGGTTGTTAAATAAGAGACAGCTCATTTTGATGGGAAGAATCGAAGGCCTTATCAAGCAGACGGGTGTGTCGGAGAAAAGACTGTGCTTAATAGGAGACTGGAACGGTTCCTTTGTAAAGGGCATACTATAATGAGGCTGCCAACACATGGTAGCGAAATAGGATCATTCATTTGTCTTTTCACACTCCATTGGGGAGAAATTCAGCAGTGCATCTTCCATGACAAGAATTCTGAAAGGTGGCCTCGCACAGTATAGTGTTTTTTAGACTTCGCAATATTTACACTTGTAACAGCTATGTAGCCTTATTAGGAATGTTTTATTCGGTATCTTCGCAAAACTAAACGGAGGCTTATTCGAACAGGACGAATTTTCCTGAGGTACTTATCTGGAGCGCTGCATTGGAGGTACAGAGTTTGCGCTTGAGCTGTCTGGCCTTCTCATCTGTGTCCCCTACTTCATTATTCAAGAAGGATTGTTATTGGCTTGGTTTGGTACGCCAGCCTTCTCTGTCATTCCCTGTAGACTTTGTTGCTACAGATGTAAGGTCCTTGATGTGAGTTAAGGAAAAACTATAAAAAATAATCTGACACTCATTCGAGCTCCAATGGCAGTAAGTATCTTGTTGATGGTGGACCTTCAACAATGTGCCCTCTGCAAAGAAGGACTCACAGTTAGCCACTATCTTTCTCGGTTCACCCTCGTATGCTTTCTCCCTCATTCCCATGACACGGCGTCCAAACCACTACTTTACTGAGATAGTATTTTACGCGTGATCTCACAGCGACGCCGACAGCAGGAGTTCCTCAGGAGTATATGATTTAAAAATATAAATCAAATTAGCACCACTAAAGAGAACTCAAAGCCATGTACCAGAAGACCCACATAGTGCCACATAATGCCATAAGCCAAATAAAGTGAAATCACATTACACCCACTGAATTAATCCCACCACAATCGCCGTCCAAGAAACACGAAAACACTCATTCAAACTATCATAGTTAAAAAATCACTGCCACCTTTTCGTTGTCTCTGTCACCGATATTTCTATCTAGCGCTCCCGCTTTCAAGTGACAGTATAACCACCCTCGGCGCACCCTAAATGAAAACCTGTTCACTCAATGCCGACACCAGTGGAGTGTTATAACTGCCTAGATAACGTAAGCTGTTCATATCACGGTCATAAATTACCACCTGAAGGGCCTCAATGATGAGTGTAGTACCGAACTCGAACGACAGGGTGAGATTTTGTATGCGAGAAACGTGCTGCATGAAAGAGTCCTCTGGTGATAAACCGCGCTAACACAATAAATGACACCCTTTATAAGAGGCATCGCTAAGCCCAACGCGCGTAACCACTGTCGGTAGAAGAAAAACATCTTTAATGACTATCTATCTATCTATCTATCTATCTATCTATCTATCTATCTATCTATCTATCTATCTATCTATCTATCTATCTATCTATCTATCTATCTATCTATCTATCTATCTATCTATCTATCTATCTATCTATCTATCTATCTATCTATCTATCTATCTATCTATCTATCTATCTATCTATCTATCTATCTATCTATCTATCTATCTATCTATCTATCTATTTATCTATCCATCTATCCATCTATCCGTCTGTCTATCTATCTATCCGTCTGTCTATCTGTCTATCCGTCTGTCTGTCTGTCTATCTATCTATCTATCTATCTATCTATCTATCTATCTATCTATCTATCTATCTATCTATCTATCTATCTATCTATCTATCTATCTATCTATCTATCTATCTATCTATCTATCTATCTATCTATCTATCTATCTATCTACCGGTCCTCTTTTTCTTTCCTTTTTGTTTTTTTGATAGAAAAGGTATTTGGGTTGGAGGACGAGGAGAGTGGTGTTCGTTTATTTTACGCCTTCTAAAGGCTCCCAAGGGTTCCGTTGCGAGAAATCTATAGTTCAAGCAAAACGTCGTCACGCACATTCGGAGATGTGAACCCGAGCCGAAAAGGCCTTCACCGCCGAATAGTTCCTTGGATAAAGCCAAATCAGTGTCCCAAACGGCGCAAGAACTGCTTGCCTCTAACTAAAGGTATTGCCATAAGTTATGCGACGGAGAAAGCTGAGACGCTGGATCACAGGACTCAGTGATACACTGACTCCCCATCAGATATTCTTCTTCAAGCTTAATTAGCGTCGTTGAGATCGGCCCGCGACTTCCAGCTCTATACATAAATACTCCGCGGAATAATCTGCGTTCTCTAAAGCCTACTGAATAGAGAGACGACAAATAAATCTTTCAAGAGGGTGCAGAAGGATAATACTATAGTAGGGGCCGCTGGCACGAGTGAAAGTACCTCTGCAATTCACCTTTCGTCGTCTGCCAGGGCTTGTGCAAGACTTCCTGCCTTGCTGAGGCGGCTCTATAAGGGCAACTGTTCTTCACGGATGCTATAGTCCCTGTGTCAATGCGCGGAGCGAATTCCTCGCCCGTCGCGTCGGGCGAGTAATTAAATTCCGCGCCATAAATAGTACGCCCCCGAATTTCCGCGAGATGCCGCATACCCAGCCGAAGGATACATGTGAGCTTTCGAAACTCCTGAACAGGAAGTCAGTCGTCCATTTGCATCCGATAATCTCCCAGTTCCAGTGAAAACTAGCGCCCTGATTGGTCCCTAGCAGACATTTCGAACTTCAAAGTCCGTTCCTATGCGAAGTTCAAGCTTATATCATGACTGCCTGGCGGAATACAGCTCTGTTACTTCTCTTAGTCATCGCTTTTTCATAAATGAAATGGACACTGTCATGAAGCAATACGTTGACATTTGCGGCGGGTCATGTGTATTTTGATGAGCATACAAGGCATCAAATAGAATTAATAAGCTTGGTTTCAATTAAAGGCTGTGAAGGGTCATGTACATTTTTGATGAGCATACAGGGCATCAAACCAGGCTGATAAGTTTAGTTTTAATTAAAGGCTGATTAAAGGGCTTTTGTGGTCTTGTGCAAATATGAATATTTGAAGACGCGGCAAGCGACTTTTTTTCGCAATACTAAATTGGATTTCTCGCTCTCAGGGTGAAGTAATTCCGAAAAGTAATAACTAAAGAAAGTTTCGTTACCACGATAGGTTTTAAATATTACATCAATTGACTTTATTATCCTACGTCATTAGCTTTGGTTTATGTTGACAACTTTATCAATAAGTGAAGGTATAATACATCTGCGTTTGTCTTCAGAGTAGCCAACCGGAAACTTGAAAACATGTTTTGTGTAAGCAACATATTGAAGAGCTTACGTCTGCAGAGTTAAAAAGAAGTCACATATTCGCGGCCAGTGCAAAGTAATAAATTCGATAGCAACAAATTGAAATATTGTACGAAGAAAGGCTAGCGGCTTACTGCTTTATGAAATGCACAGCGAAAGCAGTCAATAAGACAAAGATATGGCATGTGTGACGTCGTGTCAGGATTCCCTAACGTCATCAGAATCGCTTTGAATAACATTCATTTTTACAGCACACGTAATATACGCCCTTCTGTGCTATTTTTTTTTTCGCGCCGTTATGTTTACTGCTTGGCAAACTTGCGAAGCCATCTCACATGAACTTTAACTTTCAAAGTTTATTTCTGTTTCCCGTAAAATGCCCTATTTAACGTGGCCCGAGCTACGTTGAAAATATACTCCTTGTTTCTTCACCCATGGCTGATGGAGGTTTCTATAATAAATGATTCAAGCGTTAAAACTTCTAAGCTACATTACGAAGAAAAAACATGAAGCTTCAAGAATCAGTCACAGGTATACTGCATTTCGGCGCTTCTACCCTAATCTCGAAAGATAGGCATTACACTTATGGAAAACAATAAACGAAACAAAGTGAACTAGGCCATAAAAATACCCCTGTCTATCCTCAGTGGGCTGTTCGCGCTATTCTCGCACATTTGGCTTCTTTTCATCGCCATAGTAGCAATGTTAATCCTTCATACTGAAAGCGATGAAGCGTTCTCATGTGCCAACATATTCGCAACACGACAGATGGAGCATGGCGATTCATTCTTTCTTTCTTCCTTTCTTCCTTCCTTCCTACCTTTCTTCTTTCTTCATTTCTTTCTTTCTTTCTTTCTTTCTTTCTTTCTTTCTTTCTTTCTTTCTTTCTTTCTTTCTTTCTTCTTTCTTTCTTTCTTTCTTTCCTTCTTTCTTTCTTTCTTTCTTTCTTTCTTTCGTTCTCATTGCCCAATGCTTCCTCGTAACAGTTTTCTTCCTCCGTGCCGGCGATTGGGCCTTCATCTCCGTATTTATCAGCGCAACACTACAGTTGCGACAGGCAACAACGACGGAAATCCCTTCATATCCGGGCAACAATGAAACGTCGTGGCAACGTGAAATGGCATTTGACCTCGATGAAATATCAGACCGCCACATTAGAAGCGGCTGATCGCCCAGAAGAACACGATCGAGAGAGCATCAGGTATTAGAAAACGGCGCATACAAATACGCGTACGACCAGCGCACCTTCGAGGGCCGCAGTTACGTACGCTCGCCGGCGCCACGTTTTTACCGTACGACGCCGCCACCAAAACCTTCGAGCCGCAAGAACCTTTTCTCAAAAACGCTTACCTTTTCAGCCACATTTGCTTACAGTAAGTAAGTTGGAAGTCACTCGAAGCAGGCCTCTCTTTCAAAAAAGTGATTGCCCTTTTCAAAGCATCGAGCGATGTCAGTTTTAACACACATGCGAGAGACCTCCATTATTCTCAAACTTCAAAGAGGGCCGCTACCACTTATCGGAAAAACGATTTGTGGGGCATCATCGTGAAAGAGGGTGAGGGGGTGAGGCAGGTGAGAGAGTGGTGTCGGTCAGCGGAAAAATGAAAGTTTGGAAGTTTATTTAACGGAAGGCATGTACATAATTAAAAAACACAATCTTGGGACCTAAAAAATTTGTTATATCGTCCCTGCCGATTGTTATCACAAAGAAAGAATATCTAACAATCTAACGATCTATCATCTGACTATCAGTAAAGATGGAAACTGGTATAACTGCCGTTGCCGAAAGGAATATAAAAAAAAAAGCTCGCAGGGTCTCTTATGAATTCGCCTAAAACAACTCAAAGCCGAAAGCCTTCTTCGCGTTCTTTTTCTTATCAGTCGATTTATTGATCAGTACCCGCCCACCCTCCTCCGCAGGTTTCCAGCCCCTAACGTGGTTTTGCATTGCCTCCAAGATCGGATCTATTGCAAGGTTTGTACACCTGATCTGGTTATGCACTGCCTCCGTGATCGGCCCACCTTTGATCAAAGCGACGATGTCATGTGATGACGTCATCATGTGAAGTCACCCGAAGGTCGCGGGATCGAGTCCCGGCAGCGGCGGCCGCATTTCAATGGAAGCAAAATGCTAGAGGCTCGTGTACTTTGATTTAGGTGCACGTTAAAGAACCCCAGGATTTCGAAATTTCCGGAGTCATCCACTATGGCGTCCCTCATATTCGTATCATGGTTTCGGGACGTAGAACCCGAACAATTATTTATTCCGTAATGCGACCCTACAGTGAAGTCACAATGACGTCACAAAATTTGACGACTTGGTATGTTATGATGGTGCCATATGGCGACGTTATCACGTGATTATTTCTTGCGCTACTCCTGTTGACGCCGACGGCCAATTTTTGCTTTTTTATGAAGCATCTATCAATTTCGCCTTAATTCTGGATATGACTTACAGTACCATGCACTCTACAAGTCGAGGGCAATACCAACTCTTCTAGTCGAGAGCTGGCCTTAACTGCCCAAATGCGATATGTTGTGTTTAGCAAAATTTATTGATCAAAATAAAAAAAAACAACCACCAACGATTACAGTATCTACAGAGCAACACAACGTCTTACTAGACATGCTTTTACGAGAATCACAGAACAGAATTCAGTCACACAGACATAAATCCAGATATGAAAAATAATCGGAGGCAACACGTAAAAATGATGTTTCACACATTCACACACACCTACGACTCTGACAGGTCACGTTCATTTAATCTCGATGTCCCATCCCGTACATCCATAAGATTGCACAATAATTTGAGTTTTACACGCATATATGGTCGCACATTAACATTCATCAGCACTACCACGCGCCATTACATTATGGAATAACCTGCCCGACAACATAGCTTCATTGTCCAACCCTGACGCATTCCATCACCAACTAATTGCACATTTTCACTGAGGTCGTCCATCAAAAGGCTAAATTTGTGTATGTTGTGTCAATAATATGTATTTATTATGTATTTATTCAGTTTGTATTATGCATTGTGTACGTATTTTGTATGAAGTGTTCAAATGTTTCTGTATGATGTATTTCGTTTCTTTATGGTGTTTGATTCCTTTTTTTTTTATTTCGTGCTGATTGATGTATTATGTACGTATTATGTATGAAGTGTTCAAATTTTTCTGTGTGATGTATACCGTTTATTTCTGGTGTTTGATACCTTTTTTATTTCGTGCTGATTGATGTTATTTTAGAGCCCCCTTACACAATGCCCAACAGGTCTCCAAGGAATTTCAAATAAATAAATAAATTATTCTCAAAGAGCTGGCTATATATATATGCACCATACACGTTGAAACAGAAAGCATGAATAAGGCGTGAGTATGCACACTTTGCGAATTTACATGGGATCACTGCACACGATAAAAGAACTGTTCGGAACGGTAGCCTTTGTCGAGCCAAAACCTAAAGATAGAGGCAACTATTGCCATCGCCTGTAACGTTCAGTGTTATCCCAACTACCCCGCAAGATTTTTCTTAATTCTTGCTGCGATGCTTCCCCAATATTACGACTGAAAGAGTGCACAGCAACTGATTTTGTCACAGCAGGATGTCCTTTAATCTGTGACATCTCTGGCGCGCAGGTGAATGTTGCCGAAAGTCACGTTACGACCTCAAATTCGCGCTGCCATATTGACGGCTACCGCTAGGCCTGTATTGAAGGGTAAGTACGGTCGACTGAGCAGAACAAGAAGATGGCTTTCGCCGTCGAGTCGTCTTAGGCGAATGCATAAGGGACCACGTGAGATTTTTCAACTGAAAGCCTTAGATGCCTCAACAAACGCGAAAGTTGACCGCCGGCGGTGTCAACACGAGTGATGCGAAAATAATCATCGCGTGATGACGTCACAGATCGCCAGAATTTGTGACGCCGTAATTACGTCATATAATGTGACGTCACACCATGACGTCACCACGTGTTATCGTCGCTTGGTCAAATGTGGGCCGATCACGGAGGGAGTGCAACCGGTGGGCCGATACCGGAGGCTTTAACAAGACTTAAGTGGAGCGATACGCTTTTCGTGCGTGTTTCGCCGCGTCAGTGAAGTCTGGGCGCTGCATTGACGCGGTCTTTCGTGGGAAGTATGGGTGGACCGACGGCGCATTGTGAGAAGGCCCGAGGAGCAAGCGCGCTTGTAAAGAACGCCGATGACCGCAGAGGCTGGAGTGGGCCGGTCAGCTCCGTTGGTCAACCAACGGAAATATGTTTTTTACTCGTATACATTACTTTTTTTATTTCAGCGTACTGCGGCCCCCAAGCGGCCATCGCAGAAATGGATAATATTTATTACAGATATGGCATGAAAAGCATAGTGCCTCGGGCTCGCATTTCGAGCAAACTCCCTTGCTTCCCGCGAACAAAAAATGCAACTGATACAACGCGCACCAGTTGTAGGCTTTATTAAGGCGAAAGCCTTATATGCCTCACTAAACGCGAAATTTGACCGCCGACGTCGGCGTCCCGCGTCGTCGTCGGCGTCTCGCGTCCTGCGGCGCCGGTGTCGAGTGGTGCAAAAAAAAACGTGGTTGATCCCTCCGTCATAGCAGTCGGTATAACACGAAAGTAAAACGTGCCCCTACAAAAGTAGTCGAATGTTTACTTAACATTGACATAAGAGAGCTTGCGCAATGTCTATTGGTGTTCACTGTTTCCTGTGGATGCACCCATGTTGACGCTTGGTGGTAGATCTCCATCCCGACGAATAACGTCCATAAGCAATGATTACACAAACCTTTGTGGTACCTCTAGAGGTTGACGGTGAGAGCGGAATCAGAGAAACCGGTGGGACAGGCAGAAAAGCTTCGCTGACTGGACGCAGAACTAGGGCTAAGGTCGCCATCCCGCGGCATGTTCAAGAGATATTGAACACCACGGCAGGACTACAGGGAAACGCAACGCGCGTCTTGTCACCTCTCTAACCTGGCCGCAATTTTTCTCGGGGCGAGCGTAAGCGGGGAACGCGGTGTCACAGCCAGGCGATGCAGGTACACATCGCAGAGTTTTAGGGGCGAAGCTCCTTATAGCATCACCTGGTCGGTCGTCGCTCCATGCGGCGTGTCCCCGCCGTCGCGTCTCCCGTATCATTCAATAGATGGCGCTGTCCCATAGAGATGCATGCAATCTGCAGTTGGGTGACGATATACTAGATGGCGCTGTCCCATAGAGATGTGCGCAATATGTGTGGAAAAAAAAAGAAAGAAAAAAGGAGCGGCACCCTGCACGCTAGATGGCGCGCAGTAATTAAAGCGGCGTATCGCTTTCATTACTGCTGGGCGAAACCACTGAACATTTATTTCACGGTGTAACCATGATTGCTTCAGGAGCTTCGCCCAAGCTCTTCATTATTCACCCATGGATATGCTGTAATTTTTTTTTAATATGGATGAAAGCTATGACTGAGGCCGAGGCTTCGGCAAAGTCGCCACCTCGCGGTGTTAAGGCGTTCACAAAATTGCACTTCTCCTGTTGAAAACGCGCCGAATGGGACGCACGCGTAGCAACGACGCGTTGAAGGAGTTAATCGCTGAGGCCATGGTCATGATGCATTACATTCACTTTACCGCTTCCAGACGCCGACACCACCCCGCCGACTAAGAACACTGCGTAAGGTAAGTGTGAGATATGAAAATCGCATTTGTAGCGCTTCTGGAGTGTGTGACCGTGGCGCAGTGGATAGCGTGCCCGGCTTGTGTTGCGGCGGACCGAGAGGTCGTGAGTTCAACTCCCCTTGGCGGATTTTTTTTCCGTTGGCATCCCGTCGTGTACAATTTTTCGACGCCATTTCCGTGACGGAAATACGTCACTGAAGTCTTGCTGGACCCCGGCATAAAACACTTTCGTGTTAAAATCATCATCGTCATGTGATCACGTCATCATGACGTCACAGATCGCAAAAATTTGTCACAAATTCTGGCGGGACGTCATGTGGCGTAACGTCACATAACGCCGTTGTAGCGTCCTCCTTTGGGGCGGTCAACAAAAGCGGAGAGCACGCCACCTCAAGAGAAGAAAATAAAGACAGCGCTTCGCATTGACATTTGAAGCCACGGCTCGTGTTCCCTGCTGGCGTCGATTCTGGTTCAGGCGTGTCGTTTCTTCGCTCCCGTCGCATAAGCCTACACCGTCATCACGTGACATCGTCATGACGCCGTCCTCACATGAGACGTGCCTCCGCTCCCGGAGGCAGTGCGAAACCACGCTAGGCGCGCAAAGCTTTCGGAGAGTGGCGGGGCAGGATAAATACATCTACGTATTTATCCTGCCCCGCCATCTACGGCCGGCTAAATACATCTACGTATTTAGCCGGCCGTTCATGTAGGCTCCCTAATACCTCGATTGGGAAGAAAACAAGATGGCTTTCGTCTTCGAGTCGTCTTAGGTGAATGCACAAGGGACCCTGTGATTTTATGGCAACCACTAGCAAAAATATTGTTTACTTTCGAAGGTTTGTTTTTTTCTTCTTTCAGGCGTGCGAATGCGAATTTGGCAAATATTTACGCTAACCGGTACGATAGGTGGAGCTCAACATCGTAGTGAAAGGAAAAGAATCGCGGAGTTCAGTACGTGACGATACATTTCATGGTAGGCTCATGAAGCAGCCAGCAGTGAAAAAGTTTCCGTTATAAATTTCAAGCTTAGAGACACTTCCCTTAATGACGCATTATGGACAGAATTTTTAGGAAAGATCTTTAAGTTAAAAGCGCATATGAACGCGCTCATCCACTAAGCAGGCGCTTGCAGGAAGTCGCGTCTGGTATTATTAGCCAGAAAATATAAAATTAGGGCAACATATAAGGTAGAATAACATTTGGCTGACGAATCGCATAAAGAAATGCGCACCTACAACTGCTTCGGAGATTCTGCTTACTTGTCCAACACTAACACTAGAAGTGTCGACCAAGTATGTGCCCAACAGCAGTAATGCGACATACCTAAGCTAGAATGCGATAGCATAGCACATCTTGGGGTGCTAGCATTACAAGTAATGTGCAGCTTGCCGCACATTATTAAGGCGAAAGCCTTAGACGCCTCACCAAACGTGAAAATTGGCCGGCGGCGTCAACACGAATGACGAAAAAAGTCATCCTCACGTGATGACGTCACCATGTGACGTAACGTCGCACGAGGACGTCATCACATGAAATCGTGGCTTGGTCAAAAGTGGGCCAATCACGGAGGCAGTGCCAAACTAGGTGAGATGCCTTCGATCCTGGAGGCAGCGCAGAACCATGCTATGTGCAGAAAGCTTTCTGAGGGTGGCGGGGAAGGATCAATACATCGACTAAGAAGAAAAAAAAAACAAAAAAAATGGCTCTCGTCTTCTATTCATCTCAGGCGAGTGCATAAGGAAACCTGTGAGTCTTTTGTATTTGTGATATGCCTTAATAGACGAACTGTTTCGTCAAGGTAATAATAGTTATTGAGCTTCGAGGAAGCTTTCATGCTTATAAGTATTATATACTTGAACTGTCATCTTTCTTGAGCAGTTAGATCTTCGAATATTTCGGTATCAGCCTCAACTAACGCGAGGCTTCGCTTGGAAGCGAAGCGTGTATGTATTAAGCGAAGCAAACAGCGCACTTCGTTTGAATCTAACGAGATGTTCCAGTGAACGCGTCGTTCGTGGAAATGCACAGACGACGCAGTGAAGATAATGAAAGGCGCAACGCGCTCAAGTATTGCTGCTGTTCGTCAAAAAGGGCTTTGATTGTAGTGTACTTCGATGGTTGTCATTCTGCGTTAAAAAGTAATTATTTTTCAATCGGTCATTCATCCATGCACGAGCAACCGCGTCGTCTTGTCGAGCGTGGAACTCTCTTTCCACGCTCGACAAGACGACGCTGTTGTTAGTGCATAAAATATTCACTCTTTGCACTACCGAGCGATCCTAAATATGCAGTTGCGACGTTCATTATCTTCCTCAAGCTGGTGGCAGGCTCATACGAAAATCCTTCTTCAGCTAATAACACACATAGCATATGATGCCACATGGGGATCATTCTTATAATAATATTTATATACAGTAGAACATAAAAGAGATCTGTGGCTAAGCATAACGTGCGGTATGTGGCATGCTCACGCCATGCGGATTACAAATTTAAGAATAATTAACGCCTGATGAATAACGGAGCACCAATTTAAGCCATCAGCGTAGTTTTGTCTGCGCACCATTGGTACTTTCGCAGCAACTAATGCGCGAAGAAAAAAGATGAGAACCCCAGTTGCAGAACACCCCATTTGCCTTATCGCCAAGATTAGAAAAAAAAAAATAATCTTCAAATTTTTTGAGAAAACAATAACTAGTAATTTCTAATCCTATTATTTTCACCACCAATTTATTTCTTTGTCTTCTTGTTCAACCACGTACTTCCAAGCCTAAAGCCTCAGATGCCTTATAAAACATGAAAATTGACCGTCGGCGTCGGCGGCGGTGTCAACACAATAAGGGATGGAAAGATCAAAATAATCTGATGACGTCACCTTATAACGCCGCCATGACGCCACAGACGGCCACATTTTGTCACGTGATCATGACGCCGCTATGACGTATAAGGCGCCGTCACACGATGACGTCATCATATCACATCTCACTCGGTCAATGGTGGGCCGATCTCGGAGGCACTGCAAAACCCCGTATGTGCAGAAAGCTTGCACTGCCTCCGATCCCGCAGCCAGGGATAAATCAAGTAAGGTGCAGAAATCTTTCGCAGGAGGGCGGAGGGGGAGATCGGTATAATCGACTTAGAAGAAATTGAGTTAGATGGCTTTTGCCTCCCAGTCGTCTTAGGCAAGTGCAGGAGGGACCGTGTGAATTTTCTGCTGAGGATTAGAGTTCCCTCTCGCATTGTCTGGCCGGCAGGGTTGCAACTAAAGTCACAACGCTCTGACGTGAAATTTCCTAACCTTTTACCACTCAGATTTTCTTGTTCAAACGGGCACACTTTCTGCAGACCTTTATGGTACAGACGGCGTTACAAGTATAGATACTAGTAGGTCTGACAAAACTGAATGTCCCCGGAATTTGTGACTGCATTGGGTCGAACTACGTAGTAAATTCAGTCGAACTACACAGTAGTCCACAGTACCGTAAATATAAATTCAAGGCTATCTGCCGAAGCAGCGGGAACATTCAACTTTTTCTGGTGTCTCGTGGTTCATAAACGTTTGCCGCTGAATGTACCTTCTCGCATTATTGTGCCCTCGGGCCAAGTTCTGTACAAATCACGATAATTGGGATCGTAATTAGACGAATGGGGCACTACTGTCCCGACAAGAACGGACCACGACTTTAACTACGTTGTACCGGATAGAACGTAACCGTCCGCGAAACTGCACCTGTCACCTAAAGCAAACAAGCTCTAAGCAAATAATTCCTTTGCGAGAGAGGCCTCCACAAAGAGGCATAAAAGGGTTTACGCATGAACTCTTTCGGATTCAATGGTCTAGTGAGAGCAAACTAACGTTAGTGCTGTGTACACACTACTTTGGTATTGGACCAGAAGAAGCGACCCAACGGGCCGTTAAGTAAAGTGGCGTGGAGGCCACGAACGTAATCAGCGTAGATCCTTCAACATCAAAGGTACAATCTGTAGCCGCACATTCTAGGAAAGTAGGATTAATATACCCGTGTTTCTTTGTACCTGGTCATCTTTTAAACTAAAACCCTCCTGGTAAAGCGTTGTCAAACGTATTTCAGTAACAAAACAATGCGGTATTCTCCAAAAAGGGGGTGTGCACTGTATCAAACAAGCCTGACCTCCAACCTTTTGCGAGAATTTTAAAAGCTAATATTGTACTTGGTCACCCGCGCTCAACCAGAACAACGTACAGGCAGACTGTATTGAGCAATAATAGACACTGCATAACGAGCCGCACCGAAGAAATTGAAATAGCCCCACCCCGATGGTCTAGTGGTTATGGCGCTCGACTGTTGACCCGAATGTCGCGGGATCGAATCCCGGCCGCGGCGGCTGCATTTTCGATGGCGGCGATAATGTTGGAGGCTCGTGTACTTAGATTTAGGTGCGCGTTAAAGAATCCCAGGTGGTCGAAATTTCCGAAGCCCTCCACTACGGCGTCTCTGATAACAATATAGTGGTTTTGGGACGTTATACCCGAGATATTAATATTATAAAATTGAGATAAATTACCTCAAGCTGAAGGCAAGAAACAGGTGGTTTGGTTAACAAACACTTCACTAATACTACCGACTATAGTCTTCCGCTTGGATATACTGCAGCGCTCAGAGAGACAAGCACTTGAGAACTGGAACTAATCGGGCCGACCCTCAACTTGCAGATGACATTTTAAGTGAAACTGGGAACGATATATACGCATTAACCGGGGTTATCGAATGCATGTTTATAGAGTAGCATTTCATGCTAAACTTCGAATAAACATGCGTACTGGTAAACCAACTCCATACAGGTAGAGTGTACTAGAATACAGGTATGAGCAAGACAATGGAATTCAGCGTCATTTAGGATAGTCCCACGCTACCGTATGCATTTGCCTATGATGAGTCGACAGCGAAAGCCTCCTTCTTTTTCTTAGTCGATTTTAGTGATCCCCCCTCCCCCCAAAAGCTTTCTGCACTCAACGGGGTTTTGCACTGCCTCCGGCATCAGAGGCTTCTGAAGGTCTCTACACTTCACGTGGTTACGCAGTGCCTCCGGGATCGGCGCACCTTTGACCATGCGGCGATGGCATATGATAACGTCATGTGACGCCATGGTGTCCCGAATTTTGGCGACCTGTGACATCATAATGACTTCACGGGTTGACGTCATCACATTATGTTTATTTTTCGCATCACTCTTGTTGACGCCGACGGTCGCCTTTCGCGCTTGAGGAGGCACTCAAGGCATTCGCCTTGATAACTGCTGGAAGGTTGAACTTGTGACAATGAATGTTCTGCATACGGACAGTTTTGCATACAGACGCTGGAAGCGCTACATACATAACGCGCGCGGTTAAGTCGCTTTGTTAGTAAGACAGTGAGTGCTTCGTGAGAGAGAAAGTTTTCAAGAAAAGTATTGGCCATCATGGGCATAATTACCAAGCGTGTCTTTGCGAAGGTGCTGAATTCATTAGGCAAGCGGAGAGCGAATTCCTGCGGTACGGTCTCCTGCGGGAGCCGGTTGTCGGTAGGCAATCTCCTTCGGAAGTGCGCCTTTCTGTATAACTCGCTGAAATCTTCGCACTCTCGTTTCGAAGCTGCTCGCCTAGCGGAACAGTTGTCGCACTTAGTATATTTTCTTGTCAGTGGGTGCTCGTTGTCAGGACTCCGGGGAGACAGGAGTCCCCTAAAGGTCCATTTCACGATCTTTCCGATACTGAATTTAGTACTGAAGCTGCGTAGTCTAGAAGGAGAGATCACAAAGCACTTCTATTCTGCGAGGTCACACGCAACGAGTATGACGCCCAACGGAAACTCGTGACGTACGTGGCTGTTTTTTTGCTTTTTTTACATGAAAAGCAATGTTGATGTCGATAGTGCGATGCGCTCCGTTTCGCGCTCAGTGCCGCGGTATGCACTTTAGTTGATTTTAAATATGTCCGAGGCCTTATGGGCCGTTGATAGTTCGTAGATGATGATAGGCGATAAACGTATCCACATCTATCTGTTTCCTAAGTATTCGCACCGTCGAAAATTTGTGGCAGCATTCCTTTAAAGGGGTACAGACACGAAAATTTTCCATTGCCACTTTTTTGCGTCAAATGAAAGGCCGAGCCCTCAAGAGCCCCGAAAATGCGCTGGTAATTGTGATTGGGCATTAAAAAATAATTACCTGTTTTTAAAAGCTATTTTAGGTTCCTACTGCACCCTGACGTCACGGCACGTTATAAGCTTATCGACATGCATTCGTGTGAGATATGGACGGTTCGACGGATGCTCCGCTCCGTGGCTGTGTTGGTGATGCACAAGTGACCATTTTGTCATTTTTGCTACCTGAAATCATCGCAACTAGCGGTACTGACGTCAAGTCACCAGATTTGGTACTGTAGCGTGACGACGCGCTAGTGTCGATGTCAATAGGTGCGCCACGCAAAATTCGACTAATATCAAAATGAAGTATCTTATCAGCATTTACTGTGTTTCATGCTTGCCCAAAGCCGCCTTTATACATTGGAGATTTGTATGGCGGCGTAATATCAGCTTCGAATATTGGTGTCAGTACCCGCTTTACATTTCACTCGAATGCATCTCTAAAAGAATACGCCTGGGAATACCGACTCTTCAAACAAAGAGTTGACACCGATCACTTGCCTGATCAGGCGTCTGTGTATGGAAGGCCACAGTGCAACGCAAGTTGTGACGCCCTCTTAAAAGCTCCGCGCCCTCCGACATTCACTAATAAATGATACGCTATGTTAACCCTTTCCTCTTTGTCGCCGAGGCAAACTGGCGCAATTTTCTCGGGGGCCTTTTGTAGCAGAGACATAAAAGCAGATGAAACTAGAGTGAATTCTCGTGTCCCTTCAGACCCATGACAGCGGGGAGTTCGTGGCGCGCTATTCAATGCTTTTATAGTTTTTTTTCTATAAAAATTCTTCGTTTAACTTCCGTCTCTTTTTATGCAAGCACGTTGAGTTCAACGTTCTTTGACTCAAAGTTTAAATAGACTGAAAAAAAAAAACATTTTATTTCGTTATGTTTGGGTGAGCGGTTACTGCAGCGTCGCGTTGAGCACAATGACTCCACTTTGACGGTGGTACAAGCTTTTTCAATTTTCACATGGCAGTGCATGGGCCTGGGTCCTCCGACTGTTGAAACTACATTGCACACGCTCTAGAAAGAAATGCTGTTTGAGCACTGAAAAGCAGAGTTATTGTCTCAGGGGTCGTAAAAATTCAAGTAGACAGTATGTGTCTCGCATTTGCTTTTTTGTTGTTATATACGCAAGAAGTTTTTACACTCGCTTCGCGAACCTATTTGTGCGGCGTTCATTCATTTAACTATCCTTCCCGAATGTCGTCTGAAATTTGAATCTATTTTTCTAAACATCGCAACGTTTAAATCGCATAACTACGAGGCTTTATAAATGCATGAGCTGGTCCTGGGAAACAGTTCGTTTTTTCTCAAACACTTGTGGAGTTATTTAAAAATGTAATATAACAATAAATGTAGGGGTTTTAAGTCCCAAACCCACAATATGGTTATGAGAGACGCCGTAATGGAGGGCTCCGGAAACTTAAACTGCCTGAAGTTCTTTAACGTAAACTTAAACCTAAGCTCACGGGCCTCCAGGTAATTGCTACCATCGAAACGCGGCTGCCGCAGCCGGGATTCGATCCCGCAACCTTAGGGTCAGCAGACAGGCACCACAACAAATACACCACTGCGGCAGGTTGTTCTTAAGACGAAAGCCTTTGATGCCTCGTTAAACGCAAAATTGGACCTGCGTCAACACGAGGGATGCCAAAAAATCATCATCACGTGATGACGTCACCGATCGGCAGAATTTGCCACGTCATCATGAGGCCATCTTGACGTGGCTGAGACGTCACATGGTGACGCCATCATATGGCATCATTGCTTGCTCAAATGCGGGCCGATCCCGGAGGCAGTCCATAGCAAGGTGAGGTGCAGAGAGCTCACAACGCCTCCGATCTTGGAGGCATAGCAAAACCACTTTTGTCGCAGATGGCTTTCGGAGAGGGGCGCGGGAGGCTGAATATATTTCACTGTTCTAAAGTACAGAACTGCTGAAATAAAATGTGACGCATTAGTTGGGCGAATTTCATTAAACGCAGAGACGCACACGCACGCACGCACACACACACACAGACACACACACACACACACACACACACACACACACACACACACACACACACGCGCGCGCGCGCGCGCACGCGCACAAACAGGTTTGTTGGTATAAAAGTAAATTTACATTATCGCAAATATAGCACACAGCCTACGCAATCTTGGTGCATTTTTTTATCGACAATTTTTATCGACGACCCTATTCAATGACTCTTGGATTATTATTTTCTGCATTTCTAGGTCGTGCAACTATATTTTTGTTTCGAATCCCCCCCCCCTCCCACTAATCCTTTCTTTCTATTATTTTACAAATGTGTTATACTTAGTTTACGCCATTGAAGTGCTCCAAATTACGAGCTCCTGTAGCCACTTCAGAGGCAGTTGTTTACTTGTTTCTCGAATTCCCGCCGACAGAACTGAAATTTCGTCGCTTAAAACGCGGCTGCCCTCATTCCGAGCCTAATGCGCCTTTTTCTAGTCTTTTTGAGGGCTCGGCCTTTCATCTGACGCAAAAAAAAAAAAAACGACAACTGAAAGTGTTCGTGACAGTACCCCTTTAAGGGTACTCAGTCGTCGATGACAGCCGCGATTTTCCCCAACCACAATGCTTTCTTGGAAATGTAGCGTTTTGTGGGCACCCCGGACAAAAAACTGCAGCCATACATCCAGCCAGCTCGCCCCCGCTCATAACGTTCACGTCTGTTGTCCGAAGATTCCGTGACAGTGACGGCCACTTCAAAGGGTGTTCTCGGAGAATGTTCTCCACCATTTTTCTCCCAACTCTCGCGTCAGCGTGAGTGTATTTCCATGTACCGAATGTATGTGTAAGTCTGCGTATACATTCACAGCATGTCTTTCTGGCCTCTGACACATTTCCTGTGCGCGCAGTATTTGCCCAAGCAAGGAATAATAGTAATAACAAATGTTCTGAAGAAGTGAGAGTAGCGAGAGTGTTTAACCATCACGACTGAGTGTATACTGATGTTTATGGCAGAGATTCTGGAGACGAATGTGTCACGCTTGTTATTTTTCCCACATTTCTCGCTACAACTGCCAGGAGGTGTCGAGATACTTCTCGCAAGCCGCGTACATGACGCAGCTTTTTTTTTTCTTGGTAAACACTATGACAACCAAAAGTGTCCATTGGAATGTAGCACAAGTCTTAGGACTGGCGTGGTTCCGACGTGGCTAGGTTTAACAGATCGTTTATTTTACTTTTTTTCTTTTTTTTCATTAAATATTCTTTAGGAGTCCTTTTGTCTATCTACCCCTCTTCACAGATATTAGGACACGTGAAAATCACAGCAAAGAAAAGAATAAAAAAATTGCATAAAAGAGCATCAACTCTGGGTCGTCCAGCCAGCCGAGGAAGCAGCCAAGGGCCAGCAGCTCTTGGGCGAAGCCTAGGTGGCGTCCAGGCCCATTCCACTAATTTGCAGGGCACTCAGTAAAGTTGTTTGATCTGATCTGAGAGCAGCTAGGCAGAGTTCATGTAAGTCCATACGAACAGCAGCACGAAAAAAAAAACACAAACTACAGTCCCGTCACATAACACTATAGTTCACATAAAATGCAGTCACACGAACACCGTACACGCTGTAAATAACGCTACGCAATGTCCAGTCAATAGCAGCACTTTCTTTCCTTCTTTCTTTCTTTCTTTCTAATTACGCGAGCGTCCGCTGCGGCGGGTTTGTCAAGCGGATCAGCCGCTTGACAAACCCGCCGCAGCGGCCGCTCGATACTACGGGCGCTCACATTACATGAGTGCCGCTTCGACTGCGGATGAGCTCCACTGCGCGCCAAACTACGCTTAGAGGACAAACGAGAGAAGGAATGCATCACTGCGAAAGTTAAAGGCTGTTAAGTGCAAACAAATGTCATAATATGCGACGAAAACTCTGCCGGTAATTTCCCAGTGAGCGCCTTTAATATAGCATGCATGTATTTTTTAAAGACGATAGTCTTTCTTGGGGAACTTAAACGCAGAAATTTTGGTCTGTCTTTCTTTCTGTCTTTCTATTTGTCGGCACGTCCGTCGATTCAGCCACTCGGCCAAAGTTGAACCACTTGCCCAAGGGCCAGCCATCGTGAACGGCTGACTAAGTTCATACTTGTGTACATTGTTGATCAAAAAGCAAACATTACGCATATCTGAGGCGCAACATCACTAGGTAAGTATTAGGTGGTGTGTTCCTTTAATACAAAATACATAGATACGTAATTCTAGAGACCCTAGTTTCTTAAGCTGCGCTGAAAATGCGACTGCGCCGAAACTTGGCTTCCTCCGTGCCCTCTGCACGAGCTCATTGTTGTGTTTCGGTTTCGGTTCAGTATTGCACTGTACGAGTGCCATAGGGCGCCGCTCTGGCATTCCTGCTTTACCCAGACGACGTGAATATAAAAAAGTGTGTGGAGAGTACTCGTTGAGTGCGGACGTTTCTTCTGCTTCGGCGCTTCGCGCCAAACCGCGTGTTCGGGCTGGCTGGCGTCCCCACCGGTCGCGTTGGTCACCGTCGGTCTTCGCCTGCTGCTGCGCCGGGACTACCAGCCCGCAACACAGCATTCACGTTTCTCGACGTATTGCCAGATGGCGTTCATATCCCACGCAGCGCCTCTTCTATCGTCTTTAGACGACATTTGCAGCGAAGCACGCAGATACGCGGCCATTTTTTTTCCCTGCTGTTATGCCCGCAGCCGCAAAATATCGTGATAAACGCTCGACTTGCGTTGAATATTCTATCTGCGGACGCACAACAATATAGTATTATAAAAGCGGTTCTTTAATGAAGCAGAGGATTTGGACACACTTCTCAAAGCCGGATTTTATTTTTTATTTTTTTATTTTTTTATTTTTTTATTTTTTAAACTTTTTTCTATCTCTATGGGACAGCGCCATCTAGTATATCGTCACCCAACTGCAGTTTGCATGCATATCTATGGAACAGCGCCATCTATTGAATGATACGGGAGACGCGACGGCGGGGACACGCCGCATGGAGCGATGACCGACCAGGTGATGCTATAAGGAGCTTCGCCCCTAAAACAGGGCGTGCAAACACGGACACAGGAGAGTAGTCAAGACACCAGAAACGCCGCTAACAACTGTAAAATTACACAGCAGCGGAACCGAAGGTAGCCACAAATATTTATCTGCGCATTCCCACGTAAGAGGCGATACCTATCAATCAAGTGCGAGTAGTGGTCTACGTGAGAGATAGCTGTTCACTCTCTTGACTTTTCTATTATGTCCGTGTTTCCACGTCATGTCTTCTTAACATGAATACCTACCAACTAGCTCAGCTATATTATAAGTTTGCCGTTCTCTTTACTTCTGTATTTATTTATCGATTAACTCGAGTAAGAATGAAAGAAAAAAGTGTACTAACGCACCGAGACACATATATTACTTATCGACTTTATTTATTTATGCAGTGTACTAGGTCCAAGACTTCAAGAATATGCTATCCAGCGAGTTGGGTCGTCGCCTTTTAAGGCTGGAGGACGCGCCAGCGTTAAGGTCAGGCAATACTCGTGATATTTCTGGAGAAAAAAAAACATACTAAAACTTCTGGGGAGTTATTCTCGATGCGTTTATCCGAAGGGGATGACCACAGTCCGTTTCGACAGAGCACATTCAGTGATTCGAAAAATCGGTGAGCCGTGATGTCACCTCGCTCTTGACCACGTCACCGCACCGAACCCGCCAGCACATTCCTAGCGTAAGAAGAGAGTGGACGAAATCCACAGAAACAGGAACTTTTCAAGTCTGAGTGTGCATATGCATGTGTCCCAGATAATTGAGAACGATGCAGGGAATGCGTACCGACCTTACAGTTGCGTTAGATGAGCGGCCGCCTTAAACCTTAATCGATGGCTAACACGATCAAAACACATGTCCACCGAAAATCGGATCTCTGAGGGCTGCGTTCGTTGCATTGAAGCGCATTCCGTCCCTGTCATTCGTGTCGAGAGTGTTTGAAAGCTTCGTAATGTCATGATGGCGCTGCAGAACAAGAACCGGAAACAGGGGGCGCGCTTCTCGCCGAGCTCCCGCTATTCAGCGGCCGCTGAAATTGACAGTTCATTACATGCACACATCGAGAAGCGCTCCTCCGGCGAAGTGCTGTACTTTATTTCCAGATTCCCCATTCGACTTCACAGAAAAGACTAACGGCGGCGCGCCGCAATTATTGCGCGGCGGCGGCGGCGTGATCTCTCATGGGACTTCGGCGGCGGCGCGAGCGGCGTGACCAAAAACAGGCGGCGGCGCGGACACCTCTACTGCCCAGCAGCCTGGGTGCGAGACAGGCGTGCTATGGTGCATAAAGGCGCCTACATGCTACTGTGTATAGGGGAGGGGATTGAGGTCAGAAAGGACCTATGAGGAGGAGGGCACGAAAGGAGAAAGAAAAAGGACATTAACCGAACTGACAAACTTCTACTTAACTTACATCAGCATAGTTACGTTGTGATACGCACATGGACCGGCGTTCGTGCTTACACACCTACTCGACCACTCGTCATGATTTACTTCGTGGAGACACTTGGCTTTAAAAATGGATTTAACAATAGACTAATATCCATCAGAATTGTGACAGAACAATATAAAACACCTGCAAGCACAAACCCTTCATACTATAGTCGGCGAATTCAACGTACACATTATGGACTTTATGACTTAGATTTGTTGTCGATTCTCACTGTCCGGTGTCACGGTATATAAAATCCTTGCTATAGTCGAAACATATATGTGTGTATGTGAATAAAAAAGAGTTGTACAATAGACGAACGTCAATCATAATTCTGACAGAACAATATAAAACACCTGCAAGCACAAACCCTTTATACTAGTTGCTGATTTCAACGTACACATTATGGATCTTAGGACTTAGCTTTGTCGCCTACTCTTTATGTCACCTTATGTCACTTTGTGTCACTCAATTTACATTATATGGGGCAAAGCTTGGGTAACGTATGGTTACTCACCGATACGATACCCAGAGCTTCGCCCATTCGTCATGATTCACTTCGTGGAAATGCGTGTTTATTGGTCCTGCCGATTCAACGGGAATTTCATGCCCTGATTTTCAACAGTGCTGCTAACATTACCTGAGAGGGCACATAGGATACTTCGCACGCGTCCACGGGCTCGTGCGCGCGTAACAAGCGTTTGCACGTACTACAAATGAGTGGAAATTGTTTGATATTTATTGCGAATACTTTTAAGAAAGATCCGATGGCGATTTGTGGAATTTACTGTGCGCGGAAAGCAGCGTTTGCAGGAAGGTTTACTAGATGGCGCCGCCATATCAACAACATTCGAGAGTGCGGCCGATTGCGCCGGATTGCGCTTCGTGTGTATCGTAGTGTCTCGTCGTCTGCGTTTTCTGTTGCCATGTGGTGCCAACAACACGACATTATGCGACAGTCTTTAAACCTGAGCTTTACACCTCACTATGCATTCATATCGTGTAAATTTAGTTTTGATCTAAGCTTTCGGGACACGTCACTCACATTTGCCACTGCATGCATCAATCGCTCGTGACATTTCTTGTGGTTTTATGGCTCTCTGCTGTGAAGTAAGGCAACACACAACAGCGGCCCAACGGCGCACATTTAATACAATTATACACAACAAATATTATGCCTTAAGGGCAAGTCTATGTCGCAAATAAAAAAAAGAGTAGGAAAAAAGGATATGAATGCACTTTCGTGTAAAACGTCTCGTGATTGTGAGCCAAAGCTCTCTGCTTCGAACGAGCTGCGAGTCCGTCGAGTGACCCTTGTGCCAGCGAACAGGGAAGCTCTATTATTTATGCAGTATTGGTAGTGCGTGCTTGCTCAGAACCATGCACAAACATTTGGAAATTTTAACTTTATCATTCGAACCCGTTGTATGGACAGCACTACGCTACACAAGGCTTCACGCATCAAAACGCAGCGCGCAGAAGTAGCTGGCTTATGTTGTCAGATTAAAAATGATTACCCGTCAAATCTAGTGAGCGTCTCAGGATCTGGCAACGTTCGTACCGTTCCATCAATGCGTTAATGACGGCAACCATGTAGTTACAAGTTCCAGTGCATGGTCCTTATAGGTAGCTTTTCATCTAGGGTCAGTATATTTTAAGGGACACTAAAATGAAACAATTAAACTAGTTAACAATAAAGTATACATTGAAAAATTGCAGTGTCAATAATTTTACCATCATAACTTTTTTATTGGATGAGAATAATCAATGTAAAAAGCTTCACTTTTAAATTTCCTGCGGCAATGTACAATAGGGACGTCACGGATTTCAAGGTTGTTTCGTATTTCGGTATCATTGCCTCGACCATATTTCCTGAAACTTGCCATGTTGATTCTCTGGCACTTTCAGATAATAATATGCTTCCCATTTACCGATTAGGAACTACGTAGGCCTTAGTAGACTATGAAGTCAAAATCTATGAGGTCACGGCGACTGGTGCGGTAACATCAAGTTGGCGTCACTCCCCGCATTTTCTTTCTTGCGCGTTTTCTCGCTCACAAAACGTCTTCTCTCAGCAAGCATGGTGTTTTTGGTATCGTGAAAGAGCTATTTACTGATATGAGGAAAAAAATTCTATCTAGTGTTTCTTTAACTTTATGAGGGAGTCGGCTGTAAGCCATAGCTACCTGGAATAAGGAAGCCACCCACCTCTGGGCGAAGAGAACGCGCGCCTGTGATGGTGGAACACATTTATTCAGCTATATACCGTGAGAGGTGTGGATGGGGTCAGCCGGATGGGCCCGCCCTTCACAAACGCTAGGAGGGATCCCTAGTCCGGTATCCCTGTAGCTGCCGCGGAGGCCCTGGCTCAAGCCACCAATGCCTGTTGGGCTTGGAGGTCGCAGCAGCCGAGCAGCACAGCTTCCCAGTCCTCTAGGGTGGGGTGGGTGTGGGGTGGGTAGGTAGGATTGGAGGGGCATGCCCTACGACGCGCGCCTGGTCGTAAAATAGTTTTAATTATCTCTTTTATGTCATGATTCGGCAGCACTGCTTCGCCTAGCCAACGCCTCCTCTGCCTAGCAGAGCGAGGTGCGTCGAGCAGGATTTGCGTCCCCGACCGCAAGCCATTTCTGAGGACAACAATTTCTGCTTTCATCCACAGAACCCTGAATAATAGATGACTCAGTTGAAAGACACACGCGCCGCTAAAATGCAATGAGGTGACTGCTTTAATTTGGTTCTTCTACAAAATTGTCTGATAAAAAGCTCTTTTTAAGCCAACGTTGTGACCGTACCTTGTGTGCAGGCTGTTAAGGATGCAATAGGTGTGGTACTTCCAAACCAGACCTTCGACTCCGAATAGGACTTCCAATGCATTGTCGCAGTGTCGTTTTGCAAATTCTGCTGGGATAGCTCACATCTTTCCCGTAGATAATAATAATATGTAGGGTCTCATGTCCCAAAACAACGATATGATTATGAGGGATGCTGCAGTGGAGGGCTCTGGATATTTCGACCGCCTGGGGTTCTTACAGGTGCACTGACATTGCACAGTACACGGACGTCTACCATTTCGCGTCCACCGAAATGCGGCCACCTTGGCCAGGATCGAACCCGCGACCTTCGGGTCAGCAGACGAACACCGTAACCACTGAACAACAGTGGCGGACATATCTCTCATAGAGCGCGTATAGTACTCTAAATCATCAACCTTTTTTTCCAAGAACAGTAACAATCTGTGTGTTACGATATTGTTAGCTTTTCATGAACGGTAGCGAAGAGCATGCGTGTTTTTTTCCGAACTAAATTCATTTTTAAGTTAGGAACAGTATCCATTAAAAAAAAGCCCGCTGGCGCAATTGCGACGGGTCCCGGCCAAAGCATCGCGGTGGACAGAGTGAAAACTCCAGCGCTAATGTCGTTCTTGAGTAGCGACTGTAGTTCTAAATCAAGCGCTAAATGCAGCTGCATTTCTGCGAAAACCTGAGGAAGTGCGGAGCACGGGCAAACCCACGAACCTAGCGCTTGCCACCTCCTCGGCAATCGCGCGTTAAGCCGAGGCGGTGGCACCCTCTCTTGCGCTGCGCGAGGCTCAGCCGAATTTCCAGAAGCGTTGCACTGTTATTCTCTGTCTATGAATGATCTCTTGCAGACGTTCCTAACACAGGCGCCGGAGAAGCGTCGGTGGGAGGAGCAATCGTGCGCTCGGTGAGGCGGTGGCGCCCTAGATGTCTTGCGCGGCGCGGGTGTTAGCCGCGTGTTTCTGAAGCGTTCTTAGTGACCTTAAATTAATTATTGCAAATCATAAGTGCACCTTCCTGTCTGTGCGGGTTGCTTTGAGGATCTTTCGTTACCTATCGAAGTTACGGCCACTTGCGCCGTTATCGTTCACACCCCATAAACCAGCTAGCGTAGACGGCTTACCGCGCTCGTGCAGTATAGACTACAGCCGTAATCTTTATGAAAGAGAACATGCGAGCGCACGTCGGATGGCCTAGTATCGCTCACATGTCGCGGTACAGTGGGAGACATGTCAAAATACGAGGATAGAGTGGTGCCGTTCCATCTAATGCGTAATAATAATTATTGGTTTTTACGTCCCAAAGCACATGATATGTTTACGAGTGACGCCGTAGTGAAGAGCTCCGGTTTCGACCTCCTGGGGTCCTTTAACGTTCAAACAAATCTGATTACACGGGACTCAAGCATTCACGCCTCCACCGAAAATGCGGCCGCCGCTGGCGGGATTCAATGCCGCGACTTTCGGGTCAGCAGTCGAACACCATAACCACTAGACAACGGTTCTTCTACTGCCGAAACTCCAGTCGTGAGTGCGTTTGTATTTATAATCTTTTCTTAAAAGTCCATTCATTATTGGGGCATTTCAGCAAACAAGAATGCTTTCGATAACTATTATTGCCATAAAAATTTCGGGAGCATTCACCGAAAACAAAGGATGAGTGGAGGAAGTAGAAAGATTGCCAAACCTCTCTCCTTTTATGTGCGGAGCACTTTAGGGGCCCGGCTCGTCGTTCACCCATGCATCTCATGTGGCGTGAACACGCTCACTGTAAAGCGCTCAATAGAGGCCATAAAAAGACTAGCAATGCTGAAAACCAGGTTAAAATGAACGAACAAGGTCTTAAATATCATACCTAAGAGGAATAACTAAGAAGTATTCGCAATAGTTACCATAAAATAGCTAAAAACGCTTCGAAAACATGAGCCTGACTTCGGTGCCGCTAAAGAGATGGCGCCACCGCACGATAGCTCCTTCCACGGGCACTTCGCCGGTGCTTCGTCGCTACATCTGAAGGGGGAAACATTCTGAAGGAACTCGCTGCAGTGGACACGTATCTCAACAGCCGTAACATGCAGAAGTCGATAAGGCTCATCAAAAAGCAGTGCGCACGTTGGACACCGAGCTTGCGGATTCCCCTATCAAGATTCTACTTGTGCCGTTGGAGCCCTGCATGCTTACCTCAAACATTAACGTCATCGTCGGTTTGGTAAACATAGCAGTGGGTACTCAACGAACGGGAAGCGCTGGGTGACCATGATACGCGCTTCCTCAGGTTTCACAGTAGTGGAGCTGCATTTGTTTTTGCTTTTTTTCGTTTCACATCCCGCCGTGGTGCGACGCCACATGCGGCCCTCGGATACTCTCTGCCACACGCTCCCGTGTTCCCTTTCATAAAGGTGTCGACTGTACGTAGATAATAGTATGTCCGCTTAATTGTCCACCTTCGTTTTGAACGCACGCATAAACACATCATCTACTTTTCTCTTTCTATTCACAAATGAAAATCAATGAAATACGGTATCGCGATCCTTGCAATTTCAGAGCTTTTACAGGTAACTCCCAAAATTACGTCGTTCCTCTGAACAAGAAGCTAGCGCGCATGCGCCCACTTCGCAGAAATACGCAGTCTATAGCGTCCAGACCATCCAGACACTTGGACGTGTAGGCTTATGCCAAAGGAGCGAAGGAAAGACACGCCTGAACGATAATCGATGCCAGCAAGGGACGTGAGCCGTGGCTTCACGTGCCACAGCCTACCGCCTTCTTTATTTTTTCCTCTCGCCATCGCGCGCTCTCCTGTTTGCGCGCCGCCCGAACGAGGGCGCTACAGGCGCTAGCGAAAGCGATAAAGAATTGAAATATAGACACAATAACCACGAAGAACTTCGAACAGCGCCTGAGTGGAACCTTATGCGTGATAGGAAGCACTTTATCGAGAACGCAACGGTATACCGACTCGACCTTTCTGCTGGGCATGGGTAGCGCCCTTTCTTGGTGGGAGCCAGCAGGCGCTCATGAGGCTAGAATAAGCGTGAAAATGTAACCACATCCTAGCGCAGGCCCAATAATTAAGAAACGTCACGCATAAAATACGTGTAAAGACCGTACAGTTTGTGTATAATTTTAAGGGAGGTTAACGGTCTTAACATCAAGCATAGCTGAACGACGATGATGTTTCCGCGTACGCCAGAGGCGTAGCCCGAATTTTTTCGCAGCGGAGGGGGGGGGGGGAGGAGGGGGATGGTAGGGGAAGGGGTGTTGCAGCCATACTTTATGTGTATTCGTGCGTGCGCTTGCATGAGTGACGTTTATATATACACAAACAAAACGGAAAATTGGGGGGGGGGGGGGGGTAGGAGTCGAAACTCCCCAAACATGCCCCCGCTCCACCTGGCTAGGCCAATGGCGTACGCCTTTTCCGAAAAACGTCTACGAAATTTGCCTGGCGAAGGAGTCTACGGCATAGATCGTGCATTAAGAGGGGAATTGAATGTTGTGAGCAGGGCAAAACGTTGATTACTTTGAATGGCCGAGGGTGAGTAGAGAGAGGTAAGCATTGCTGGCGAGTTTGAGTTTGAGCCAGCATCGAAGTCACTCGCAGTTGATGTTGGGTGCATTCGTAACACCCACACCAGGGCACGTTGCATATCCGTATTTTGTTTTAGATGGGAAAACGGCATGGCATGGACCGTTCGATTAATTCCTCGTTTATAATGTCCCGTAAGATCGCATTAATCGCACACGCTAAAGAGGCTTCGCGTGATCGAGATAAGGGAGACATGTGCATTGTATTGCTTGGCCTTATTGTCATGCGCCAGCTAAAAATGCAAAATAAAGAACACGGTGCAGGTATATCTAGATGCTTGGTAAATTACCGTTGTAACGTAAGGTGGTCATGACTAGCCGCGGTGTCTCTACCTGAGCACCGTAGGTGCGCCGAGTGTGTGGAAAAATTCATCAGTAGTCGTTCAACGCACACGCACTAATGATGGGGATTAATTACACAGGGTGAACAACCTTCTCGCTATTTGGAGGTCCAATGCCGTTAAATGAAACATGAAAAGAAAAACACGGAGCGATAAACAAACTACAAATATGAGATGAAATAAATTGAAAATGCTGCGAATGGTAGAGTACTATTCGTATATATCTGGGAAAAGAAGGATGCCCGCGCTCTTTGACCTTTCAGCACAGGACAAAAAAATAAGCGCATTTGAATCCTTGCTCGGATCACTGCGCTATTTACTCGCCGCTCTTTGTAGGAGTACGTCGATTCTATACCTGTCCCGCATTCTGAAAGGGGAAGGCGTGATGATGGTACGTAATCACGGCGCTGCCTATCGGAGTCAAAAGGTCATCAGCTCGATCTGACTTTCCATTTCGGGAAAAGTCGGTATAGAGTACGCGATGTTCCAGGTCAGCGCGAGCATTGCCGTAATGAAAAGCTTTACGAATAGCTCACCTTAGCGCCCACGCTTGCCCAAATGCCGCACGCACTGCTAGCGTTCTTGTACGATGTGCACAATCTAAACGCGCAATACTTGAAACAAGGCGGTGCACGAAGAAGGCGCATCACGAGCGCTAACGCGCAACTGAAGTCTATTTCGGATCAAACAGCGTGCATGTACAAAAAAAAAAGAATAGGGCAGACCACATCGCGCATTCAAGGTCCTATGTAACGTGACGTCTGAAGAAAGCACGTTGCGCGGCTAGTCGTTGATACATTCTTACTTAAATGGCCTCTAAGCCGCTCCGAGTTCCAAGACGAGAGAGTGGTTTCCATCTCGCCTTCACTACCCTTCCTACCGGCGCTATCTCCTCCTCTCCACTTATTTATTCGTGAAACACGTGGGCAATGTAAGAACTATGCGTTGAGCCTATCTGGATTTCGTGCCTTTCGACTACATGCTGTTATCTGCGCTTGCGCACAATAGTCGCAAGAGACGAGGCAGAGCGGGCGTGCGGATACATGGCAAAGCAGAGTAGGAGACAATTCGCAAGTGATATTCTTCGTATATGGACTAATCGACAGCTTTCTTCCTCATGGCGTCTCGTGAACAGACTGCTGGCGCCATGGCATTGTGCCGAAAAGACGGCAAACGCCAGGAGAGTATAACGCGCTCGTTCTTTGAATTTCAGAAATCGTTTATGGGCCCCTTAAAATATTCCAGCGACATCCTTTTTCGCGAGGACAGGACAGAGAAGTTCATGTTTATTGAAACCACACACATTACAGTTTATATCATATGAAAACAATGAGCGCATGAGCAATCATAAGGGAACATTTTATTGCGGTGGGCTTGCTGCAAAACCAGCAACTTTTTGTTCAGCATTCTAATTTCACAGGTACCAAAGGATTCAGGCATGATGCTGACGCGTGAAAAAAAGCATTTCCGACAGTTCGTGAGCTTAAACAGAGTTCAAGTATAGCGGAAAATGTTTACGTTACCGTTAGCGTGAATCTCAACGCTAACGCTAAAACAGAACGTGCTGTGTGACAACTGGCGCCATCTTGACATAAAAACACTAAATGCACTGTAGAATTCACACGTGTGCCTCTGTAGGTCGAGCTTAACCTAAGTCACCGTTGCGGCGCCTTCGTGCCGCGTTTGGTTCATTGTTTGGTTCAAACACATCACTTTCCTTCAACATGCTGGGACCGAGTATTCTTCAAGACCCCACTTACCATTATCGGCTTGACTTGTGGCCCGTATTGACCGTACCTTAGAAATTGGTGAATGAAGACAGCGTCGCCATCTCTGGGCAGCTACATCAAATATGAGCGTACATTGTAAACAAACCTTGTTAAGCCTTCTGCACCGCTAATCGACAGCGTACATCAAAAACGGAGCTATTTTATCGACAGTATAGGGCTGGCGAAGCATCACTACTCAATTCTAAATAAACTACGAGCATTATCTGCTAATGAATGAGTTTAATAACGCAGGCCTACGACTCGAAAGGTTCCAAGTGGATGGCTCACGCTTCAACAGGCGCCGCCATCTTGACACGCGTACGGAATCCCTTGCGTGCGTTAGCGTTGAACACTATATTCCGCAAATAGCACACGTGCGTATTAAGAGCCCGGGCTCAGTTTAGGTTCTGCGCATGCGCAGTTTGGAGCACGTAACGCTACCGCTAAACAATTGCGTTTGCTGTTTTCTGCTATAAAAATTAAACTCCCTTATATCGAGTTTTTGTACTGCTTTTGTACGTTGCGTCCGAAACGGCGTTCCGTAAGCAAGCACGTCGCATTTTGCATAGAACGCATGCGCAGAACTTCTGCTCATGCACACAATGCGAAACGCGGCCTTCTTACGTAGTACGCAAAGCCTTTACGGACGCACCGTACTCAGTACTAACACGCTAACCTCTGCTTACTTCTGCTCAGGATCTTGATTTTCTGAAGTCGTGATTCACAGTTTCCGAAAGTGCTGCAACGGGCCGGTAGGTTTGGTACGATGCCGACTCGTCTTGTAACGATCATTCATGTTCCTTGGCACGCTGGTTGATGCAGCGTCCAGTTTAAGACCAACAGTCGCTCAAACTGGGTGCTGCATCAACCAGTGCGCCTCTGTCATGGTCAAAAATAGCGCTGGAATATTTTGGGAAAGAACGTACCCTATCACAATACACCCAAAAGTTGGAGCAATTGAAAAAGAGAGAAGGAAACAACATTCGGTACTGCGCAACATTACACTTGTGTTGTGCAGTGCAGCAAGCACTGACCTTTTAATGAGATTTACTTTTTTTTTAAAGTCGAAAGTCTCAGACGCATCATCGAACGCGAAAATGGACTGTCGGCGTCTGCGCTATCGGCGTCCTGTGGCGTCGGCGTCAACACAACTGATGCGCAAAAAATTATCATCGCTTGATGACGGCGCCAAATTACGTAATCATGACGTCACATACAGCCGAAATTTGTGACATCGCTATGACGTCACCCCACGAGATCGTCGCTCGGTAAACGGTCGGCCGATCACGGAGGCGGTGAGTTGCACAAAGCTTGCAATGCCTGTGATACTGGAGGCAGTGCACAACCACGTTGGGTGCAGAAAGCTTTCGGAGGGTGGCGGAGCAAGATCAATGTATCGACTGAAAACAAAATGGCTCTCGCCTTCGAGCAGTCGTAGCCGAATGCATAAGGGACCCTGTGAGTCTCCTTTTGTTTTTCTGTTTGAGTAGTATTCTGTATTTTATTTCGCGGACTAAATTTCACACTGCCACATGTGGATTTTCGAAATGGCGAGTGGAATAGTGCTTATTTTTAAATAAATGTTTAGCCTATGAGTAATCGGTATTTCAAATGAGCGCTTTAATTGCAGCGCCCCATTAACGAAAGTCGTAACTATGGGGGCGTACACTGTTAACTGCTAAGTTCAACAGCCCTCCTCACGTCAAGAACTCATGTCTTTTCTCGCCAGCAGAGCTTTCGCAATACGGCAGTCTCTAATAAAAGCGACAAAAGCAGGCCCTCGCATTCCTTTGCGAAATCCCCACTGCAACGTCCTCATTAACCAAGGTACAACAGTGAACCACAAGTTTTACGTGTTTATTTCAATCAACATCACTCTAGACCTTGGATAAAATGAACGAGGGATTGAAGCTGTCGAAAGGCACTCGCCATGTGCTTCCTAATGAAACTAGGAATGCGCTCGACCGCTACGCTGTACGTGACAGATTGTGTCTGCGAACTTTTCCACTAGCTTTTGCCTGGAATATCGCGAAAAGTAGGGAACCGCCGCTTGGGGAGGCCCTGGGAAATGTGGCCTTTTCGCGATGAATGCCACAATACTTGATCTCTTTTTATGTGTTTTATATGCCACGATGTTTTGACCCCAGTTTGTGTGTACGCCGGAGGGACATCCCGCCTCCGGTACAATGGCTGCTGTTTTGCTCCCGTTGCCGACTGCGCATGCGTAAAACGCGTGCGATCGGTTGCAGAGCAGTGCTACATTATGTGCTGCTGTTCGATGGAGGACCTGCCTTGCTGCAACGAGTGAGATTCACATGAAAAAAAATCGAGCGCTTAATGAAGCGTTAACTCTGCTGTAATCCAGCGCCCATTCGGCGGTTAATGTAGCGCTAATTTTGTTCTTGTGTAGGTCTTGGTGTAGTTCGAAATCCTGTGCTTAATGCAGCTCCACTAGCGTGAAACCTGAAGAAGTGGGTGGCACGGGAAAAAAAGTGATTCCCTAAGCAAAAACGCGCTTGCCGAGGTGGTGGCGCCCTCTCTAGAGCGGCGCGGGTATCAGTCGGATCCTTCAGAAGCGTTTTTCGCGATTTCAGGTAAATTACGGCAATTAATTGTTATTTATTTCTGTAGTTTATCTTATTTAAGATCTGATCAGTTTATTTTACACTGCTTTTGAGCATTGTTAGCCTCATTTTAGGCCTGCATTGACCACTGCGTGACCACGCGACATGAGACAGTGCAGGGACGACCAGCCGGGCCCCTAAAGTTCTACGCACTAAAAACGATGGAGTCTGTGCATAGTAAACACTGTACTCCACCAGTCATTCGAACTATATGCAACTATATGCAACAAATATGGACTCTATATGGATTCCGTAAGAAAATATGAAAAGGTTAGGGTGGAACGTTTCACTAGGGGTCCAATGACTGAGTCGACTGCTTGTCCGCCTTTATTCAATCAGCCAATTGGGACGCACAAAAGGCGTTATTACGGGGATAGCTCCAACACAGAATACGCCCCCTGCATTCATTTAAAGCGTTTGTGATGAGATGAGATGGTTTACCGAGAGAGCGAGAAAGAGAGCTCTTCATTGAAAAACAGATAATCCTGCCGGCGTATATAGAGGCGCCTACATACTACTCTGTATAGGGGAGGGGATTGAGGACAGAAAGGAGGAGGAGGGCAGGACAGAAGGAGGGAAAAAAATAAAGTATTATGACAGTGGTATGTGCATGTCACAACGTAATGGTGATTATGTAAGTTACGTTACAGTTTATCAATTCGGTTAATGTCCTCGAGAAATCTGACAATATTCATACAACATAGCTTTCTTCAGTACACCTTGCCGTTGTAAGCTGCGGTGTAGAAGCTCGCTGTGTACGTGGTAACAGTGACGAATAACAGCACGAGAAGATCCTGCAACTGCTTTCAGTATACAGCACAACTTGCGCGGTATTGTGACACCCTTAGGCGTGCGTAGGGTTCCTCATTTGAGGTGGGGGGAGCGCGTCAATGTTTCAAAATTTATATAAACTCCTGAAGTTTTTTTAGCTACATCGAAAAACAGAGCCCTTCCACTACTGTGAAGGTAAATGCCAGCGAAGCCTGTGGCTGCACGTTCTGCGGCAGCGGTTTCACGTCGTTTTTGCGGGCGCGAGTTGGCACTCCTTCTGTTCCCGCTGTTACTCCGAGCGAACGACACGCGTCCGTCCCATAGCGAGTCCAAAAAGGCAACTGATGATAGTAGTGTTAGCTTGATCTCTACGTCACAAGAGAAAGGGGCACAACGACTGGTGGGAAGTGCCGCCGCCGGGTATCGCCACACTTGGTATCGGCGGTGGTGAAGATAATTTTGTAGTAGGAAATATTCCCAAAGGGGTAATAGTAAAATAACAGAAATATGAACCATTGTATGGCACGTTTCAACATTAAAGCAATACATTTCTGCGAGCACTCACTAATTTCGCAGCAAAATGAGACATACGCTTGTATTTATAGATTGAAACGGTAGCTGGGGGGGGGGGGGGGGGCGCTCTGCCTTTTCCAGCTATCACACGAAGTTCGAGCTTTCCGGCAGTCGAAGATGGATCGCTCGGAAAACAGCTGTGCAGCGGCACCTCGTAGTAACGTGTACGGATGGATCACTTACAATATCATGCGTCTGCATAAAAGAGGTCCAAGAAAGATAAAGAATAGCCGCTCATTGAGAGCCTGCCTGAAAGATAATAAATGTATGAAGTCAGGTGTGTTTTGCTTCTTTCTTTTTTCGTCCTGAACACAATTAGGATGATGAATAACGAAGTTACCGAACTTAGATGCCAGTGATCAACTCAGAAATTTGGGACACACGGACCACGAAATAGGATTATTTCCTCGTCGCTGTACTTCTACAAAGCAGCCAGTGACGCGCTTACAACAAACTCGCTTCTCCCTGACAGTGTTGCAAAAAAGTGAGGCACTGGAGCGTGGCTGCGGCTGTAGGGCGTTATACAATATAGATCGTAGTAAATGAACCATGCCTAACCTATTTTTGTTCTGGTTCCTGCTTTGCACGCCGAGCGATAGGCGGTCGTGTAGTTGAGCTGGCCGAGCTGACTAATGAGGTTATAACCAGCGATGGCACAGGAAATACTAGTTACTGCCTTGTTTTGCCGCATTGTTGATAACTGTTAGTAGAGACACAAACATGCTACTAAATGTGAGTTCTGCGGAATCCCGCAAGGCGGCGTAAAACTTATCAATGGGATAATTGTCAACCACCCGTTCGCAGCAGGGAGCCACAAGGAATTGGATAAGGATTTCACAGACAGGAAAGCTTGTTATTTGAAAAATTCGCACATGTGCGGGGAACGAACACCTTTCCGAACGCCTTTCCGGGGAAAGGCCGAGCCGGCAAAACGAACGGTCAGAGCGAATAGGCCGGCTCAGACGTTTTTTTTTTTTTTTTTTTGAGTTGCGAAGCATTGACTTTTCTGCGCTTTATCAGTCCCACAATGACAAACCAACTTGCCCAATCTTCACCATTACTTCACACAGAAGGTGGCCATGGCCCCGTGTGGAACAAAAGGGTTAGCGTATGAGTGGCACATAGATTGCGCAAGCAAAACAGATCAGTGTTCATGCCACAAAACTGCAGCGCTTAACACCAAAGCGCAGTAAGATAGGCCTTCCCACAGGGAGAAAAATAAGCCATGAGGTATAGGTCCTCCATTTAATGTTGGGGAAGAAAACGTGTCATTAGTAAGTGAGGCCGACGAATTTCAGGAATTATAAAGGCGAAAACCTCAGATTCCTTACCAAACGCGAAAAGTGACCGCCGCCGGCGTTAGCGTCAATACGCCTGATGCAAAAATGTCATAACCATGCCATGACGTCACAGGTCAGCAAAATTTGTGGCATCATTATGACGCCGCTCTGACTTCATATAACCTGACGTCACAAAAATGACGTCATCACACGACTTTGTCGCTGGCTCGAAGGTGGGCCGATACCGGAGGTATTGCAAAACCACGCGACGTGTAGAATATTCCAATAACTCGAATCCCGAGCGCAGTGCAAAACAACGTTCGCTGCATAAAGTTCTCAAGAGGGTAGGGAGAGGGGGAAACAATAAAATGGACTGAGACAAAAAAAGAAGAAGATTGGTTTTAGGAAAATGCGTAAGGCACCGTGCGAGTTTTCGCATGCCGTTCGTTTCAATCAGCCTCATGCAATTCCTAAAGGGGATGTACATAAATTTAAAATACTTTCCCGAAATTTATGATAAGCGTGACCTCCACTCCGCTCTCCGCAAAGTTGTTCATACACTGCCAATGAGGTTGCTAGTGAGTGATGTCAAGTGGCAAATGTATTACTTGAATGTTTTAGGACGCCATGTCGTCTTGCAGTCGTGGCCGAGTGGTTAAGGCGATGGACTCGAAATCCATTGGGGTCTCCCCGCACAGGTTCGAATCCTGTCGGCTGCGTGTAATTTTTTTTCTTCTTTTTTTAGTTACTTCTTTTTCATATTGACTAAAACACCACTATCGCACGGCAAGTAAAATTCATGGAGTTATTTAGCTTTTCTGGTATCATAAATAACAATCCCCCTAAAGCTGGCCGATCAGGTATGTACATCTGCAAAGAGCTTTGATGGCGGTGGCATCGAGCTGATACATCACGAAGTATTTTAGATTACTATTACCACTATCAAGGAAGTGTATGTGATCGTTTTCTAGCAGTTAGGTGCAAGAAAAACTTCGTTCATATGAAAGAGCTTATCCTGAATAAACGAAAGCTTCCCACGCTCGAATTACACTTTAAGACAACAATTCGGGCAACCCTAACGCTGGGCACCTCATAATCGAATGAGGCTAGTCAACAGCAAAAAAAAAACAGAAGAAAAAGAGATTTGTCAATTCCATCTGGCTCACGTTTCCCGACGTTTGAAATCTTTGTTGCTGTTTCTACGTTTCCCTTCTCGCGACCACATACTAAAAAAAAACACTGAATTTCTAAATTAAATAGTCAACTTCGCGCCAAATTCACATTCACACAGAAGAAGAAACACAAGACACTGAATTTCCTTCACCGTTGCATATGTAAGCTAATTCACGCAGGCTTTGCGCAGTCAGACAAGTCCTAGATAGGCCGCTGTTATGTGAGGCAAGATGCCATGAAAAACTCATTCAAAATGCCGTTTCAAATCGTTATTGATGAAGCATTCCGCTATGCTGAGCCGCAATATCAACGCACCGTAATTCCGTGGACACTTGCGGATATCTGTGTCACTCTGTTACGCCCGCGCTATCATTGCGTAGCAGGCGGAGCGATTTCATGCATGACTTGGAAAAAATGCGTACCGCTTTCGTCATCCAGAGAACTGCGGCCTGGAAATGCAAGCCGTAACAACGCAAAAGTGTCGAAGCCCCCTGTAGTACGCTTTCCGCGTCGGGTGAACGTTTGTCGACATTCACTGCATACGTTGTATTCTTTACTTTTGCTTGCCGAAGACATGCATGCAAATCGGACACTCTGTCGAGATGTGGAGCACTTATAGCAGCCTGTTGTCATATTTCTATTACGCTTTTGGATAGCGTGGTTGTATTTGCATGGGCGTGCCTGAACGAGCAGTCGGCCGTGCGATGTTCGACGTTGCCCAACCATCGTACAGTGAGCCGGAGGATGGACAGTTTGGGATAAGCGTCCCACGAATGCCACGGTCGCTGTCACGCGTCTCGATGCCGGCAGTCGACGGTGTCGCCAGAACATTTGCGCTAAGCGAGTCGGAAAGCCCAACTGTCAGGAGAAGCAGCGTGAGAGTGTGACGTGCGGTAATGTATGACCGGATGATATTACGAAATCAAACGCGAGGCCAATATTCAGGAACGGTTAATTAAGGCACGCAGAAAACGCACTAAGTATGTCAAATGAGCTTCGTATAGGGAGGCGTAATAACAAAACGTTAATAACAAATAATTGGGTTTAACCTGCCAAAGCCACGATATGATTATGAGAGACGCCGTAGTGGAGGGCTCCGAAAATTTCGACCACCTAGGGTTCTTTAAGGTGCACCTAAATTTAAGCACACGGGCCTCTAGGATTTTCGCCTCCGTCGAAAATGCGGCCGCCGCCGCCGCCGGGATTCGATCCCGCGACCTGCGAAATAACAAAACGTTATATCCATGACTTACGTAATAGGCCTAGTTAAACTTTAGCAAAACGGCAAATTGGCCTAGTTGGTGCTGGTTCATGTCTGAAGAAATTTGTGTTCTTTTGAAAACACACAGAGCAACGCTGTGCGCGTTCTCTCTCCTTTCTTGTCTAGGTTTTTTGTGCGCTTTCTTTCTTCAAAAATGAGGTACTTCCACTTTTTGAGTGTTAATATTACGAAAGAGAAAAAAACTATGATGTAACAAGTTTCAATAAAAGGAAACAAGATATATTCCCATAAATTAAGAACGATAGTTAGTACTGCAGTAAAAGAAATATTTATAAAAACATATAAACAAGAAATATAAAATAAGGTCGTCTTTGTAAACGTTACGGATCTACGTTTATTTTCGATTTTTAAGAATTTTTGTAAATATCCAAGCGCGTGCTACGCAAGTACGGTTGTTAAGCCACAATGCTCGAAGAACTGTTGCAATATGTGCATGGAAAATTATTTCTTTGTTTTATAAGCCACCGATGCTGATTACTTTTAAACGGGTTGCTATACAGCACGAATATTGCTATCTTACGAGCTGAATAAACCGGTTGATACGACATTACTACTTGGGCGCGAACTTGATTATGACGACAGTTTCAGAAGTTGCGACCTGTAATTGTATGAAGAAATGGCGTTGGCTTCGTGGCTATTTTTATTCTTCCTTGCAATAAAAAACAGCTCAGGAAAACGAAAGTATACGCAACAATGTATTTTATCAAAAGTAATTCTCAAGGCTTAAAATTATTTCCAAGCACGGCAAGGAAGGGGACATGGGTTTCCACTGCCTCCAGGATCAATGGCATTGCAAGCTTTTTGCACCCCAACTTGTTTTTCGCTCCCTCCGAGATTAGCACCCCTTTGAGGGAGCGGCGATGTCGCGTGATCATGTCATCTCGTGACTTCACCCTCTGTGACCTCACAGTAGCGACATGCTGACGCCAAGAAATGTGTCGATCTGTGACATCATGATGCCGACATGTAGTAACGTTATCGGGTGATGATTTTTTCCATCACTCGTCTTGACGACGACGCCGCGGGTCGCCGACGGTCAATTTTCGTGTTTGATGAGGCATCTAAGGCTTTCGCCTTACTAAATCTACAATGAAGAAGTTATAGACGCTAGAGTTTTCAGAGTGTAATTTATCAGTCTAAGCAATTTTGCGTTTTTTTTTTTCACTTCAGTGTCTCTTTAGAGTCCGTATAGTTTTTTCGTTCTTTTTTTTTTTTTTCGCGAGACGCGTGCTCTAGAACGCGACTGGTATGAATTTAATTTGGACGCGCGCTTCTTATTTTTTTCTGCCCGAAGAGGTCGATATCAGCGGCACTGGGAGGTTACGTGAGAGCTACGTTGGATCCTGTGAACTGTGCATCGTACACAAGTGACGTATATCAGCCGAGTTCGGTTTCACAGTTTTGAGACGTCCTGTTGCTGCTGTGATGAAGTTTTGAGGTTAGCGAGGAGTCAGAAAGGCACACATAATAACGCCGCTAAGGAATGTAGTTGCAGCCTTAGCAATGACGAGTGCTTTTGCCGAAACGCTGCCATCCGCCGCGGTGGTGTAGTGGTTATGGTGTTTGAGTGCTGACTCGCAGGTCGCGGGATCGAATCCCGGCCGCGTGTTCGATGGAGGCGAAAATGCTTGAGGCCCGTGGACTCACATTTAGGTGCACGTTAAAGAACTCCAGGTGGTCGAAATTTCCGGAGCCCTCCACTACCTCGTCTCTCATAATCATATCGTGGCTTTTGGACTTTAAACCCCAACAATTATTACATGTCGAAACGCTGCAACCAAATGGCATTTCCTGCTCGACGGTTTCTCGTCATCCGTCTAACCACCCAGCGGCTGTGCGTTATGGTGCCATGTCCTGCAACATCCCACTGGGAATAGAGCCGAACCTCTGGGTATATTGTCAATGGAGCAGGTGACGGTATTGGTTTTGGAAAGAGTGGGGATGACATACAATACCAGGCACTCTACTATGGGAGAGCGATAAGATGTCCCTAACTACCTCTGCGCGGTGTGTATTTAGAACAAAACGTGAACGAAAGAATGAAAGAGAAAATAAGGATAAAAGAAAGCCAGGGAGGTTAACCAGGGCTGAGCCCGGTAGGCTACCCTGCACTGACAGTACGGCTCTCCTGGGATGCCCGCGCGGCCAAGGAGGCGGGGCACCTCGCGCTATTGCGAATGTGTCGCCATCTCGTGGCACTGCTTGTCCACCTTCGCCACCCGAGCCGCCTACGCAGGCCTCAAGCCATTTCTGGCTCAACGGCATGTTCACTTCAACTGCGAAGACAAACCAGCGCCACCACCGCATAGCGTTCTGATTGGCTGCGGCAAAGCGGACACCTTCGCCGGGCGGAAAAAATCGGTCCCCGGTGGATCCGGCTGCCGCATCGTTTTCCGCCTGCTTTCGCCACCTGGAGAGCAGGCTTCCTGCGCTTTCCGTGTTCCCTACCGTGCGCTTTGGCCGCTCCGCCTTCGGTGTGAACAAGCCTTAAAGGGCCCCTAAACCATAGAGTTTCCTACAAATACACTAGAGGGAACTCTGGCGCAAGTGTCTGTGGGAGCTGCAACGCATGGCGCTTCATCCAGCATAGGAATGATGGGTAGTACACGGATTTGTCTCAACTTCGTTCTTTCGGCTCCGTTTGGCTCCGCGTCGCCTGCATCCGCTTTGTCGCAAAACGAAGTTCAGCAAAAGTCGGCAGTTCCACTTCACCACTTTAACTTCTTTAGGCTCACCAGTTCAAATCTGGTCACGAAGTTCACAAAGATCCATTATTTTATCCGAAAGAAAACTAAAACACAGCAATAAACAAAGCCACAAGTGCGTTCGAAGCCCGCAAGTACGAAGACTAGGCAAATCCGTTTACTACCCATCATTCCCATGGTGGCTGAACGATCGCAGCGCCAGAGTCTCCTCTAGTTAATTTTAGGAAACTCTATGCCCTAAACATGGCCTCCGAGATTAGCCGGCGGCGCGGCGCGCCGCCAGCTGATCTCGGAGGCCATGCCCTAAACGACTAACAGACGCTCGTGTGCACCTCTCACTGCCTTTCCGCTATCCGCGACGGCCGTCGTAACGTAACCTGTCCGATTATGTGACGACGCGAGCAACAGACGCTGCCAGTGGCCCTAACAAGAGCCTGTTTTCTGCTAGCAGACGGGCGCGCTCCTTGCGTTTTCACCCACCATCACCACGGACGCTGAGGAAGGGCACTCTGAGAGGTGAGCAGACGAGCCGACGAGCGCAATGTAGCGTAGTGAAGGAAAGAGCGAAGCGATGCGTTCGCTGTAGGCTCGTGCACTACTGCAACGCCAGAACTAAATTTCGACCTCTGGGTGGTTTAAAGGCCCTTCAAAGGGCCCCTCACCAGGCCACATAGCAAATTTTAGTTAGACGCTGGAAGTTGTTGTGTGCCGAATGAAGAGCAGTATGCCGCAAGAATTTTTCAAATCGGTTCATTACGAGCTGAGAAAAACAATAATTTGTAGCGGCGCGAAACCACGATGCGAGGAGGCGAGTTTCAAACCGTTGCCACTCGCCCCGTGTAGCTTCAGCAAGCCAAATCCCTTCCCTGCCCTCTTTACTTGACACATACGCATGAACTCGTCATGCGCATGCATGGTCACGTGCACATGACGTGCCCGAGCCAGCCCGAGCACGCGAGCGGCGTTGCATGGCCGCTACCTTTTTTTTTTATGTAGCGGCCGTGGGCGTTTTGTCGGCGTTCTCTGTGGTGTACTGCCTGTTTCTGCGGGACGGGCATGAAAGTTGAGACATTTGTACGGCCACGAGAGTGGCGGTATCATGAGCCAGTGCCGCATTAAAGGGCCCCTCACCAGGTGACCTAACGAATTTTAGTTACACATTGCAAGTTGTTGCGAGCCCAATAAAGAGCATTATGCCGCAAGAATTTTTCTAATCGGTCGGTTAGAAGCTGAGAAAAACAATAATTTGTAGCGGCGCGAAACCATGATGCGAGGAGGCGAGCTGCAAACCCTCGCCGCTCGCCCCGCGTAGCCTTCGCAAGCCAAATCCCTTCCCTGCCCTCTTCGGCACGCGAGCAGGAGGATCACATAACGCATACGCATGAACACGTCATACGCACAGAATGTCACGAGCGCATGACGCGCCCGAACCAGCCCGAGCCCCCGAGACGCGAGCGGTGTTGTGGCGGCGTTCTTTGCGCTTCATCTCTGCAAGTTATGCCGAATGCACCCTCGCCGATCACTTGGCTTTCAACCTATTACTGAGCACGAAAGCAGCAACATTTGTACGGACGCGAGACTAGCGGTGTGCCGCATGAACATCTAGTTAGACGCGGGAGGATAAATGAGCCAAATGAGCGCTGGAACGCAGTAGAAAATTAGTTTCGTTGTAAAGGGTGGCGTCTGCACGATGCGCAAAGCGCGAGAACACGAACGCGTGCGAAACGGAGGTAGATTAGTCTCGAATCTCGCTGCGATTCGCAGTAAAAATTAAAAAAAGAAAACGCACACATTCCGTTTGTGTGTTTTATTATTGCTCTCAAGTTTTATTCATCCATTCAAGCAACAAATCACAAAAACTACGCGTCGTGTCAAATAATTATCGCAGTGTCACGTGCTACTGTTGGCGACGTCAGAGCACACTCGTCTACGTAGAGGAGCGACGTCACAGCACTACCATCTACGTAGGACCATTCTCTCATGCACGTCATCCCCTCATTCTCTGGGCGCGTGGACGCGAGAAGAAGGGCAAGCAGCGTTCAGCTTGAAATTTGACCCATTTACGCGGCGCGTAGCGTTGCAAATTTTGGCAGACGTAATGGTGAACGCCTAGTGCATGGATTGCGCTCGTCAGCTCAAAATTGTCAAACCTGGTGAGGGGCCCTTTAACGTTTACTTGGACGCGGTAGAATAAATGAGCATAATGAGTGCTTGAACGCGCCATAACATTACTTTCGTTTCCAGGGCTGACGTCTGCTCGATGCGCTAACCGCGAGGACACGAACGCATGGGAAAGGGAGGCACATCAGCCCCGCACCTCGCTGCAATTCACGAAAAAAGAATGAAAAAGACGCACACATTCCCATTGTGTGTCTCATTATTTCTCTCAAGTTTTATTAATCTATTCAAGCAGCAAATTACACAAACCACACATGTCGTGTCAAATAATTATGGCAGTGTCACGTGCTACTGTTGGCGACGTCAGAGCACAGTCGTCTGCGTAGAGGAGCGACGTCACAGCGCTACCATCTACGTAGAGCCATTTTCTCATGTACGTCATCCCCTCATTCTCTAAAGCGCGCGCCCGCGAGAGGAAGGGCAAGCAGCGTTCACCTTTAAATTTGACCCATTTCCGCGGCGCGTAGCGTTGCAAATTTCGGCAGACGTGATCGTGAGCGCCGAGTGTATGCATTGCGCTCGTTAGCTCAAAATTGTCAAACCTGGTGAGGGGCCCTTTAAACACGCTACTTTTACTGGCTTGAATACTAATGATGTGATCATCTTAGATGTAACCGACCCTTCACATTACTCGATTATGGGAGAGCGGTATGCCGCGCCGACAACAGAGGGTGTATACTGTACTGTGCTTGGAGCCGAATCTCAACGTGGAAGGCAAGTATTGCCATCGCCCGTAACGTTCGGTGTTATCCCAACTACAACTGAAAGCTTTGTTTAATTCTTGTCGCGAGGTTTCACATACCTCGAAATCAACAAGTGGCACATTAACTGACTTCGCCATCACATGAGGCCCTTTAATCTACTATTTCCCTGGCACGCACTAGAATGCTGCCACACGTCACTTTACGACTTCATGTTTCTGCTTCTGTAGAGGTTGGTACCATGAGCTGCGCAATTTCCGTTAAACGCCGACACCGTAGAACATGAGAAAGGTGACCCTCAAACAATACGTGTGCTCTGGGTAGCACTTCGTGCGTAAAAAGGGGGCGAGCCCTAACGCCCGTTTCGTGGTACCGTTGAACCTTGTTAGAACGAACACTGTTTATAGAGAAATATCGGTTACACCGAACTGCATACGATCTTTCGTTCGTCATGCTTGATTGCAATGTCGTTTATTCTGTTTATAACGCGACCGAAAACGCGAGAGCCGCCGCGATATCAGCTGCAACGAACTACTTGGTGCGCCACGCGCCAAACTATGCAGGCAGCGTAAAAAAGCGAAATAAATATGGAAATACAATTCTTGTTAAAAATAGTTAATATGGTTAAAATTCTTCAAATAAATGTGAACGCAGGCCTGCTTTGTCATGCGAGCTTCGTTCTGCTGTAATGTTACCTTCTCGTCTTCTGCTCTGATATGTCACGAGGAGACATATAGCGATCAGCTCGTTTATAGTGAGTTTCAAACCTAGTATAACATGCACATGGTGACGTCAACGCTTGGCGTCTTTTTTTCTGCGAACACCTGACGGCCTCACCTCCGGCTTAAAGAGCTTCGATCTTAAAATATTGCTGGACAACAGTAGGTTTGAGATCGATACAGCAAGAGCCGTTAGAGTGCACCATGATCTCCCCTCAATTGCATTACATGATAATAACTGATCATAGTTTAGCATCAGAAGATGATTCCGACTGCTCCTGTTTGCACGAGAAAAACACTGCAAATATATCGAAAGTCTGACGGAGTGCCATACGTGCACTGTACGTGAAACGCTTGTGCTGAAAACGCGGCGATACGGAATGGAAGAAGAGCTCGAGAAAGATGGCAACCAAGTACAGGGTAGCCGAAAGTGTACATACATAACCAGATGTGGTAAAAAAAAAAAAACATGGTTAATCCCTCCATTATAGGAATCGGTATAACACGAAAGGACAGGGTGTCTTTACAGAAGTAGTTGAATGTTTACAGTAAATTGATATAGGAGAGCTTGCACAGTGTCTTTTGGTGTTTGGAAGTTATAGCACCGTCTGACGTGAATGCACCCGCGTTGACGCTTGGTAGCACATCTCCATCCTGACGACTAACGTCCGTGATGAATGATTAAACAAACCTTTGTGGTAGCTGTAGTAGTTAACAGTGAGAGCGCAACCAGAGAAAACGGTGTGACAGCCAGAAAAGCGTCGCTGACTTGACGCAGAACTTGGGCCTGCGGCATCCCGCCGCCTGTTAAAGAGTTAAGGCCAAACCCTATATGTGGGAAAATGCACGCGACAGCGACGAGCGATGCTGTGAGCGATGAAACGAGCCGTTCGCGCGACATGTCACGTGTTCGGTATCGCGCGATCGCTCGGTTTTTCAGACTTAGAATCCGTCGCCCGTCGCCCGGAAGTGATCTGCTCAAGCAGCCAATAGCAAAACAGCAGAACAGGATGTACATCAGTGACGTACTGTTGGTTGCCGCCACTTTCTTATCGACACGCACCAAAATAACGTTCATCAACATGACTAACGGCGACGAGCTCAACGTTGGCGTTGCTGAACGCGAACGTGCGTTACGGGACCTCAGGAACGATAACTACAAGTCCCGCGCCGTCTGTTATGCGGCTTGGCAGCACGTACCAGCAGTGATGAGATCTAAAAAAAATACTTCAAGATAATGATAAACATTGTATGTACCGTTATGCAACAAAACATCGTATTTTACATTGCATACCGCTGAAAACGGGCCACTTTTGGTACGAGTAAACGCCCTCATGCTAGCAACAGTGGAGATCGCTCGCCGAAGCAGTCGCGTGAAACGGGTTTGCCAATCCAAGCGACCGCTTGCGCGAAGGCGATCTGCGTCGCTGTCGTGTGCATTTTTGCGCATATGAGGTTAGGCCTTTATCGAACACGACGGCGGGACTAGAGGGAAACGCAACGCGCGTCGTGTCTGCCCTCTAGCCTGGCTGCGCTTTTTCTCGGGGCGAGCGTAAGCGGGGAACGCGTCGTCACAGCCAGGCGACGCAGGCGCGTGTCGCAGAGCTACTTTTAACATGGATGGATGCTATGAGCCAGGCCGAGACTTGGGCTGAGGTCGCCACCCGGCGGTGTGTTAAGGCGTTGACAAAATTTCACTTCTATTGTAAACGCGCCTCATGGGACGTACGTGTAGCAAAATCGCGTTGCAGGAGCGGATAGTGCATTACTTCACTTTACCGCTCCCAGACGGTAACACCACCCCGCCGATCAAGAGCACTGTGAGAGGAAAGCGTGAGATATAAAAGGCGCATTTGTAAATCCTCCAGAGAGTGGCGCAGCGGATAGCGTACCTGGCATCTGTTGTCGCGGACCGAGAGGTCGTTGATTCGACACCCGTTCATGGAATTTTTTTCTTTGGCATCTGATCGTGTGCATTTCTTCGACGTCATTTCCGTGACGGAAATACGTCACTGAAGTCTTGCTGGACACCAACATAAAAGACTTTTGTGTTAAAAAGAAAGATAAAAGATAGAAGCGAAAAAAAGGAGATCGTGGACATTTATAATGGTGACAAAAGCCAAAACAGAAAAGAAAACGTCACACGGCTTCCTATGCATTTGCCTAAGACGACTCGAAGGCGAAAGCCATCTTGTTTTTCTTCTGTGTATGTTGTATTGATCCCCCCTCTCCGAATTCTTTATGCACTCAACGGAGTTATGCACTGCCTCCGGGATCGGAAGCACTGAAAGTTTTCTGCGCATCACGGCATTTGGAGTGCCTCCTGGATCGGCCCACCTTTGACCAAGCGAAGATGTCATTTGAAGTCGTCATCACGTGGCATCACGTCATGATGACATCACAAAGACTGGCGTCTTGTGATATCTTGATGACGTCATATGGCTATTTTTGCATCGCTAGTGTTGACGCCGACGCCGCTGACTGTCACTTTTTTGCGCTCGATGAGGCATCTAAGGTTTTTGCCTTAGATCTAAGTTTCATCAGTCGGGTAGTCGTCATTCATGTAGCGGCACTCGATGATTTTACCCCTTGTATTACCTGCACTTGTTGAATTCCGTTATTATTGTTTGTTTTCCATATCCGTTGTTCAATGTTTATAATGTTTTTTTATACTGCCCTTCCTGCTTGGTCCATGAGCCCTGCAGTATTTCTGAAAATAAAAAGAAAAATTGGGGGACGCTTAAGCTTCGCCTTTAAGAGTTGAACGCGATAGCGATATCCTGCCCCTAGTGCGCGCTTCGAACACTACGAGTGTAACAGAATGCGCGCACTAAGGTGTGTGCCTTATGTAATGGGTAGCATGCTTTAAACCAGGGGCAATTATGCGCGAGAAACTTTTTCGAAGTTGCGATGCACCCACTACGTGGTCTTAAGGGAATACGCGCAGTAATGTGTGTGCCTTCTGTAATGGGTGGCTGTCTTTAAACCACCATGTCGTTATGATATTGACATGATGTGACGCCCGATGGCAATGTACGCTAGTACCACGCAATATTACTGCGATATTACATCTCGTACTGTGACACCTGTATACAGGACGCGTATTTTTGGGAAGCATGAAAGTTACTTTCAGTGCAGCTCCAAGCAGAGGCGTGGCTGTGTGGTAGAACACCTGCTTGCTACGCAGACGGCCTGGGTTCGATTCTCAATCGGACCGAACATTTTTATTATTTATTTTATTTGCAGCATTTTCGATTTTTCGGTCACGGACAAGATGATGATTTTTTGCTCACAACCAACGGTGCCGACGCCGACGGCGGAATTTCTGCGATACGAGCTCTTTAACGCTATCGCGTTAATAACTGAAATTTCTATTCAGCGGCCTAGTCGTCGTTCTTCAACTCAATTTCCTGAGTTATAGCGCGTATCTTCAGACGTACGATTCTTCCGGGTCGCTGCCCACGTTTCTGTGTCTCCGGAACACAAATATCGTCGCACTGCCGAGGCAGCTATAGCCTTTCGACCTTACGCTTAATAAGGTTTTCGCGAGCGAAATACTGAAAAAAAAAACCTAAGTAAAGCCAAATGCATTTCTGGTACTGCAAACAGCGAGAGGAAACAAACTTCCTTTTCTACCTGTACTCCGCGGAAGTGAAATTCCGCGGTGATGCGGAAGCTTCCCACGAAGCCGTGGATTGATTGTGACATTCACTGAGAGAAGTGATATTTATTGCTTCTGATATTCTACACTTGATTCTAACTTCACTATAGTTTCATGATATCGATCACTTTTTTTCTCCCAGGCCCAAAATACCATCGATCAGGCTTGAGTGTTCCGATCGGCTGTTTGTTTTTATTACCTTTACTTGGGCTCGATTACATCGCTAGTTCCGCGTCTTTTCGTAACAAACGACCTACGTCCCGCCGTTCCGATTCAGGAATGATTTACTTCAGCACTTGAAACACTGCAATGACAGTAGTTGTCGCAGGACGGCACTAAGCAATATTAATTTGGTATTTGGATTCAAAATACACCCGGTATCTCATGTGAGGGTGCTACATTTAGGGGTAGGGGAAGGGGGATGGAAGGAGAACGCTTTGTTTAAAAAGCAAAAAAAAAAATATTTGAGATATACAACCATTCATCAAGACAAATACGATACAGGTTAAGATATCAATGAATAGTCATGCAGTGTGAGCCCTTCAGCGGCGGTGTCTCTATTTGTACACATCACCCGCCCCAGTGTATTAGTGGTTATGGTGCTCGACTTCTGACCCGAAAATCGCGGGATTGAATCCCGGCCGCGGCGGCCACATTTCGGTGTACTAAGATTTAGGTGGACCCTTAAAGAACCCCAGATGATCAAAATTTCCGGAGCCCTCCACTACGGCGTCCCTTATAATAATATGTTGGTTTTGGCACACAAAATCTCAACAGTTACTATCGCGTCGTATTTGTACACATCAACTTTACAGACAGGTCACCCACCCCACCTTTCTTGAGCTGGTTTGAAATACGATGTACACATTTTCACATTACGAGTGGTCCGAAAGTCACGGGTTCGATCCCGGCAGCTGCGCTCGCATGTTGAAGCAGGCAGAGTGCTAGAGGCCCGTGTGCTTGCATTTAGGTGCACCTTAAAAGTCAATAAGTGGTCGAAATTTCCGGAGCCCCTCATTACAGCGTGCATCGTGATTTCGCACGTATAAATCCCGGTAATTATTGTTAATTATTATTCCTGAGTGGGCAGCTAGTGCTAATTTAATTTCTTTGCGCTGCGTATTTTTCCAGCAGATCACTTTCCTGAAGACACTACCATTTTCGACGAGCTCGTTCAAAGTGCTGTCTTCCGGGAGCTATGCCAAAACTAACATTGTTCTGCTTGGAACGGAAGAAACCGATAAAAATTGCCCAAATATTTTCAGTCCGATATTCGAATATTTTTATACAGAAATATAACTTGAATGACTAAATAATGAGTTCATCTTTAATTACACTGTTTTTGCGATTAATTACTGAAAATGAGCAATTCAACATTTATAGAGAGTTTTGTATTATTTTCAGCATATAGCGAGTTCCTGTGACTGCATTTTAGGCGAACTCTAATGCTATGTAAATGGACTGTATTTCGTGTTGTTTTTTGTGTCGCTACGTGAATGGACTTACATAAACTCTCAATGCTCTTTTACGTATTTTTTTCTCATTGTTGCGATTTTTAGCGTATTCTATTTGTGAAAAGAGTAGCCGGCGCTATATAAAAGCGCTAACATGTCCTAAGCAACATATAATTGAAAAAAAGGCACCTCTTTTTTGCAATGAAATATCGGGAGCCTTGGATTAAAGATATGCAAATTTGACACGTTTACAGGCTGTCCCTAATATTTCGCGCCTAAAGGAGACATAACGGCGACAGTCATGTGACACAAAAGTCCACACACAAGTACATCAAATTTACGCATGAAGATCATTCGTTGCGTATGGGTCATGAGCGAAAATACAACATTGACTGTATTTATAAATAACATGGGCTATATGCCATAAACGTTCAGGGAAACATGGAATCTCTAAGAAATGGAAAACCCTTTGAACACGGGTGTCACTGGAGCCAACGCTTTGACAGGCGGAGTTGTCTTCTTGAAGGCTGCAAAAGCCTCGAAAAAGTTGCAACCTTGAAGAAGACATGTCAGCTTGTCGAATCGTTGGATCTAGTGGCACGTCATGTTCCAAGGATTTTTCATGGTCTATATATGGCCTTTTTCCTCAGCTTTCTCTCGTGGACGCGATGTGGCGTTGCGTCTTGCGAACGTTTCCCAGGCGCGCATTCCGTTTCTCAGACAAATTGGGTCCAACGTGGTCTTCTTGTAAGCGATGGTTTCTAAGCCATAAACGTGGACTGTATGTTACGATGTCGTCCTCAATTGGAACGCACAGCCAACGTCGGTGGCGTTTTCGCCGGCACGAGTTAACGCAGCGCTGGCGTCACCTAGCGGCAGGGAAGTGCGCCAGTATGAAACCACAACAAATAGGAAAAGTGAGGCGCACGAAAGGGTCGTGTCATATACTTCTTTTTTATTTATTTACAGCATACTGCGGTCGAAAGACCAAACAGGGGGGTTCATAACAAAATCTAATTCACAAGATATATGAAGAAAAATGGAAACAATAAAAAAAATGGTAAAGCAATATAACTCAGTAGAAAATATCCTTAAATGATAGTAATATAATGCAAAACATAACATAATACAGCGACGAAGTGTCTCTTTTACGACGTGCTCGCTTAAGGGGGCCATAAAACGAAACTTTCACCGACGCTAAAGACCCACGTGCTCCTATACTGCCAAGGCGCGAGGGTGCACACCAACTTGGCCACCCTGAGATGCCGTTAAAGCTATGTCTCCTGCAAGAGGACGATGCTGTAAAGACAAAACAGCAACGTTTCATGGTTTTTACGCCAGGAAAAACAGCGGTGAAAGTGAGCAAGATTTGTTAATGTAACGTTCCCGGCAATTATTCTTTTAGTACAGGTCATTGCCGTTAGTCCCTTCGCATACAGCTGTTTTTTTTTTTCTGTCACCCCGTTACGCACAAAAGTGCAAACGTGCACTGTTACTAATCTGTGCAGAATGCACTTTGATGGTTGGCCCACGTGCAAAGGGTTCTTCGAATTTCCGTGTTTGCGTTTGGCCGAGGGAAAAACAATTAGGCCACTCCAGCTTTCAGCAGCGCACGCCCGAAAACAAAGAGCCATAGGAGTTGGCTCTCTTGCTATAGAAAATAAACACAGCTTCGTGACTTTGCGATGCCGACCCTGTACACACAAGAGGGACAACATCCATGGCTGACTGATCAAGGCTGCTTTGTTTACTACGACAGCGGTCGAAAGATGACTAGGCTATGTAATCAAGAAGAGACGATATCGGCGTGTTTCGTTTATGGATGTAAATATGATAAACTTCTCGTGATCAATCACAGCAAGAACTTCAATGTTAGCATCAGACTAGGCCCCTATCCCAACAGCAGCATTATAGCAACGTGTCATGATACAGTTTAACACCCATATATGTTCGTTTTTCCGAAAGTGCGTCTCAAAACTACTTCGTTATAAGGAAAGAGAACATGTATTCGTTTCAGTAGCAAGCGAAAACGTTTTTACATCGAGCATTTCATTCTATGGAGGTTGGCGACTGAAGCACAACACACTGCAACTCTCCTTAAAGCTGTGTCCAGTAGAGCGTCCACGCGTGAAATTGCGGCTATGAGCCGTCAAGAGTCTCTGGACAATCAGCTTATTCGAGATTGAATCCAGCTAAATTGATCTGAAATGCGTTTCGAAGGCCGAAGACCCGAAAGTAGCAGACTCAACTTGTGTATTGTTTGTCCGGTCGTAATTGCTGCGTCGTTGACAATTTTGTCAAAAGCTGTGCTCCACTCTCCTGCTATTCCTAAACTATATCCTCATCAGTGTTCGGGCCGGAGCAGTCAACTTCATGTCCTGGCTATTCATTGTGCTTCGTAGTGAAAGGAACACTCAATGTGATTCTTTCTTTCTTTTTTTCTTTCTTTATTTGTTTCCATTGTAAACGTCGACGGGGGTGACAAGGTAGTTGTGGGGGGTGACAAGGAAAGGATCCTCGACGGGGGTGACAAGGTAGTTGACTGGAGATGTTTGTTCACGAACAACGCATGGTCCAAGAAAGTGCGACTGAAACTTCACACACAATCCGGGATTATGAACACGCTTTCTTCTTGCCAGTTTCTCCTTTTCTTTTGCCAGTTGAGATCATCTTAGTCGACGCCTTAGTCGAAATCGAGAAGTGGGCATGGGCAGGGCATGTAGTGAGAAGTGAAGATAACTACTGGTCAATAAGAGTAACAGACTGGACTCCAAGAGAAGGCAAGCGCGTGATGGGGAGGCAGAAAGTTAGGTGGGCAGATCAGATTAAGAAGTTTGCAGCGATAACTTGGTCGCAGCAAGCACAGGAACGGGTTGATTGGAGAAAGATGGCAGAGGCTTTTGTGCTGCAGTGGGCGTAGTCAGGATAATGATGATTATGATGAGATCAAAGAAAAACATGTCCAGGAATTCGGGACATCGACCACTAGCGCCATCTGTTGTGTTGGCTGCTGAGTGGCAGCGTCACTCAATGGGAAACGACCTTTAAACATTTATTGTAGTGTAACGCTTCAATATACGCCTAAATCACTTCGTCCATATTATCTGCGAGTCATTATGCCACAGTGCGAGAAGTTTTGCTTTATTCCCATTAAATTCCTGGGTTCGAGAGCCACTTTTATGTGTAATGTGAAACTCCATAGGAGATAATTTAAAAATTTATCTAAATACAATGCGCCCCCGCCTGCTTAAATCACTGAAGTGACCCAATCTCGATGATTCAATAATCGTACCTGTGAAGTTTGGCGGGTGTCGGCGAAGTTCCTGAGGTTCGACGGGAACTTTTGTCTAAGGTGCATTGCAGCGAAGCCACCTTACAGGGGTGCATACGCTTCATAGTGTTTACGGTTGCCCTAAAACAGGTGAAAATGTCAGTGTTTTTTGTATAAGCTTGTTTTTCTTGAAGCTGCTAAAGATATGGAGGGTATGAATACTGTGGAGGTCTTAAGTTGATAATTAGCAATAAGAAGTCTTAGGTTAATTAGAGCAGATGGTCAAAAATGAGAACAGCTCCTCGTAATTCAAAGTAAGTAAGAATTGACAAGATATATTGATACGGATACGAATATTGCTCCACTGCGAGAAAGTAATCAAAGGTACTAATGAATTTAACAATTTACTTAAAACTTATTGGTGAAAGCGGTTAGTATAGAAGGACATGTATATATATATATATATATATATATATATATATATATATATATATATATATATATATATATATATATATATATATATATATATATATTTTAGATATACTATTGCAATGCACGCCATTAATATTAGATGGCTGTCGCATGCAAATAACTAGCAGTAGATACTGTTATAGCTAATTAGTAATCAAAGGTATAGGAGATATGTTAATTGTACTCTGTCATTATTAATACTTACACTATGAGGTAAATAGAAAAGGGGTAAATAAGAATCAACTAATCGGAGGCTTGCGTTGTAATGTATCACATGGAAGTGGAGACGAAGAGGAGCAAAGATATAGGAATGTTAGGTTGCTAATTAGTGATTAGGGGTCTTTTAGCTTAATTACTATGGAAAATTAACAGAGTTTACAATGGCCCCCAAGAATTCACACTGACTGAGATTTACTCAGCAATATTATGCACATTTGCACCCTGACCATATAAGTAATCACTTGTAATAAATTAACCAATTTTAAGGTTATAATAGAAATCTTTCAGTATAGAAGGATATGTACATGACATATATAGGGCATTCAATGTATGAAATTACCATCCGAGATCATGCAATTATCTTTAGTGACAGTTATAGATAATTAGTAATCAGGGATAGTTTTGGGGAAAATATATGGAACCTAGCAATTAAAGGTATCAAATAAAAGATATGCCAGAGATGACGAGAAAACTAATTAGCCAAGCATAATACAGCCATAAGGCTAATTAGCCCTAATTAAGCCGTGTTGAGATTCTAGTGTGCGTAGTCATGCTGAGCTCGGCAAGAGATGCCGAGCGATACCGATATATTAATTATGAATGAGACTAATTAGTGTTAATTACGTTAATTAGCGCATTAGGTCTAGATTGACTTGTGATGAAAGCTTGACGAGATGAAGCCCGATTACACTAAGCTCATTAGCACAATTAAGTTAATTAAGATATAATTAATCCTAGCTTGACTAGGGATGCAAGTTAAGCTAGAGCAAGTTCCAAATGTGCAAGTTAGACCTATACTCGCGATTACCAATATGACCCCATGAACACTTCGTGCATCGGTGTGTGAATGCACGTGTGTCTAGTCAAGCAAGGACCAGCCAAGTGCCGACCAGCTCTGCTCTAGCCCAGGTTTGCGCGCCTCAGCGCAAGCTGCGCAAATTTTTTAAATTAGGTCCGCTAAGCAGAATTCACGGTCAGAATATCTTGCTAATGTTGATCTACATTCGCACCTTTGTACACAGTGCATTACTAATGAATGGTGACAATGAATTCAACATATGTTGAATTTAGGGGTTAAAGCTGTCAGTGTAGGACATCAGTAAAATATATAGATAGTATCTAATCTACGCAGGTATAGATCTCAATCTATGCAGTTATAGAACAATGGCGGGAAGTAGTAGAATATCATTCATTATTAGCAGTCATAAATATCATTAATTCGTAATCAATTATTATTCGTTTAATATAGATACCGTCTATCACGGACAAGTGTCAGGAGAAACGTTTACTAGAGATGACAGCATGTTGGTGTACAGCGCGAGGAACGACGAAGACCGAAAGAACAGAAGGGACACGGACGAGCGCTGACTCGCAACTGAAAAGATTTATTGAAAAACACATGTACGTAAAAGCAGAAAACATACAACACTGCGCAGAAGCGTGAAAAAACCGATGGAAAGAGTAACAGCGAATCACCTAACGGCACACGTGCTGAGAAGATATGCGAGCTCCTTGTCCGTAAGAGACAACGATGCCTCACTTACGCATGCGTCACCCATTCGGTTGATGTGAAAGGCCTCTATCACTTCTCTAGTGGTCTGGGAACTATGCTTTGACAATATCTTTGCATCGGCAAAGACAGGTGTGCAGCCACACGTGTTGCAATGCGATGCCAGATGCGAAGCGTTAGGATTTTTTAGCGAATTTTTGTGCTCTCTTAAGCGCACATTGATGCATCGGCCGCTTTGGCCCACGTATGACCGCCCACATGTAAGTGGGATCTGATACACAATGCCGCTCTTGCAGGGCACAAATGAGGAAACATGCTTAATTCCACAGTCACTTCTGTCCTTGTCATTTCGCTCCATTTTCTTCCGAACCATTGGGCAAATTCTTGAAAGTTTCTCAGGAGCTGAGAATACTGATTTTACCCCATACCTGCGGCCGACATTGCTCAAACCATGCGACATTTTATGTACGTACGGTAGTACTGCTACTGATTTGTACTCTTCTTGTTTTAACTTCTTTCTATTCAAAAGATCCGGACTTTTAACGAATTTTATTAGCTTTTCAGTGCACGTAGCTAGCACGTGAGTAGGGTACCCGGCAATTTCGAGCCTCTTAATCTGTGCTGTGAAGCTGTGCTCAATCCCGTGAGCACAAGACTTGGTTACAGCTGATCTTAAGGCCGAGTAAGCAATTCCATTTTTCACTACCTTTGAATGATTCGAGGAAAATGGAAGGACTGGTTTCTGAGATCGCGGAAGGTAGCGCCAACAAACATGATTAGTCTCAAACGATAGGTTCAAATCCAAGAACTGTAAATTGTTTTCCTTTATAAGTTCAAGGGTGAACTTCAGGCCCTTACCGTTTTCTCTAAAAACTTTCAAAATGTCCGTTGCCCTCCTGTTATAGTTACTACACGGAAAAAACACCAGATAATCGTCGACATAACGAAACAACGTCCCTGCTAAATCCTTGAGGTGGCATTGGAGTTTTCTATTAACGCTGCTTAAGTATATGTCACTCAGAGCAGGAGCTACTCGGGAACCTATACAGACTCCACTTTTCTGTATAAACACAGCATCCTTCCACTTCACAAAAGTGTTGATCAGATAGAACGTTAACAATTCAAGGAAAGATTCCACTGACATACCACATCTTTGTGTGAACATGAATTCATCATTGTGTTCAGTTACCGCTTCTCTGACACAGCGTAACAGTTCGGCTTGTTCAAGCGAATAGAATAGATCTTCTACGTCAATACTGATGGCTTTGTGATTACCTGGGTTATTGCTAGACAAAAACTGGACTATCTCCTCGGAATTCTTTATCAGGAAGGGATCATTGAGGCTAGGGATCTTTCGGTCTTCGTCGTTCCTCGCGCTGTACACCAACATGCTGCCGTACCAACTAGCCCAACTTTCAATACTAGAGATGACGATTTAAAGGAGTACTGCGTTGAAAACGGCACGAAAATTGGACGAAGGCTAAGGAAAAAACAACACAAGCGCTCGCACATTGATGAGTTATGCAAAACACTGGGTTCGAAAGAGCCTGATGTAAAAGAAACAAATTGCAGGAGGGTGTCTTCAAGGGCCAGTTGCTACATCTTACTGCACTGAAAACCGCGCGAAAACGGCACGAAGGCTAATGAACAAAGGAACAGCGCTTCTGTTGTTTGTTCCTTGGCCTTCGCCCCGTTTTTGCGCTGTTTGCAACGCAGTAACATGTACCAACTGACCCTTCAAGACACCCTTCTGCAATTTTAAGGAGTAATTAAATCGACTGATAGTTTTAGGAAATTAATAATTAAGTGCAGATATATGATAAAAATAAATTGAGGCATACGATTGTAAAGCATCACATGATAGTCTAAAGAGAGAGGGTGAATGCATTGCGAGATTCTTGCTAATGAACCTTTTCAAGCAATCCCAGAAAGCCCCGCGGGAGCGTGGCGCACTATGGGAAAAGTTTGTACATAGAGCGAGCCGGCCGTTCGGTCGCCCGCGGCTCGTTGGTGCCATGGGAGAACGAAACGAAAGGAACGTACACGTCGCAGCTTGTTGAATATCCTTACATCGTAAAAGACTACACTTATCCAAACGCATCTGTCTGTATATCTACGCATGAAATGTGAAAGCGAAGCCTCGGTATTGCCGAGCGTATGTATATCGGACGTAGCAGTTAAGCGATATGTGCGTTATCGCGTGCAGATGCCGTCACGACGTTCTGTTGACAGTAATGTGAGCGGAACACCGAATTCATGTTTAGTGTATGAATAGTTGTAAGGTATTAATGCGAATGTGTCATATTGAAATGCCATAGAATTTTCCGCCTCAGCATTTGGTGTCATTAACACTTTTGCGCTTGCTCACTGCGTTTAGCTGTTATGGCGTATTTCAGAGATAATTTCAGTGTTAGAGACTCATCTTGCGCACGACTACACATATCTACGGCATGCATTCACCTGCGAGCAAACCCGTGAAAGTACAACCAGCGTTTCTAAAATGCAACAACTGCAGTTAGTATATCGACGAAAGGCGCTAGAATCTTATCATTTGTTATATACGTGTATATGCGGTGCGAGCGACGCGAACGCTGTCTAATCAGTCTCCCGAGTACTCTCGAGTACTCTGTAAATATATCACCACCTCACCTTGCGCTCGTCGACAGTGTCGATGGACGTTGATTCCAAGTGGATGCGCTCCTGGACTTTATCTAGGAAGCCGAGTTGTATTGTTTTATTTATTTTTGCTGCAGGGCAGGGGTCTCAAACACGTGGTCCGGCTCGCACGTGACTGACTTCGTCCCATCCTTTTATTGGTCATCTCTAGAACGGACGAAGCCTCAAACGGGTCAAGAGAAAACTGCGCACAGGCAAAAACCGGGCGTATGCACTAAGGGATGAGGAAGGCAAAGTCACTATCAATATGGATAGGAAAGTTAAAATAGCCGAGGAGCTTTACATATATCTGTACAGTAGCCGGGACAGCGAGGACGATAACGTAAGAAGTATATTAGTAAGCCAGAGGAATCGGACAACTCACCAGTAATGACATGGGAAGTAAAGAAATCCTTAGAGGGAACGCAAAGAGGCAATTGCCGCTGGTTAGGTTCAGGCAACATCGGATCTGTTGAAAGACGCTGGACAGATTGTTTTAGAAAAACTGACCACCATGTATAGAAAGTGTCTCTTGACGGCGAAGGTACGAGAATCTTGGAAGAATGCTAAAATCACCTGAATTCATAGCAAAGACGACGTCAAGGGCTTGAAATATTGCATGCCGATCTGCTTACTGTCCGTTGTCTACAAACGATTTAAAAATTTAATAGCTAATACAATTAGGACATTAGAATTCAATCAACCAAAGGACCAAGCAGGATTCCGTACAGGCTACTCGACAATGAACACATTCACACTATCAATCACGTGATAGAGAAATGCGTGGAATATAACCAACCCCTACATATAGCCGTCATAGATTACGAGAAGGTATTTTATTCGGTCGAGATGGCAGCAGTCATTCAGGCACAACGGAATCAGGGCGTCGATGAACCGTTTATTTATTTATTTATTTATTTATTTATTTATTTATTTATTTATTTATTTATTTATTTATTTATAACAATATAGTTGCGAGAGACCAGGGGAAAAAAGCTGATCAATAAGCTTGAGGGTGTCCTGGCCACCCTACACGTATGTACAGTATATAAAAATACTGGAAGAAATCTTAGATTTATGTGCACGTTAAAGAACCCTAAGTGGTCAATAATTGTGCAGCACGCTAATACGGCGTCCCACATAATCATATCGTGGTTTTGGGACATGAAACGCCACTAGTACTACTACTACTAATAACAATAATAACAATTACTATTTTATTATTATTATTATTATTATTATTATTATTATTATTATTATTATTATTAGTAGTAGTAGTAGTAGTAGTAGTAGTAGTAGTAGTAGTAGTAGTAGTATTACTAACGCGTGAAACTGGTATAGTGTTGGTTTATGTAAATTGAATTACCACAAATGAAAGCTTGAAGAATTTATATTCAACCTGTTTTATTGTTTTCTCCATGGTGCATCGGTTTCAACCGCACTCGTATTAAGCGTCTGGTCGGGTTGGGGATATCACAACTTGCAATCTCACTGCAAGAAAAAAAAATATATATATATATATATATATATATATATATATATATATATATGTACACAGAGACCAGGAGGAGCCATTTCTTTACTTGTACACCGCCAAAATACAGACACACTGCGCTGTAGCTTTTCGGATGCGACAGCAGCCCCAGAAGATGGCCTAGCGAATAAAGCAAGCAAGACTAGAGGAATATATCTCGATTTTTTTTTTATCCTGCGGCAAGAGCATGCGTAATTCCGAAGTATCCATGTGCGCATTCACATGGATACTTCCGAATTATTGATAAGCAGATGCTTGAGATGGAACATGCAGAATATTAATTTAGGCAGAACTCTGTGCGTGACACTCCTGCATTAATGATGACGCGTGTGTACGAGGTTGTTTTTCATGCATTATTTTTGTTGCCCCCAAGCGGCCTACGTAAACAATAATAATTTAAGGGTCTTTACGTGCCATAACCCCATTGTCATTATCGCCAAGCCGCAGTGGGAGATTCTGTGATAGGTTTAAGCACCCGGGGGTCTAGAACGTGCATCTAACAGACCTAAGTAAGCATGTGTTCTTACATTTCGTCCCGCCGGAATACGACCGCCGTGGCAGGGAATAGAACACGCGACCTCGCTACTCAGCAGCGCCACACTTTATCAGCCAATTGCTTCCACGGCGTTGGCGGCGTCAACAAAAAATCATCACGTGATGACATCACGATGGGACGTTATTATGACGTCACACATTCCCAAAATCACGTAATTATGACGGCATGATGACGTCACATAACGTGACTTCATCACATGACATTGTCGCATTGCACTGCCTCTGTGATCGGTTGGTCAATCACGGAGGCAGTGCAAAACCACGTTAGGTGCAGAAAGCTTTTGCACGAGGGTGGGGCAGAACAGACGCATCGAATGACGACAAGAAGAAAACTTTCACCTTCGAGTCGTCTTAGTCTAATGCATAAGGGGCCCAGTTGGTTTTTTTCTTATACGAATGATAGGCCTTATTCTGCGAGAAGTACTTCTCGCAAACGTAGTCACGAGGCGTGCGCTTTCGATCTTTCTTTGGTATGGCACGAGCACACGCTTCCAAGCCCATCAGGCCACTAGGAGCTTTGAAAATCACAAGCCATACAACACTGCCCTCTTAATTAATGATATTACTTAGCACCTTCTAGTGTTTATTGACATTACTGTACGATTGAGACGATGGCAATGAGTGATGCGAGGAAACCGAAGAATTTCATCAAGTAAGATTTCTGACAAATTCGGTCCGTCACTTAGCAGGCGAATATTGTGTCTACTAAGTATGAAAATAATCAAAAAGTAGGCCATGCCTTTAAGAGGGGGTTCACACTTTCTGCGAGATGTGAGTCGCGCACTGCAACACACTGATTTCAGCGTCATTGACTGCAGCACGTGGCTTCAGTTAAGCTCCCGTTGCGAGAAGCTCAATGCGGCCACTCTAGAAGCGCCACGAACCAACACAGAAAAAAAAGTGGGGCTCATCACGTAAGAAAAACAGAGTATGTACATTGCCTACGGTACGTAACGAAATGCAGGGAAAGAACTCCGCTCGCAGACTTGCAGACCATCGCCGTGGTATAGGTAAGGCCTGAGTTAATAATATCCGGGATTTAACGTCCAAAAACCACGATATGATTATGAGAGACGCCGTAGTGGAGTGCTCCGGAATACTTGTCCACCGGGGTTCTTTAACGTGCACTAACATCGCACAGTACACGGGCCCCTAGCATTTCGCATTCATCGAAATGCGACCGCCGCGGCCAGGATCGAACTCGCGACCTTCCGGTTAGCAGCCGAGCACCATATTTACTGCTCCACCGAGGCGGACAAGGCCTGCGTTGACAGCAATGTTTACCTTCTGGCAGCGCGGTAACAGGGCAGTTCAATGCCTTGCAACTGTTATAATAGTGGGTACACCCCGCTATTTGAAGAGTTGCACACACACTAGCGATGTGTATGTGTGCTTCTTTTCGTTTTCTGTCCCCTCTCGGCGCGCTTTTTCACGCTCAACAGTGAACTAATTGACTAAAAAAAAAGAAAGATATTCGTGGAAGGTTGCTCAGCTTGCGTTTAACAACTTTCAGTGTAATCCACTATTTGAGAAACATCGCCTCGTGAGGTGCTACGTTGTCTATCGGCAAACAAAGGCACGACACAGAGAATAAACATAAAACGGCTTTTCGAGAACCTTCCACGTCACTTGCTCACATAAGCATAAGATTTCAACTCGTAATGAAAATAATAAATGGGTCCTGACGAGAGACTTTTTAACGAACTTTACCATGTAAAATACAAACAAGCGTTTTTGTCCAGAATAAAACTGGCCACAAGAACCGGGTTTCAAGCCGCGACCTCCTGCAATTCTACAGAGCAGCATAATATAATAATAATAATTGTTGGGGTTTAGCGTCCGAAAAGCCCGATATGATTATGAGAGACGCCGCAGTGGAGGGCTCCGGAAAATTCGACAACCTGGGGTTCTTTAACATACACCGAAATCTAAGTACACGGGCCACTAGCGTTTTCGTCTCCATCGAAAATATGGCCGCCGCGGCCGGTATTCGATCCCGCCACATGCGGGTCTGCAGTCGAGCACCTTATGCACAGACCACCCTGAAGGGTTGCAGATCAGCATAGGCAGTCAAACAAGAAGGCGGGTTTCACGATACTTTATATCAGTCTAATCTGTTTCATCCCTCCTTCACCAACACATAACGGAGAGGAAAACGCGGCCTGGGTAGCATGTCATGAGCATAATTAAGCCGGTGCTTTCCGGCGTCTTTAGTTATCGACTAAAACGCGTTCTTGGGCTAGTTGGTGCATGGTCTGACAAAAATTTGGAGGCACAAAGGACGAGGACAAGAAATGACAGGATTGGTGCCAAACTAACAACTGTTTTGTTGGAAAGAACATTGCATTCCAGGTAGCCTCACGCGCATGGGCGAGTCACATTGACAATCACGGTAACAGAATGACAACCTACTTTGAGTTATCAAGACTTGTCTAAAAAGTGAAATTCGTTGCGATATAAATTCAAGGAAGGCACACTAACACATTGGGCACCCTTCTTATTTGTGCAAAAAGCCTCCAACAATTCTCTGGCCACCTGGTTTCGAATTTTCCCAAGCACCCTGGTTTCGAAAAACCGGGGCGCGCATGCGCAGGACTTGCAGTGCGAAGGCAAGTGTAAACCAGATACATTGTTAAGGGAGGCTTCATGTTCCATTAATCGAATATTTAAACATCGAACAGTGTGGCCGATGTATGTCCTACCACAGCTGAGGGGTATTTCGTAAACCACCCCTACTACGCATGGGCAATACGGTTTTACATGCTGTATGTCACAGGCGGCCTTATTGTTTTTGTCAGACACACGGGCGCATAGCCGCGAGAGCTTGTTAGGGGCGCGGTTGAAACTAAGGTGACTTTATTAAAATGATTCTTTTTAAGAAGATCATTGAACAATATTGTGCTTGCAAAGGTATTGTTGCTTTACCTCTGCTGGTAACTGAGCTTTAAAGAAAAATGTCTGTGGGCAGCGAATATAACACGGCAAGACGTCTCGTAAAAGCGCAAAATATTGAATTCATAAATTGAGGACAACTGAAATTAGGGACGGCAAGCGTCTGTCTACACATTTTGAAACCCGCGATCGTCATCACCGCCTCACAAGCTTGTATTATTTTCTGGAAGTTAGCTTTTTTCACACTACAAAAACAGCAGCGCTAAAGGACGTTCTTGCTTTAGAACTTTTAAGAAACCCGTGTGAGCCAACAACAATATAATCGGACGAAATATTGAAGAGGCAGGGGATGCGAAGAAGGGCAGCACGCTCTGTCGAGAGTTCGTCGTTATCAAGCGCAGCCAAGCGACATGTAAGCCTCCTTTCGTTGCAACAGAACTGCTGATTCACGGTCGAGCAGCCCAACCGGCCGCTCGTTGCATGCGCTGCGGTTATCAGTGGTCGATTTAGGTTCGCGCTCGCTGCTTGTAGCGGATATCGTCGTCGTGCTTTTTTTTATGTATTCTGGTTTTCTCGATTCGCGCGACTACGGCAAGCGTCATCGCGCGAATTTTGAACGTTGAAGGTCCGTACGCCACGTGGTGTGAAAAAAGGTGAACTAAAAGCGATGTCCCGAATTCCTGGGTATGAACTGGCCGATGGCGGGTGTTCGTCGTTCCCCCCGTGAGCTCTAGGTTTCGAAAGATCGTTTTCAACAACCGTGGTGAAGCCATTTCGATCTTGGTTTCTCGTCGTTTCTTTAGGCTGCGGTCTATTGTGCAGAACAGCTGTATTGCATACGGCATACGTAGGCAAGCTAAACAAAAATCTGTTCCTTTTGACATGAACTACCGCAGAAATCCATCTCGAGTTTCTGCGGTAGTTCGAAAAAAGCAACAGGAACTCATCATTTCTAGCGTTGCATTTCTTAAAGAGGACCAGTGGCTGGCATCGGGAAACCAAGCACAAGCGATGGAGCACTCGCAACTTGCTTGGGAAAACGAATGCGGAGGAAATGTTTCCGACCATTCCTGAAATAGACCAGTGAAGGTTCTTCGATTCTCTTTCTCGTAGCATGCTGTAGCTACTCGAGGGAGCGAACATAGAACGATGTGAAATTCAAACATATCGAATAAAATTTGATTTTTTCCCGGTATGCAGCTGCGCTACCTGGTCCAGCTCTCCGTCATAGAACATAGAACGATGTGAAATTCAAACATATCGACTAAAATTTGATTTTTTCCCGGTATGCAGCTGCGCTACCTGGTCCAGCTCTCCGTCATAATTCTTTTAAATTGGTATTATCTTCATCACCATCACCCTGTCTCATCAGCATGGCCACAAATCGCCTTGGTACAGCTATGAGCAGGTCCTTTTGTGGCGTTCTACGAGGAAAGCGCATGCGCATTAAGTCTATTTTATGACGTATTTCATGACGTAAACGGTTAATAGGCGACATTTTACTTTAACTTTGACACGGTTACACTTAGCCGGCGCGGTAGCTTCGGCGGGAGCTGTTGCCAGGTCTACGCGCAGCTTTGCTGACGTCACACCAGCAGTTGCGGCAGCTAAGCGCGGCCGATGCGCGGAATGTTCTCGTCGGTGGACGTGGCTTGGCTATGGTGGCATAGATTGGCGGCGGCTTCTCTCCGTTGCTACTGCTTCGGCGCATGCGCGGCTTGGCGAGGTTACGTCCGGTGGTGCGAAGCTGTAGCTTTGTCTGTTGCTAGGCAACGGGGCAGCGAGGTCTTTCGCGTAGCAAGGACATTTACATGCCGTCCTTAACAGCTTCGCCGCTAAAGCAACTGGGAAGCAGTACACCTACTTTGGGCGCTTCAGCGAAATATTTCGTGTTGATGGACTAAAAGCGACCTGCGTGACAACGCGTAAGGTCGATATCAGAGACTGCACATTCCAGAAAATTTTCCACTTCGAGAAAACTGAACTTCTAACCCGCGTTTTCACAATCGCGTGATAGTCCTTTCGTTGGGCAGTTCTACAGGCTGACGAACACTGGAAAGAAGATGAAAGACACCACGCCGATTCATCCCGAAAACAGCGTTCCAGAGACACCTGCTACCTATAAAGAAAGAAAGAAAGAAAGAAAGAAAGAAAGGAAGAAAGAAAGAAAGAAAGAAAGAAAGAAAGAAAAAAGGAAAAGCAGTACCCGGCAGGCACGCCCACGCCAAGCTTCGCTTAACGCTATTTCTCCAATTAGAGAAGGGCTCCTGATTTTTTTTTTTACAGCGAAAGCTGTTGTGAGATCACAACAACAGCCGTTTTTGGCACCGTAGTTGTCCGACGCTGACGCTGACGCCACCGCCGCTTCCGGTGTCCGTAACCACTGTCGCGCTAAATAAGACAAAAATGTCCAGGAGAGAAGTCGAATCGAACCTGGGCACTCTCCGTGTCAGCCGAGTGTTCTTAGGCTATCTGATTATGAGAGACGTCGTAGTGGAGGGCTCTGGAAATTTTGACCATCTGGTGTTCTTTACGTGTACCTAAAGCTTAGGGTGATTCCACGTAAGATCGAACAAACGATGGCTGGTCGACCTCTCAAATTTATTTCAAAATTTTATATATTATTGCCTGATGAGTGGAAAGAAGAGATCCGCAATTTGTTTTGCCGCCAAAAATTTTTTCGAACCACAGGAAATCAATAATGACGAAGAGGTGGAGTGGAGCGCTCATCCGCTCTGCTGTTTTGGCCTACTTTCGTTATGAATTGCACAAAATATATTAAAGTTAGGTAGCTGAAATTTATTTACCTAAATATATGCATGTTTTTGCTTCTGCTCAGGTATTTTTAGTTTTTATGTGTAGTGTACATGTTTTTATAAAAAACCTCAAAAATGGCCCAATCGGCAATATTTTCTTGACTTTGAAGGTCTTTATTTCAAAAAAGCCTTCTAGCAGAGGTACGAAAATTCCGCATTCCGTTCTTCGCATGCGTATCTACCAAACTGCCAAATCTTGTATTTATATAACTTTTCAGTAAAGAGATATAATCGGGCTAAGTTCAAGAAAACACCGAACAATGAAAACTTCTGACGACAATTAAAAAAAAAAACCCATTTTTTAAATTGCTTAAACTTTGTCCACTTATTCTCCTCCACATCAGCTTTCGCAGTCATTAAAAACATGTTGCATAATGTCGTTTCACTAATAGTTACGGCCCCTCCAATGAGACCCTTAGGCAAGGATGGGCAATTCCGACTTCTTGCCCAGCAAGTGTATAAAATGCAGGCAGGATTGAATTTCTTTTTATTAAAAGGTCAGCAGGTACCTAAAAAGGTGTCGCCGGCACTGAAGACGTTAATTTTGAAATTATTTGGTCACTGCAGCGGCCACGAGCGCGGAGCTACCGTGTAGGCGCGCGCGCACCCGAGATGCTCGTTGTAAGAGACGGCGCAGTGAGAGCTCGTTCTCGCGTCCTCAGACCGATTGAGTTCGAAACAGCAACACCTCTCAGGTGACTTGAACGCACATGCACCGGTAGTTGCAGTGATCTGGTTAATTGCGTCGATTTCTTTTTCAGGGGGCATAAGAATGTCATCGTTAAATTGTGCGTTCCGTGAAGATCTTTCATTGCAGTGGTAGCAAAAGCACGCGTAGCACAAGTAGTCCGTCTCACTGACAGTCACTGATCCTTCGGGCGTTAAACGTTCCTTCAAAGCATTTATGTATAGGTCGGTAACTCTGCGAAATTTTGGCTACTTTGCAATAATTAAAGAAGTACTGACACGATTTTGAGACATCGCAAAAGGGACATTTTTTGCTTCGTTGGTATGTAGTGTCCACGCTGTCCACACACTGGAGTCGGAGAACACGTATAAAATATTTTAATTTGACTTTGAAGTTTTCGTCGCTGAGCATTTGCAAGCCAGGCACACTGCAAGCGCATTATCCCGACAAGTCAAGACAGTTCCTCCGAGTTCGCGAGTTCTGCGTCCTGCATGCAGCCTAAATCGTAGAAATCACTGTCAGGGTCACTGGACGACAATTCACTCATCGTTGTCTATTGCATCACGAGCAGATGACGGATTTCCCGCTAGTACGTCGCGAGTTTCTGTATCTCCGTGACGTCACACTGCTATGAAACGACACTGAGAAGCCACCCCCTCGATATCGAAGCCGAAAGTGTCTATTTAAGGTGGCGCTAATTAAAATATATAGGATGCATTCCCAGGCACCACAATAGTCGTTTTACGTTTCTCGACACCAGTATTTTTATTTAGAGCAACAATCCGAAATTTTTTAAAATTGGTGTCAGTACTCCTTTAAGCTTCTTGTGCTTCGAAAGGTAGTCTCCACAATAGACTCATTCAGAGCTATACTTTCTCGTCATGAGACGCACAGGAGGAGTAGAGTAAGAGCAAAGCACAAGAACTATCCGCGCCGAATGAAGTGTGAACAGCGCACCGAACGCGCGGCCAGTTCACGCCGTCTGCTGCCGACATCTAATATAGGCAAGCGCATCCGGTTACCGATAGTTTTGCTTTTCTTTCCTTTGACAATCCATATTTTGCTTTGCCACTGAAGCGCCACGTTCATGCTTTCCACTGATCGCAACTGGCGCAGCGCAGTTTCTGTGGCAGCAGCGTGCGTGAAGCGAGCGCTCATAGCTCCCTTATAGAGTTTTCATCTTGCTTCCATCTCCGCCGTGTTATCACCGCCTAGCTGAGATGCGAACAGAGGGCGGATATAATTGCGAAGCTCCAGTGCACGTGCGTTCAAGTCACCCGAGAGGTGTTGCTGTTTCGAACTCAATCGGTCTGAGGACGCGAGAACGAGCTCTCACTACGCCGTCTCTTACAACGAGCATCTCGGGTGCGCGCGCGCCTACTCGGTAGCTCCGCGCTCGTGGCCACTGCAGTGACCAAATAATTTCAAAATTAACGTCTTCAGTGCCGGCGACACCTTTTTAGGTACCTGCTGACCTTTTAATAAAAAGAAATTCAATCCTGCCTGCATTTTATACACTTGCTGGGCAAGAAGTCGGAATTGCCCATCCTTGCCTAAGGGTCTCATTGGAGGGGCCGTAACTATTAGTGAAACGACATTATGCAACATGTTTTTAATGATTGTGAAATCTGATGTGGAGGAGAATAAGTGGCCAAAGTTTAAGAAATTTAAAAAATGGGGTTTTTTTTTTAATTGTCGTCAGAAGTTTTCATTGTTCGGTGTTTCCTTGAAGTTAGCCCGATCATATCTCGTTACTGAAAAGTTATATAAATACAAGATTTGGCAGTTTGGTAGATAAGCATGCGATGAACGTAATGCAGAATTTTTGTCGCTCTGCTACAAGGCTTTTTTGAGATAAAGACCTTCAAAGTAAAGAAAATTTTGCCGATTGGGCCATTTTTGAGGTTTTTTATAAAAACATCTACACTACACATAAAAACTAAAAATACCTGAGCAGAAGCAAAAACATGCGTATAGTTAGGTAAATAAATTTCAGCTACCTAACTTTAATATATTTTCTGCAATTCATAACGAAAGTTGGCCAAAACAGCAGAGCGGATGAGCGCTCCACTCCACCTCTTCGTCATTATTGATTTCCTGTGGTTCGAAAAAAATTTTGGCGGCAAAACAAATTGCGGATCTCTTCTTTCCACTCATCAGGCAATAATATATAAAATTTTGAAATAAATTTGAGAGGTCGACCAGCCATCGTTTGTTCGATCTTACGTGGAATCACCCAGTATACGGGCCTCAAGCATTTTCGCCTCCATCGAAAACACCCCCGCCACGGCCGGGATTCGATCCCGTGACCTGTGGGTCAGCAGCCGAGCGCCATAACCACTACACCACCGTGGCGGGTTATGAACGCTTTCCTATTACACAAAAATTATGATGATTTATGGCGTAGTGGGTGTCATACGAGTGCACTTGTAGTAGTTGCCTAAAGAGAGTTTACAAAAGACCCTAAAAAGGCCGCTCTTCAAGCTTTCGCTTTGAGTGTGCTGCGCGTTCCGCACAGGCCAGGCGCTTTTCTCTTCTTTTTTTTTTCCGAAGCAGCTTGAAGCACTAGCGTGGCTCTATGTTAGAATACTACACTGCCATGCATAATTCCTTAGTCCGACTCATGCTCCAGCCGCGACATTTTTTTTTCGCCTCCGTGGGAGCGGCGCGCAACGTGCTAGGGTGCGTTCCGAGGAACCAAAATAAAGTTTATTCATTCATCCATCCATCCATCCATCCATCCATCAGGATTTCTCACCATCGACAATGCCACCGCTTCCATACATATGCGGCCGCCGCCGCCGGGGTTCTTTCACGCGACATAAGAGAGAACAAACATCTTTTGTTGAGAAGAGAGCTCAGGAATGGCGTCCTTTGTTCAGAAGGCCTTGAGATTGGGCCGCTTACACAGACTGGGATTCACCAGTGGCGTATATACCCGCCACGGGCAGCCGTGTGCGGTTATGTGCCCCACATCTTTGTTTGAAAGCGTTACATGACTTACGCAGCAAGGAAATCACGTTATTCATGTCATGACCCGCGGATCCTGTTCATACACTCATGTTCTCGCGTGCCAATTTTGGTATATGCCAAGCTAAAGAGTCATCCACGACAGCGCCGAGGAGTAGGCGGATAGATAGATAGATAGATAGATAGATAGATAGATAGATAGATAGATAGATAGATAGATAGATAGATAGATAGATAGATAGATAGATAGATAGATAGATAGATAGATAGATAGACAGACAGACAGACAGACAGACAGACAGATAGATAGATAGATAGATAGATAGATAGATAGATAGATAGATAGATAGATAGATAGATAGATAGATAGATAGATAGATAGATAGATAGATAGATAGATAGATAGATAGATAGATAGATAGATAGATAGATAGACAGATAGACAGATAGATAGATAGATAGATAGATAGATAGATAGATAGATAGATAGATAGATAGATAGATAGATAGATAGATAGATAGATAGATAGATAGATAGATAGATAGATAGATAGATAGATAGTAATTGTTGGGGTTTCAGGTCCCAAGGCCACGTTATGATTATGAGGCAAGCCGTAGTGAAGTGCTCCGAAAATTTTGATCACCTGGTGTTCTTTAACGTGCACCTAAATCAGGCAGACAGATAGAAAGGGTCAAAGTGTCTTTGGCACGAAAAGAAATGCTTCACATTTAACATATGCGAATCAATGCGCCGTAGTTCGTACAGCTTTCTAAGGAATCTAAGGCAGTTCGTACTGCCTTAGATTCCTTGTTTTATATTTTTGCAGCGTTCAATTGAGGTTTCGAAGTGTGACAGGAGCTCCAGAATGTACAGTCTCGTGGGTGGAAGAAGCGAAATCAGGTCATGACCGGACTGTAGTTGAACGCGGCGTGCGTCTCCCGGGTCTACTCTATACACAATGGGGTTGGCCATGCCGAACGCTTCGGTCTGGAGCATGCTCGCTCCACTTTCTCATGGCACAAAGCGCGAGTGATGCTTTTTTGTCTTCTAAGAAGTTCCGGTCGAGCACTTGCCATTTTCCGGTAATTGTGAACAAGTCTTCTAAAAAATAGGTCCGATACGAAATGAATGGTTCTTGTTCAAGTTAAGAGCTATATCGGACACATATGAAATCGGAGCACACCCTTACTTAAAGCCCGATTAACGCTCACTATAGTTCATAAAATTAAGTTAATTAAGTTAATTGAAACAGCAGGTGATTTTCTTGCGAGCAGCCTGGATCGTTGGGGCACCTGGCGGAGCTGACGCCAGCCACGAACGTCTTTATACGTGGCTTCCGAGATCCGCTCGGGCAGTGTGACGAATCGCGAAGTTAACCCAAAGAATACACCGGAGAACACGAACGCCGTAGACGACTAGAACGCGAAAGCCAACTTCTGTTTCTCCTCCTTTTCATTGGAGTCTATCGTTTTGATCCTTTCCTCCTCCCTGAAAGCTTGCTGCTGCTAACGTGGTTTTGCACCGCCTCCGGTATCTGAGGCATTCGAAGCTTTCTGCACGTCTCATGTGTTTCGATAGCCGCCGTGGCCGGCGCGCTTTTTTTGACCAAGCGACGATCTCGTTGAAAACGCACGTCATCATGACATCACCATTTCTGGCGATATACGACGTCATAATTATGTCTGCAACGTTGATGATAGTGATGATAGTGGGGACGTTTATGACGGCGTTATACTACATTAAGTTCATGTGACTTTTGGTACGCCGGCTAACCACACACATTCATTCGAGTATCATGTGACTAGAGAGAGAGAGAGAGAGAGTACAGCTTTATTAGAGTCCAGTGCAGACACTGAGGTTACCCCGGGCCACTTTTATTAAGTTAATATTTTTTTGCATCAATCGTGCCACAAGTGCCTTCGAAGGAGTAAGTATGAAGATTAGGCAAATCCGTGTACTACCCATCATTCTCATGGTTGCTGAACGATCGGAGCGCCTGAGTAGCCTCTAGGTAATTGAAGGAAACTCTATGCCATTGTCGAAACGCTGCCACCAAGCGACATCATTCCCTGCTCGATGGTTTCTCGTCACTCTGTTTAACCACCTGGCGGCTGTTCTGTATGATGCCAGGTCATGCAACGCCGCACTGGGCACGTAGCCGAAGCTCAAGGTAATATTGTCAAGGGAGCAGGTGACGGCGTTTCTTTTGCAAATAATGAGGCTGACTTACAGTACCATATAGGGGTACTTCCTTGGACCAGTTGGCATCTATTCATTGCTAGGTTATTGCGCACCGCTTTGATGACGAAGACTGGCAGTACCAGGCACTCTATATGGGAGAGCTGTAAACTTTCCTTAACACCTAACGGCGTTGTGTGTTTAAAACAATAGGTTGAACGATTCAGAGTACAACATGTACACTGCTATGGGAGCCCATAGCAGGCAATCCCAGCCACCAAAATCAGAGTATATAAACTCTATGACCAAAATGACAAAATCGTGAATGATTGAGAGTTCTGTGTGTACATTACTACGGAGGAGCAGTGAACACCCCCCCATGATTACGAAGTTAGCGAGACAGAACTGCACACAAGTATTGTGTTCGGAGCCGGTGCTTCCAATGGAAGGCAAGCATTGCCGCCGTCCATAACCTTCATTGTTATCCCGACTGCCCTAAAGCTTTTCATTAATTCTTGCGGCGAGATTTCTCGGATCTCACAATCAACAAGCAACACAGCAACTGACTTTGTGATCGCAAGATGTTCTTTAATCTAT